>NW_019154103.1:16270560-16588060 GCF_002288905.1 Enhydra lutris kenyoni
ACATGGATGGGACTGGAAGAGATTATGCTGAGTGAAATTAGTCAAGCGGAGAGAGTCAAGTATCATATGGTTTCACTTATTTGTGGAGCATAACAACACGGAGGACATGGGGAGATGGAGAGGAGAAGGGAGTTGAGGGAAATTGGAGGGGGAGATGAACCATGAGAGACTATGGACTCTAAAAAACAATCTGAGGGTTTTGAAGGGGTGGGGGGTGGGATGGTGGGGGAGCCTGGTGGGTGGGTATTATGGAGGGCACGTATTACATGGAGCACTGGGTGTGGTGCCTAAACAGTGAATTCTGTTACACTGAAAAGAATTTAAATAAAAAAAAAAAAAAGAGGGACGTCTGGGTGGCTCAGTGGGTTAAAGCCCCTGCCTTCAGCTCAGGTCATGATCCTAGGGTCCTGGGATCGAGCCCCGCATCAGGCTCTCTGCTTAGCGGGGAGCCTGCTTCCTCCTCTCTCTGCCTGCCTCTCTGCCTACTTGTGATCTCTGTCTGTCAAATAAATAAATAAAATCTTAAAAAAAAAAAAATTTAGGAGAATACCTTCACAAGTTGGACAGTCAACAATTTCTTAACTAGAATACAAAAAGCACTCACCATTAAACTATTAAAAATTTGAAAATTGAAATTTATTAAAATTAATAATTTCTGTTCAATTTTTTAATGTTTTCACCCAAAGGCAGTTTTATTCTGGTTAGTCAAAGACTAGAAACAGTCTAAATGTCCAGTTGAATGGATAAATAAAGGGTGTTATAGTCATTATAATCCAATACAACACTGAAATAAAACCATTTTATTACATGCAGTATTATTGATGAGTCTCACCAACATATGGCTGAGTGAAAGAATTCAGACACTTTATAAAGAATACATACTACATGATTCTATTTATGTGTTGTTTAAAAACATGCAAAATTAGCCTGTGATGATAGAGGGCAGATTATAGTTTACCTTTGGTAGTGTTGATAGTGCAGGAGGAAGTCTTTGGGGCGTCTTGGGAATATTTTATATCTGAATTTGGATATGCAAAAAATTCAAAAATTCATATGTATATATACTTACATACTTAAATTGTGTGCATTTACTTCATATAAACTGAATATTAACAATAAAAATAAAAAAGAAAATGAAAAGCAAATTAAAGTATCCTTCTAAGAGACTTGTTATAGTACTAAGGGCTTGTTTGTCAGTATTCTACTTGTCTTTCTTTTAGGGATATTGTGAGATTACACCTTCCCACTTTTGCAGTTAGGCATGGACATGTGACTTTCTGTGACTGATTAAATGTGAGTAGAAATGACGCAAGTTACTCCTGGGTGGATTTGTTTAACCGTCAGTGTGTGACTCGCCATGTGGCGTTTCCCCTACTGCTGTCCTCAGATCCTGGGGAAGGTAGAGACTCTGTTAGCACGGCCTCTATAAGGACAGCTGTGGAGCTAAGCCCTCAACAGGCCAGTTCCTGTTGGACCCATGGTGCAGGGAGAAATAAACATCTGCTGTGCTAAACCACTGATATGTGGATTTGCTTTTTACTACAACACAACATAGTTAATTTTGATTGATTCTAGGGTACAACTTTCAGAGGAGAAATGAGAAAAAAGAAGTGACACCATTTTCACAGAAATAAGGCAAAGCATTTCCCAGAATGAGTGGACTTTAATTTCTAGATTAAAAGCCCCTCTTAGTGGCTTAGCACAACCAGTGAATGAAACCATATAGTGCATGCTATTGTAAGATTTTAGAATTCTGGAGTAAAGAGACCATGCTAAAAGCTCCTAGTGTGGCATACAAAAGGTCACCAACAAAGAATTAGGAATTGGAACAGACTTGAATTTTTCAGTATCAACTCTGGAAGCTAGAAAACAATAAAACATCTTCAAAATTCTATTAAAAAATTTACAATTTGGTATTATATCCTAGCCAATCTTTGAATCTAGTATAAGAATATAAAAATAAAGACATTTTAAGAGATGCAAGATCTCAAAAAATAGATCTCTAGCCTATCTTTTCTCAGAAAGCTCCTTCAATATATACTTCACTAAAGGAATCTAAGAAGATGACATAATATGGCTGAGTATCCCATAATACTGTCCCTCCCTTCTTAGGAACAGAAGTGATACAATAGAGACTTAAGTTTCCTGGGGTTTTTTGCAGCTAGGCGTGGCCATGTAATTAAGTTCTGCTTCTGGGATTTATGTGGAAGTAGAAGTAGTATGGGCAACTTCCAGGAATTGTTTTAAAGGGCAATAGGCTTGCTCTTCCTCTTTTTTTTTCTGTAGTGCACACATGACCACCAGAGCTCCAGCAGCCATCTTTTATTCTAACTATGTGTCCTGGGAAATTCAGACATGATAAAACAATGACATCTGAGGGTCACTCTACCCCCCGGAACATTCTTTTGCCTGTGCTAAGTAGAATCTTACTTCATTTGATACCTTGTTTTGAGTTAGGAAAATCCTAACTGAAAAGAAAGAAAGAAAAGGAAAAAGAAAAAGAACGAAAGAGAGAAAGAAAAGGAAGAAAAAAGAAGAGGATTCTGTGAAAGGGGATTGAACACCAGTGATAGAGGAAATCGCCCATACTGACAATGAAAGGAAATCTTAGGTTTTGATGGGATGATATTCTAAAAGGGCTTATCTTATTCTTTATTATAGTGGGCCAAAATGTAATATCTAAAATGGAAATTTAGAGATTTTGAGATAGAAGCAGATTATTTAGGGATGGGAGTTGAAACTTGAGAAATGATATAAGAGAGCCCAGAGGAGTTGCCTCAGGGGAATGGGAAGAAAATATGGAAAGCGGGAGAAAGGAGTGGCACAGATGAATGTCATTTTCCATTATGAGGTGTGGTGAACTATTAGATCAATTCAACTCTAAATATTATTTCATTATTCACTGTTTTTTTAGTGATAAACACTGTAAAAGATTTTTTTTTAAAGACAGTGGGTATTCAACCCTGTGATTTGCATTTTCTACTGTGTCTAAATGAGAGTGGTAGGAAAGTTCTATTGTTTGTACTAGTTGACTTACCAGAAGGTGATTTAAAGGAATGGCATTCTTAAATTGAGAGACAAAGGTCAAAGACAAGCAATGCCTTAGCTGTTAAAACGTATATCATGAAGCACAAATCCTTAACAGCATACAGTGGCAGTCCATGGGGAGTGAAGAGGAGTGCCTTTAGTTTGTATCTGTGACTTATTGCTATGACATGACACTATTACATTTTGGTTTTTAGCATTTTTAAAGAGGAAGTAATAGTTATGAGAGATGAAGAACTCAGAATTAAGTACTGTAGTTATACACAGAAGGGTAATTTGGTTTTGATGTATTGGCCTGAGCCTGTTAACTAATAATACCAAATTTTAAGTAGCATCTCACCAGTATGAAAAAGAGGTAGCATCATTATTAATGTCTAAACTATAGTGTGTTTCACACAGGATTATGGTAAAGGTCAGGCCATGTTTCTCTGAATTAAAAGCTATTCTGAGCTATCGCATTCCTAATCAACTCAGACCTAAAGGTGCATAGCTCAGTTATAATGAGGCACAATGAATTTAAATAAACTGCAAGATACTGTATAGTGATTTATATGTGCACTGTGGTATCCTTTTAACTCATTAGCAATGAATGATACTATGTGTTTGCAACTGTTTTTTGCTGTATAACTATTTTTTAATCACAATATTTCTTAGTAAAAGTGCCTTATGTTCCCATTTTCTTCTTGTATGTGTAAAGTAAAAGGCAAGGGGTTCTCCTGGCATGTACCCAAACATGAGTCACCACAGAAAGACACTGGCAAATATATACTCAAATAAATATCATAAATTAACAATTTGTAACTGTGCTCACATGTTTATGGTTTCACAGTATAGAACTGCCATGGGAATTGAGAACAAGAAATGAAGGTTATACGTAGGTTTCTGAATTATACTTGAGACTTATCCTTGTAGAGGATTTTCAAAAATAATCATTGAACACATTTGAACATTTATTAAGAAACAAAAAGAAAATAGCAAAATTTATCCAGAAACTATATTGCTTAATAATTCAACCATCTTATTTGTCATCTTCCATCCTTTTGTGTACATCCAATAATTTTTGTGAAGAATAAATCCCTATAGTTTGCTCATATACCAAGTTTAAATAAACTATAGGGCTTTAATTTCATTTAAGAAAGACTTTTTATTTTTTTTCTTCCTAGATTAAGAGAAAATCTTCTGGGTTCAGGATCTAACATTTGTAGATTTTACCTATTTATTTGACAGAGAGAGAGATCACAAGTAGGCAGAGAGGCAGGCAGAGAGAGAAGGGGGGAAGCAGGCTCCCCACGGAGCAGAGAGCCTGATGCGGAGCTCGATCCTAGTACCCCGGGATCATGCTCTGAGCTGAAGGCAGAGGCTTTAACCTACTGGGTCACCCAGGCGCCCCAGGATCTAACATTTAAACACAAAAAAGGAGAATGATAGTATTGATAAAATTCTATTGATGTGTTGACCAGTTATATTCACTTTTTGTGGCAGTCAAAGGAGACTGGTTATACATCCTGAGAAATCTGTTTCTCCTGGTGCTTAAGAATTCTATTGGATATTTTATTTATCTTAAGTTATATTCTCCCCACTTGAAATGGCCTCGTTATTCCTAAAATTGAGTTAATTTTAACCAGGCCTTTGTATTAAAACAGAATTTCTGTCTTGGGGCTCAACTGCTTTTGAGTTTCGTTATCAATTACATGTCCTTGTTCTTTCTCTTGGTGAGTTTTTAACCTCATATATACTTGGCCTTGTACCTATTGATTCTAGAATAATGTCACAGATGCTTTTAAATTCCTTAATACCTATTTTCCCTTTCTTCCTTTTAGTAGTAGGGCTGACATTTTACCTAGTCTATATAGCCACCCAACAACAAACTACATTTCTCGGTTTCCCTTGAAGATAAGTATTGTGGGCTGAATCGTATCCTTTCCAAATTTGTATGGCAAAATTCTAACTCCCAGTATCTCAGAGAGTGACTGTCTTTGGAGACTGGGTTTTTATAGAAGTAATTAATGTTAAATGAAGTCATTAGTGTGGGCCCTAAGCCAATATTCCTGGCATCCTTTAGGAAAGGAGCCTAGGAAACAGATATACACAGAGGAAGGTGGTCCTCTGCAAACAATGGAGAGAGGCCTCGGAAGAAACCAGCGCTGCTGAAACCTCTATCTCAGGCATCTACCTTCTATAATGGTGAGGAAGTACCTTCCTGTTGTTTCAGCACCCAGTCTGTGATACTTGGTTTTGGCAGCCCTAGCAAACTAACACAGTAGGAGTGACCATGGAATTGAGCCTGGTTT
Source organism: Enhydra lutris kenyoni (assembly GCF_002288905.1). NCBI lineage: Eukaryota > Metazoa > Chordata > Mammalia > Carnivora > Mustelidae > Enhydra > Enhydra lutris. The sequence continues at coordinate 16,275,897 of NW_019154103.1, forward strand.
ACTGAGGTATAAGCAGAGGTGATATTTGCAGTTTCTAGGTCATTTCCTTAAAAGACAACGTCAAGTATGCTGGATTATCTCTTTTCTCTTCCCTCAGGCTAGAACATGGATATGTTCTATGTGGACTTAGTTTTTATAGGCTTCTTAATTTTCTACATGTTCACTTCTAATCACATTATGTGATTTTCTTTTTTTCTTTGTCTTTCTTTCTTTCTTTCTTTCTTTCTTTCTTTCTTTCTTTCTTTCTTCAAACAGTAATGATCATGATATTTAGATTTGGTGGAAATAATACCTACGCTTTCTATCTCCTACTAGTTGCCAGACATTCTGGATGATTTCTACTAACTTTAAAGCACTTTAACCAGTATATAAGGCTCTTTACTTCTTGTTTTTTTAGTCAGGAAGTCCAGGTTTTCCTGCCCTAGATTTATGTAATCTTGCAGCTCTTTTTTGGTAAGTTGTTCTACATTGAATAGGCACATTTTAATGTTTAAGACCTTGATTTGCAGATGATGTCCCCTGAATGAAGTGGTGCATCAAATCCCACTCCATTTGGAACTTCTTTCCATTGTGATCTACGTAAAATAGCGGACGAGGAAAGGCAGGCTCACAAACATGTGTTCAACTAACTAGAGTACTGTTGGGAACTAAAAGATGGGTATTTGCTCTCTATCTCTCAAAAAAAGGATAAGTTTAGCTTGACTGAATGGTGGTCATTCCATCTCCCCACTCTTGCATTAAGTGATTAACCCACTGGAAGTCTGTGATCTGCTTTGAAGTCCCTGGCTTCAAAAGACACCCCACATGAGACCTATTCAAATAAACCTGAGTTCTTCTAAATAGGAAAAAAAAAAAAAACACACCAAAAACACTTCTACATTTTACTCAATTTTTTTTTCACTTGATGAAATGTCTTTGAGCCTCAGTAGGGTTTTGAGATTACCATAATTTCTTCTCAGATGCACTACTGGGAGGGTAGAACTTGAAGCTCTGTCGAAACTCAACAGACCACAGTGTTCTGTTCCTTGGAAATCAGGTAGAAAGGTGATTGGAAATTGTCGTGAGGGCTTTTCCCTTGTCCTGCCATCTGGTTAACTCTCATCCAAAGAAATAATGAATTGAAATTGTAAGGGGGTCTTAACATACCAAAATAAACATCTTTCAATTTTGAACAGAAAATGCAAATTAATTCTTTCTTTCTCTCTCTCTCTCTTTTTTTTTTTTTTTTTTTGATTCTCTGAACCCTGGAGAGCATACTCTATTTGGTAATTTTAAATTTAATTAAGTAATTGGGCATCGTCCTCAGTGGAGAAGGGCAAATGAAATACTCTTGGCTTGAGTGATCACTTTAATAAAGTGAGTTTCTTCCTCTCCATTAACTTTCATTGAAAATAATTCATTTCAAATGAGAGTTGAAATCATCCTAGTCCTAAACATCTCATAATTGAACACCCAACCAAAAAAAAGAAATTAATACAGTAAGACAAAGAAAAAGATGAGGCCTAGATAACATGCAGGCATTTAACAGAAACCCAAAAAGTTTGAGCTTCTATTGTGAATATATTTACTCTATTAATTACCATCAGTATATACTATGTGCTGAGTATCATAATATACAGAAATAAAATTATGTGAAAGTTTTAGATTTTTCTGAAATTGATCATCTAAGGGGACATTTCTTTTTTATAAATATGTATTCAGGTATGTTGTGGTCCAAAGAGTTCAAAATCTACTAGACTCTTAAAGTATTTAGAAGATACATTCATTCATTTAGCAAATATTTCCTGAACAAACACCACATTGTGACTGAGATGGCCTTAAGATTCCCCTCACCTTGACTAAACCTGACAGGTTTCTCCTGGACTATAGATCCCTGGCCTCCTCTTCCTGGAGCCTTTACTTTAGGAAACTTTTAGTTTCTCTGCCCCCTTGATATTTAAATCTTCTCTCAGCTTCTTGCCAATTTCAAACCAGGAATGTCTTGAGGACCTGGTAGTCATCTTTTTGACATAAAATCATCAAGAAAGATAGCTTCCCTATCTTTCAGTCTCTGTAGGTGGGTAGGAACCTAACTTTGATAACTGCCATTTAACAGATGCAATGACCTAATCACATTAACCACCCTCCTCTATAACATCTTCCAACACTTTTCCACTTAGCTAGTCCAGGGCTTAAAGTTCCTCACACCTTTTTGTCAGTAGAACTGAGTTCAATCTCTTTCCCCTGTTGTGATAGTTTTTGTTTGTTTAAATCTGTCTTCCCACCCAGTGCAATTTTTCTTTGACAATTCAAAATCCTATGTTAGCAGGAAATGTAAGACATGATTGGGATAGGTGTTCTTGCCCTCAAAGAGCTTAAAACTGTTAAAGTTATAAGAATACTTTGACCGTGAAGGCAAATTCAAGTATACATTATAGATCCATACAATTCACATTTGAGTTTATATACAAATTGAGCCTTCCAGAGGTCCTATAGAATGATGATGCTCTGAAAGTTTTTGGTACTGAGTGCATCCCAAATTTTCACTCCCAAGTCAGGTTTACATGGAGGGGTTAATGGAAGGGTGATACAATGGTATTCACTTAGGTATAACTTCACCAGGATTACTAGATGATTGAAATACCGTATGTAGACATGTTGCTTATATTGATAACTACCTCTCCTATCATTTTCTTCAAAATGTGATAAATAAATTGCTAATAACTTAGTATGGAATAATACATAAAATAGTTCTCCCTTGGAACACAAGAGACCCTATGTATCAAGAGAACTTTGGGAAGCTGGGCTGGAGAGGAGTAGAGGGAGGAGAATTCCAAGACTGTGGTTCTTGGAAGATTTCTGTAGAACCATTAAAGTGTTGTTGCGGCCATATAATTCATATAAAATAGGTGCTCATAGAAATCAAATGCATTAATTTCATTTGTAAAAATAGAGAATGCCTATGGTAAAAAACATGTTTATTGATTTGGGGTCAGAACTAAAGTTTCCAAAAGTACATGATTAAACGTGCTACTTATCTTGATTTTTGCTTAGGTATTATCCAGTTCTTTTTTTTTTTTCTTTTTTTAAAGATTTTATTTATTTGTTTGACAGACAGAGATCACAAGTAGGCAGAGAGGCAGGCAGAGAGAGAGGAGGAAGCAGGCTCCCTGCTGAGCAGAAAGCCTGATGTGGGACTTGATCCCAGGACTCCGGGATCATGACCTGAGCTGAAGGCAGAGGCTTTAACCTATTGAGCCACCCAGGTGCCCCAGTATTATCCAGTTCTTGATGTCTGTAAGAACAAATGTGTTTCGGTTCTTTCTAATGTAGCTTACTAGGTATTTTTCTTTCTCTTCCTTTGTTGGGGAACTTTGTCCAAAAGACAAGACCACTGATTGACTCATGAGCAGGTTTGGGCACTCCAACGCTCTTTATTCCCACCCTCTATCCTTGGAAAGTGGGTTCTGCTTGCCTTTTCTGCTCGCTGGGGCTGATCCAAGAACATCACCTAGAGATAGAGATGTGGTATTGAGAACACCTACACTGTATACATGACTGAACCCTATTAAGGGGTTTATAAACTTTTAAGATTTGGCAGGTGGGTGTGGGTATCTGTTTGTCTTGCTGCCACCCAAGACAAGCCTTGTATGGAAGTTCCCTCTACTGTTATTAAAACTGCTACCTACCAGACTGGATTGGCCTGCCTCTTTCTTCAGTCTCTCTTGCCCTGTGAGTACAGAAACCAAGTATGATCAAATTACACTAGGGAAGTTCTGGACTAGGTTGTGAACCAGTATCCTCTTCTCTTTCTCCCATGATCTCTACCCAACTTTTCTTCCAAAGTGAAACCTTTTGTATGTTTGTGTGTGTTCATACATATATTTATTGTTTTTCCGACTTTACTGACAAATCGACAAACTATATATCAAGGTACAACATAATGATTTGATGTATGTACACATTGGGAAAAGATTCCCATAACCTACTAAATTAATACATCCATCATCTCACATAGTTACCTTTTTTCTCCTTCTGGTGAGAATGTGAAATTCTAGTCTCAGCAATTTATTTTATAAACTATAGTCTCTGTTATACTTTAGATCTTCAGACTTTGTTCATGTTATAACTGAATGTTTGTACCCTTTTATGAATCTTTCCCCATTTTCCTCATCCTCCAGGTCCTGGCATCTCTTGTTCCCTTTGTTTCTATGAGTTAAATTTTATTTATTTATCTATTTGCTTATTAAAGTTCTCTGTATAACTATAGACTATGGAGTATTGGTTTTTGTCTGGCATATTTGCCCAAGTTCATCCATGTTGCTACAAACAGCAATATTTCCTTCTTTGGTAAGGCTGAATAATATTCCATTGTGTGTGTGTTCTATTATGTTCATGTATATATCACATTTGTATCATGTGTTTGTGTGCATAGATCTATCATCTATGTATCTATCTATCTATATCCATCTACCTATATCATATTTTCTTTATTCATTCATCCATTGATGGATGCTTAGGTTGTTTCCATATATTGGCTATTGTGAATAATGTTACAGTGAACATAGGAGTAACAGACATCTCTTTGAGATAATCATTTCCTTTCCTTTGGATATATACCCAGAAGTAGGATTGAGGGATCATATGGTAGTTCTATTTTTAATTTCTTGAGGAATTTCCATACTGTCCAGAAGTGAATTATTTTTAGAGTAATGTAAATATGTGGAGTCTGAAGAAATACCATCTGATAGGAACATTAACCTAAGAAGGGATTTTGCGTTTTGCTGTATATCAATCTTGAATGCTCTGCCTGCAGGCCTTCATATGGCTACCTTCTTCTTGTCATTCATGTCTCAACTCCCATCACCTCTTTTGTGAGGCCTTCCCTAGTCACCAGAGATAAAGTAGCTGCCTCCTCACACCCTGCCAACTGTTTCAAATAGAGTCTATCCTCCTAGTCTATTTTATATTCTTCATAGCATTTATTACTACCTAGAATTATTCTTTCTTTAATTTATTTACTTCTTTATTAACTGTTTCCCCATTAGTAAATAAGCCCCATGAAATAACAGATATTGTCTGCATCTCTCAGTGTTGTTTCTGCAGTCCCTAAATTATGCCTGATGCATAGTACATTCTCAATAATAAAGGAAACTTTATATTAAAATCATTTTTCCCTTAAGTATATTAACTCATCTCTCTCCTGTTTTGCCATTATTTGAATTCCATATTTTGTGTTTTCACTAAAAAATTGCTCTTCTTCTTTTTCCAATTAAATCTTCTAAATTCTAGTTGAGGAATAAATGTTTGTTTGCAATCGTGTTTATTTTCCATTTGTATTTGTGACCTAGATTGTTGGAAAAATATATGAAAACTAGAATGTGTCTTATTATGAGCAATTTATTTCAAAAATATGAAGGTTATATAAGGAACAAGGCTTTATCAAAACTTAATTTGTAGGATGAAAGGAGTTGACAAGTTCTATCACCAATTCATATCTGCAATATAAAAAACTGAGCCCCCATGAGAGGTCCTTCAAAGACGTACTTTCTGGTTTTGTTTACTACAATCACAAGCATTCTCTTTGCTTTGTTCTGTAGGTTGCTTAATATATCATTTGGTTCTACATGTTTCTTTCTCCTGATATTTCTTTTATACTGTCAGATCCTGCCATGTCCATTCAAATCTAAAATTGTCTGAAACTATCTAAGTCACAACAAATCTGCTGTGTGAATAAAATCTTTATGAAGAGCTGTGAGGTTTCCAAGGCACATGCATAATAGAAATTCAATATCACTTCATTTGAGTACAGGCAGAACCACCAATAGCTGCATTTCACAGAGACCCACAAATTGTGCTCTGCAAAGAATGATTACGACAGAATGCCCGTGTGCAGGAGCCTGCTAATGCCTTCCACCATCCGCTGGGGGAGTCACCTTAGGGTGGGGCTAGGAGAGGGGACACTCCCCCTGTCGTAATTTTATTAAAAGCTTCTAATAATAATCAGTTCTGATTTTTAATGGCATATTCCTCTCAGTATAAAAATTAAATTCAGATAGGAAAAATGGCAATCTGCACAAGCTGCTGTAAAATGGAGAATTTGGCATTAGCCTCTTTAACTTTAGTGCCAACAAAGCAGTTAACAACAACAACAAAATCTTATAAATACAAAGTTTAATATTATCTGTTTAATGCTTAAAGAATTAATAAGAAGTAATTCTCCAGGACAAAAATTAAGGTAGGAAGAATGTCTCAAGTGTTTGCGAATATGTATGCAGAGAGTAAGAGAGGGAGAGTTCCATTTGGATGATAATAAATATTAAGAAGTTTGTTGTTTCCTTTCTCCTTAGGACAATTTCATTGTAATAAGTGTTGCTCAAAATAAGCAAGGGAAAAGTTAAAGTTCACACAGGTTAAAAATAGTTTAGGGACTCTTTTAGACCATCATGTGATTATCTTAGGTAGCCTCTGAACTCTAAGAATATGAATAATACAAAATTTAATATACTGAATTATGTTTCCAGGAATATTTTCCATTTGGGGGGATAGTCATTCAACTAACATTTTTACCTAAAGCTTACATCATCAAAATAATTTAACATCTAAAATCTAAATTTATATTTTAGTGAACTATATATATATATATATATATATAAGAAAATAATAGTCTGATTATACTCTTTGTTTGTACATCATTTTCCAAAGATTTAACTGAACAACTAAAAAATACCTTATAAAATTTACACTTATCAAAATCAAATTAAAGGTCAGGAGTCTAAAATTATTACAGGGGCGCCTGGGTGGCTCAGTGGGTTAAACCCTCTGCCTTCTGCTCAGGTCATGATCCCAGGATCCTGGGATTGAGCCCTGCATTGGGCTCTCTGCTCAGCAGGGAGCCTGCTTCCTCCTCTCTCTCTACTTCCCTCTCTGCCTACTTGTAATCTCTGTCAAATAAATAAATAAAATCTTTAAAAATAAAATAAAATAATTATTACAGTTGAACTTAGCATATAAACCTTTCTATAATGATTTATTTTAAAACTAGAAAACCTTTGGATAACTCTAGCACAACTTTTTTATGACTTCTAAAAGGAAAACAGTACTGCATGGTTATAAAATGATAATTGATTAGAATCTTTAATTAAACATCCAAGACTAACTTTATCCACTAATTGCTTTGAGATAGTCACCAATTTTGTGAGATCTGAATCATGTAGAATCTATACGATTTTAGGCAGAAATGCATGCAGGGGGGAAATGTTATTTTTTCCTTTATTAAAATGTAGTAAAAGGGTGTGATCTTTTAGCTATAGACCAATAAGTTCTGAGGATCTAATATAAAACATGGTAACTATCATTGGTGACACTGTATTATATAACTGATATTTGTTAGAACTTAAATTGTCTCACAAACACACAAATAAATGTGTGAGGTGGTGGATGTGTTCATTAACTAGATGGGGGATCCTTGCACAATGAGTATGTATATCAAATCACCAATATGTACACTTTAAATATCTTACAATTTTACTTGTCAGTTGTACTGCAAAGCTGGGAAAAAATAAAACACTGGAATAAAAAAATAAATAAAATGAAAATCTGGCTATAGAATTGGACTAGCAAAAAACTCCCCCAAATCCTCTAAAACCATGATTGGGTACACAGAGTATAAATTACTACCTCAGAAAACTATTGATATTGTGTTTAACTGATCTCTTCATTAAGATTTAAAAATGGTAAAATCTGGAAGTGTAAAAGGAAGCCTTTTTTCCCCTTTCATTACAAGATGTGCTGTCAACCAATTTAATACATTTAAAGTATATGAATCATTAGAGGGAGGTGAGAGCTTTTGGTCTCTGAATTTGTTAGGTCTCAATGAATTTTGGACCAAATCTGAAATTTTCTTAAAGAAAAACTCTAAAAAACTACCAACAATGAAAAAATGTGATCTTAAACTGTACTGTTGAAGTAAGGTTTTATCAAAAAAATGAAGAAAAATGCATATGTCCTATTTTCAAATACTTTAAAAATGTCAGCTATTATGACTCTAAATACATATGAAGTAAATTGTTGAATCATGCAAAATATTTTATTCATTAGCATTTCTGAACATCTCTAGGGTAACAATAATGTTTGTGAGAACTCAGGCTATACTAACCATTGTCACTTACAGAACATGTACTATTTCCCAAACACTCAGAGGTGGTGTTGTATGGTGTTGAAGGCTGTTTACTTTTCTGTCAGAAGCTGCATTCAAATCTTGCTTCTTACTAGTTGTGGAGACTGTAAGGAAGGAAAAATTCTTTCTTCACTCTGCAAGATTTTCCACCTAAACACAAATTTAAATTTATAGGAGACTGATTAAAGGAGGAAAAAAAACCCCAAAGTGTTACTACATGATCACGGGGACACAATACTAAAATTGAAACCTAAAGAAATGACCAAGGCTGGCATTTTTAAATATTTTTTAGACAAAGAATAAATCTGTGAGGAATTGACAGGACAAAGAAAACTTAACTTTGAGAGCTTAGGTTAGTAAGGCATTCTAGACAGAATTTGGACCATGGTAGTAAATGAGTAATAAGTAAAAAGGGGTTGTTTATCCAACCTTCTTGGCTCTAAATTTCCTGTCTCTGGTGATAAGCATATCTCTTTACCTCTTGCTACAGGTGGGGTGACTTTCACATTAGAGGTTTGTTTTCTGCTGTCAGGGGGACAGAGGGAAAGCTGGTGATAGAAGGCAATGACTCAATTTAAGAAATCCATTCCCCACCAAGTGTGAGGAATTCATGGTGTTGTTGCCTTAAAATGCTTTATTTCTTGACCATGCTGAATAACAGACTATATTTAGTTTTTATCAATACTCCTGAACTAGATTTAGAGCTCATTTAAATTTACGGTACTGACACACAAACCAAACTGTGACATAAAAATGTAGATTTTAATATTACTATATTTAATGTACTTAGAAAACTGCTATAGTCTTAGATATTTTATGACATGTTATAATGTGTTTTTAAACAATTAGGTGTGTATATTTATAATAAACAGATATATATATGTGATATATATTTGTAGATATATGTGTATAGTCAACATACATAAATAGTCAATCTCCCACAATTTATTTTTATTTTTTCTCTCATGCCACAAAGTTATCCTGCAGCTTATATTTTCATGTCATTGGTGTAAACTTTTCTTCCTGAGTAGAGTGGACAATAGGTTTTTGTTTTTAGTAGCCCTTCTTCTGGCAGAAGGGACTCACCTCTTTCCTTTGGTAGATGGAATTGATTCCATGTGATTCAGATGGGCTGACTCTGCCCCTGGCTTTAGACTGACCTGCCGCTAGACCTGCCCAATGAACAAACACTGCGTTCTTCTGGCCACCAACTTGATTGGTTTAGGACTGAGTATGTGACCCAAAGTGTGACATTCAAGACTCCAAAACTTTTGCTTGAGCTGTTTCAATTATTAGTAAGTCCAATAAAGTCATTGTTGACCATCTTTGTCATCACACAGGAAGAACCTGCTTGAAGCCAAAGAGAATAAAGACAGAAAAGGATGGAGTGGAATAAGTCTTGAGGACACTGACTCTTAGTTATGGTACTTTTTTTTTTTTTAAGATTTATTCATTTATTTGAGAGATAGGGGAGGGGCAAAGGAAGAGAAGAGATTCAAGCAGACTCCAGGCTAAGGCTCCGCACTCTCATGCCAGGCTCTAGTTCACAAACCTGAGATCCTGACCTGAGCCAGAATCAAGAGTCCTAAGCTTGAAGTTTAGCTCACTGAGCCACCCAAATGCCCCAGGACTTATTAGTTATGTAAATTGGTAAATTGATGCCTTCCCTTTTTTGTTCAAACCAATTGAGTTGGATATTCTTTTATCTGCAAACAAAAGAATCCTGACTAAGGAGGAGGAATGGTTTTGGAATTTTAAACAAACTTATTAACAAACCCTTAAAAAAAGCTTGAATTTCCCCCCAAAATAATATTTAAAAAAAGCTTGAATTCCCAATTGAAAAGTTAAATTTAATGTTTCACTTTAATTTTTTATCTGTAGCTTTTGCCTTGGTATTTCTCATGCCAATGATAACTTTTTTTTTTTTTTTTTTTCTGAATGACAGCTGTAACAGTTTTATTTCCACAGCTGGAATCCCCCACCCCCACCCCCCCATGATAACTTTTTAATTAAATGTAATTAAATGATCATTGATACTCTTCTTTTTCTTCTTTCTTTTCTTTTTCTCACTCTTTTCATACTTTAAATTTAGAGAATAAAAGATGTTAAGTCCCTTGAACAAAAAGGCTATCCTATACTTTTCATTTTATGAAGTTTTTTTTTTATGATAGATTTTTAACGAGCTATGTACCCTGGCAAAAAGAAAAAAAAAAAAAAACCTCCGGTGAAATATTGTTTCCATTATTCTAATTTTTAATTTTAATTTATTTGGTAATGTGGAGCTGCTCTTTATTTGCCCAATAAAGCATTATTTTTCCAAAGCCCTGTAATGATAGCAGAAAGTCTCAGGTTACTCTTACCTCTTGACACAAAGTTCACTGCCAGCCACTTATATCTGACTTTTGCAGACTTAGGAATTTAGAAATAGACTGAACTATACCAAATAATCTGCAATTATTAACATTTAAAGTATTCAAGTCCATAATTTGACATTTAAGTGTAATTTTAAAAGCTTTTTAGTTGTGATATTGTGCTCTTGATTTCTGTTGTATCTGTTGAAAATATTTTATTCAAAAGTGTCTGATTTTGTCTCTCACTGTTAAAACAGTTAATAGTTATAAACATTTCAAGTCGCCTCCCCCGAAAAAAAATCATTCCATGTTTTCTCTTATGACTAAAGATATTTAATCTTTAAAAGATTGAAGGCAGGTGTATTCTACTTTAGAATATTAAAATTACATATTTAATTACATAAAAATTAATTTATAATGTATTGCTTGAAATCCAAATGAAATTCCTTAAGGATTTACTGAAGTGGCAAGTTCTTTGAAGGATTAAATATTTTATAATAGTTTGCTTTATTTATTTTTCTCTGTATATGCATAATAATTTTATCTGTTCTTGTGAAAAATGATAGATCAAAAGAGAAGTTTTTTCTTATTTAACATCCCAACAGAATTTCTTAAATGTTGATTGTGAATCAGGAAATTTTCTAAGTATTATACTATCTCTTAAGGAACTCATAGTGTAGATGAAGATATAGAGAAATAATATCAATGACAGTGACCATGACATTTGTGTATATACCAAGAAAAAATACATAGTATCTGCTTGCAAGAAACTTAAAATATAGTTTGGGAAAGAACACATACAAAAAACAAACGATAAAAACAATACCTAAGGTAACTTAGAAATACTGTTCTATAATGTTGGCAATACTGCAGGAAACTAGAAAAAGGAGATATCACTTTCAATTTAGGAGAACACAATTAGTAAAATTTGGATATGCAAGTAGCAAATGGCAGAGTATTCCACGTTGGGGCAAAGGTTTATTAAAAACCTCAGAGAAAGGAGAAACACATAACTAAGGGGGAGTAGTTTTACTTGACTGGTATATAAAACAACTGGCAAATAGGGTGACTAGGTGGCTTAGTTGGTTAAATGTCCACCTTTGGCTCAGGTCATGATCTCAGGGTCCTGGGATCGACTGAGTCCCAGGACCCTGAGATCCCTCTCCCTCTGCCCCTCCCCCCTGCTCACGCTCTCTCAAACAAAAAGAAATCTTTGAAAGTAAAACATCTGGCAACTAAAATGTAAAGTTGGGGTGCTTCTGAGATGAGATGTTTAGAAAATTATTTTTTTTTAATTTTTTAAGATTTTATTTATTTATTTGACAGAGATCACAAGTAGGCAGAGAGGCAGGCAGAGAGAGAGAGGAGGAAGCAGGTTCTCCACTGAGCAGAGAGCCCAGTGGAGATGGGCTCGATCCCAGGACACTGAGATCATGACCTGAGCCGAAGGCAGAGGCTTAACCCACTGAGCCACCCAGGCGCCTCTAGAAAATTAATTAATTAAGAAATTATTCTGGTGGTAGATACATAAGTAGGAATAGAGAGAAATTGCCTAGACAGAGGATGTTTTCTTTGAAAGAATTATTATGGGAGTAATAAGGGAAGATAACAGGAAGTAAAAAGGTAGTGTGAAAGGAATTCAGGGAATTAATGGTAGAATTATTATGGTGCTAGAGTTTATGTGATTTATTTTTGGGTAACTAAGTATGAAAGAGAAATTCTTGAAATTAATTTCCAAAGTCATGTCCAGTATTACCAAGTTCAGTGTGTTAGAGAATGGTGGTTATAACTTCATGTTCTTTAAAATTTCCACAACTACCAACTATACTCTTAGGTTTAGGTGCCCCACATCTACATAGGCCATTTTTCTCAGTGGGAAGTTATGGTATAGATGGATCTAGATTAAAGTGCTGTGATAAATATGAAACCATTTGGACAATAGAAAAATATGTAAATTGGTTCACATATGAAGAATTTTATATATACTGGGTTTATTTTACCTGAAGAATGTTACTCTGAAAAAAACAGGTTAGAGGAATATTACTGTTTCCTTGTTGATAGTGGAAGTACAATTAATATACCAATATATAATTACAAAATTAATTAAATATTAATGGATTATGAACTATTAATGTAGTTCTTAGAACTCTGTGACTGGAAAATAGTTTTTAGCCTATTCTGTGATATTTGTTTTTATTGATTGTGAAACATGATAATCATATAATTGTTATGTAAAAGTTGTTTCATTCTGAAGCATGAAAGAGTTAAATCCTTAAAAACACTCTGGGTTGAAATATCATAGATATTCTGATCACAAAAGAGTACTTTCCAACAAAACTTGAAGAATTCCTCTTGGGGCCTTTTTACACCCAAAGCAAAATTATTTTTCTCATTTGAATTTTTTTTCTAATCTTTTTTTAACTCTTGGAAACTTATCTAATGACTTTAATTTAAAAATGGTAACTTCCTATTGGTTTTTAATGACAATGTCAGTTTTAGAATAGTTCCTGGTTTCTTAAAAGAAGACAAAGGTTAATGAATCCTGTAAGAGCCAAGTAAATGAGTTTTGCTAATTTTTTAACAAGTAGAGAGTTTCTGAACTGTAGAACATATATAGTGTGTGTGTGTGTGTGTGTGTGTGTGTAGTCTTGAAAGGCCATGTGTGTTTGGAGCTACTCCACATAATGAAGCAAGTAAGTCTTATGGGGTGTATATATAAACTAACTTTATGTTTATGTGACTCACGCATGCATAGGTTTATTTCAAAGTGTGATTATTGGAATTTCAATTCGCACATTGAAGATCTTTTCTTTTAAAAATATGTAATAAGATCCAATGCCAAGAAAAGTCTACTTCTACATTCTTAAGGTTTACAATATCAAATATCCTCCAAAATGTTGGAAAATATAGAATACTCTGGGTAAATTTGGTCTTTGACTTTGAATTAGGCTATCAACTGTTATGCTAAAACTATTACATAGCTACATAATATAGATTATGCTATTTGTAAAGAACCACAGTCAAGTCTTGATTTTTTCCTTTGGGTTTAACTCTTTGTTAGCCCTTATTAAATACAAATTAGCCTCTGTCGTCATCCTAGTTTCCACTAAGCAAGTTGACAGGTGAATGAGCATTGGAAGTACCCTGACGCTGGGTATAGAATTAAGAATGCAGTGGAGAGGCTGTGGAGGCGAAAAGGCAGAGAATATTTTTTCCAAACAGACAGAGTCTAGGTAGGTAGTGAGGACTAGAGGGGAGGAAGATGATTTGACCATGCGAGGGGATCAGTTGAAGTACTCAAATTATAAAACAATTCTTGCACACAGACTACTCTTTGGACAATTGTGAGTTTTACAACGTGCCCAACTTTGTTATAGGTTTTTTGGGGAAGCATGGTGACCAAAGTTGACAAAGAAGGACTTAAGTCTCTTTGAAATGTGAACAGGTGTTTTACATCCAAGAGGAGTAAGACAGGTCACCTTTAAATGCCTAAGTACTGTGATGTGACAAGTTCTTACTTCTTCCAACAACCACATAAAAAAGGTACACTGATCCCAATTTAGAGATGAGAAAAGAGCCTGGAAAATATAAGTAATTGTTCAGACATATAATTAGTAAGTGATAGACTTGGATTTAAGCATACCAGTCAGATTCAAAAAGCTGATTTCCTTTTCACCACAGCACACATGCCTCTAGAAATTTGTGGAATAGTATGAACATATTTAAGCAAAATCACTGGGAACATGGGCTTTGGAGGGGCAATCTTTTTGTGACATTGAACTTTGCCACTTAGATCTGTGACCTTAGACTTGCTACTTAAAATTGTTAGTCTTAGTGGAGTAATCATATATCTGCCTAATCAGATTATTTTGAACATAAAGATAATAAATATAAAACATTTAACCCAGTGCCTGGGACATAATAAGCATTAAAATATGCTATCTCTTATTATCATGATCACTATTATTATTTATGATATTTTATTATTCTTTCATGATGAGAAAAGCTATTTGCCCTTTTACAATTTGTAACTAGAATGAAGGACCATGGCTTGAAAGGGCAAGAAAGAATTTAAGTACAGACTTAGAGATAAAAAAATTAAGAGATGCAAGGTACATAAAAGCTGTATTATTGGTTTCAACATTATTTAAAAAATTTAACTGGATTGTCACTACATACATGGATCATTTTGGTGTTAGCTTAAGTATTTAAATTAGATGTATATTTTCCATTCTTAAGTTTTTTTCTTGTGAGACAAAGCAAATACATTTAATGATAGCATCATTAAAAACACAACATATTTAATTGAAAACATAAATGAGTTATTTATAATATTTGCATAAATACATCTGTGCCGTATACATTCCTCTTTTTTAAGTTTTAAGTAATGCTGTATTGCAATTGCATATTAACCTTACAATTATACACAAGCTATGCAATTAAATCCTCACTTAAAATTAGCAATTATAAACTTTCCTGCATATATAGTAGCTCCTAAAGAATGTAATGCACTTGCAGTAATATCTACTATATTGTGTGTTGGTTTTCTGCTGTTCAGCAAAGGGATAGAGTGGGGAAATAATTTCACACTGCATATAATGCATCTGATATGAAGGAAACTTGAAAATTATTTAGTTACAGATTTCTCTGACCAGGCTTGCAAAGTGGCATATATTATGTTAATGGGCAAGCATTTGAAAATGAATTTGAATATTAAATGCACTAAGTTTGGGTTCTGACATGAAGGAAGGCATAGTTGATACACAATTTACAAACAGGTTCTTGTTAACTCTTTCATTGCTTGGGCTCAGAATCATGCATTGTGTTTAAAAATTGTTCAGTCTTATAATTTTTTTTTAATCACTGAAATTCCCTAATATTGATATCTAACCATTGGACTATACAAATGAAGTTCTGTTAGAGTGTTAGACTTTTAGCCATATCCTATGTTCAGTTGTGCTCCTTGCTCAATGAAAAATAGTTGCTTATTCATTGAAAGTTATAAGTAGGAAAGAAATGAGCAACATCAATCACTGTATTAATGGTATACTATATTTTCCAGCTCTCATTTGTAAAGTAACACTTTTGAGTTGGCATATATTGGAATGTGTGCTACCAAGCCTCTGCTGTATATTCAACCAAAATATCTTGGTTTCAAGTCAAAGCAGAGGTCACAAATTTACTACTATTGGATTCATAGTGTTTAAATTTACAGAAGATGAATAGTTGATAATAAACCTTCCCACCAAAGCATATTTTTATTGAAAGAGCAAAACATTACAGTACACCGGATGTTTTAGGTCATTTATTTTGTTTTTGCTCTGGGTCATTTTACAAAAGCACTTCTGCTCTCTAGCGTTGAAATGAGAGTCCCTCTACTCCCCAGATATTACCCAGCAGCACTTGGGGGCTCTTAATGATTAATACCATCACCGTCCAGCCACAAACCTTTCTGCTGCAGATAATGCCAGGCAGCAAGTGCGCTTGACACTTTTAATGTATAATTAAGTAGGAAAAGTCAGCACTCAGTATGCAAATTTTTCAAAATGATAAATGATGCCATACAGCAGTAGGGATTGATTTGGTGTAAATGAAACTAATTAAGGAAATGTCAAACATAATTAATAAAACAGGTTTAAGCTGCAAAACATTGTCAATTGAATGAATGAGGAGGCATTGGCTCCCATTGTTTCTGCTTTATTTAGGGCTTGTGTTTAGCTTGTACTCTGTTCCTAAATGCACTTTTGCTACCTCACACCCACCACTACCAATTCCCAGAGAGGGGGAAAATAAATTTGCTTGTCTCTCCACTGACTGCAGAAATTAATTGCAGAAATCTTGTCCCATCCAAGTGTTACATTCACTCACAGGACATTAACATAACTAATTTGAAAGAGCCCAAATGACTGCATAATAGAGCACTGTCAGTATGCCTGACAGTCTTTGGTCATACCAAATTAGCTTGGTTTTCTAATTGAAATTTTTTTCCTTGGACTCTTTCTACAATTTTTTCCTCAGCTATTCATTTTTGATAAGAACAAAGGTTTTATAATTTACAAAAGAGTGCTTGACCTATAATTACTAGGAGGAAATTAGGGGAGGTAGAAAAGTCAGATTTAGTCCTGGTAATGATGCTAGAGACCTTGCTCCCTCTAGGGAGCCTGAAGAATAATGGAATCTTCTATTTTTACGGGCGACCTGTGCACTGGTGCTGACTCTAACTGTGAATCCATTTTACTTTGCAGATCACTTGCTTAACACTAAAAGTGCCAGCAGAATGGCAGGCCATTACTTCAAATGTCATTCAACCAGTGCCATTTCCACATGCCCTTCCTGCTCAAAGAGTGAATGGAAGAACATCTGCCAGTTCTCTTATTGTGCCCTTGTAAATCTTCCATGCAGAGTCTCATGCAACTTAATTTGTGAACCGTTTGGGTAAATAAGGGTGAGGGGGAAAGGGTTTGATCAAGAGTGGGCAATTTAAGGTGTGCTAAAATGATTTCTTTGAAAAGAGATCCAGTGGTTCTTGATTTTAAAATCAGGTTACCTGCATGCTAAGGATGTCATCTTACACCCAATAATTTTCAAAGGCTTGGTAATACTGTATACCCCCCATTTGGAGAACTTTTCTCAAAAAGATAGTTTTCCTTTTGAATATGTCATAAAGTTGATAAGAATGGAATCAGTCCATTCTTTTTACACTTTACATTGTGAGCTATATACTCAGCATAACATTGTATGTTAATTGGGAGAATTGTATGGAACTGAAGGCATAGATTGCACAAGAAGGCAGATGGGATATAAATATTTTTCTTCTTCTTTTTTTTTTTTTTAAAGATTTTATTTATTTGACAGACAGAGATCACAAGTGGGCAGAGAGGCAGGCAGAGAGAGAGGAGGAAGCAGGCTCCCCGCTGAGCAGAGAGCCCGATGCGGGGCTCGATCCCAGGACCCTGGGATCATGACCCGAGCCGAAGGCAGAGGCCTAACCACTGAGCCACCCAGGTGCCCCCACATTTTTCTTAATCTGCGAAGTTTCCACTGAGTAGCTAGGTAGAGGTACAACTGCAGAGGCCTGGTTTTGTTTGCTTAAAGTCTTCTATACAATCCTCTATTTTTATAGCTTCTTCTTTAATTGGGGTCTAGAAATATAAACACACTTTTTAAATATCCTATAGCATGTTAAGATTCTTGACTTTGAACTTGTTAAGTCTTTTGGGGCTTATTTGTAGATGGTCTCCATTATATTCTCTCTAGCTGTTGAATATTACACACATAGATATCTGATAATTTTATGACATTGATTGGTAGCATTGTTCTTTACCAGGATACATGTCTTGGGCTCTTTCCTAATGTCTACTGTAATGTGTGCACTGAAAAGATGGATGGGTTGCCATTTTATACATGACCTTTAAGTGGAATGGTTATGGGATTAATTAATAAGATTCAAAAGAAATCACTATTGCTTTATCTCAGATCACAAGTAAGGACCTCAGCTTTATCTTATCCAATCAATAATTCTGAAGGACTTTCTCTGATGTGAAATGCATGTAACCTAATTCTATTAATCCTCTTCCAAATTACAAAATATGAATTAAGGAATTTATTGTCTCAATAAAATGAAAAATATGGGTTCAGTTTTCTAGAATAATAGACATAATTAAAGTAGCTTAAAGAATGTCATCATGATCAGCTATTCTCTTTCTTTCTCATTCTCTAGTTGGCTTTGTTTTCCTTTGTGTCAATTTCATCTCCATCGTGGGGATTCCAGTACCTCCACCATTAAGATTATGTCAACCAAAATAGTTCAGTGCAATGAGAGATAGTTGTTTTCCAGGCACTCAAAAGCTGTCCCAGGATTAGGCTTGATCAAACCACTAAAGGCGAAGTACTCATCCTGGAATCCATCACTAGCGCCAGGCTTACAGAACACCTTGAAGGTCCAGTCTTGAACTCTACACCTACCCTAAACCAGCCACATCCAAAACCAAATGAACTGAGAGCAGGGAAGAGAAGTTCCTTGAAGGTATTGTTATCAAAGGAAAGAAACACTGAAAAAATATTGGCAAAAGCAATAGATATTCCTTTCAAGTGTATATAATACAGTTTCTAACAGCAGAATATATACTCACTATGGACTTCTTATTCACTACTGGTTCTTACTAATCTAATGAAAAATTAAAGTTTTTTGTGAGTGAGTCTTTTATCATTATGCCAATTCCTTTAATAGAAGATATAAATAAAAAATAATGTTAATATTTTGGTTGTTAATGCTTTGGTATTTATAACTGAGAAAGGGAAACTTTTTTTTTTTAACTTCTGGTTTTGAAATACTAGAATTATAAAAGAGTTGCAAAGAAGCCATGAGAATTCATGATATGCTTCACAAATCATCCCCAAACCTTAACAGCTTATACAACCATGGTATATTTAGCAAAACTAAGAAATTAACCTTGATACAATGATATTAACCAAACTATAGAGTTTATGTGTGTATTTTTTTTTTTACCAGTTTCTTTCACTGGATTTACATGCTCTGCATTTAATGCAGAATATCCTGTTGCATTTAGTCTTCATGACTCTATAGTCCTGTCCAGTTTGTGACAGTCCCTCAGTCTTTTCTTATCTTCCATGACCTTGACACCTTTGAAGAGTACTGGTCAGTATTTATGGCCATTTGGGTTTGTCTGATATTTTCTTGTGATTAGATTGAGGTTATGCATTATTGGAAAATATGCCACAGACATGATGTGTCCTTTTCACTGCAATATATCAAAGCACCCAATATCAGCATGATTTATTACTGGTGAGTGTAACCATGATCACTTGGTTTAAGTGCTGTCTGCCAGATTTTGCCAGAGTAAAATTATGATTTTTACCTTTGCATATTCTATTTGTTATAAGTGAGTTGCTAAATCTAACTCATACTACAGAGGAGGAGAATTAAGCTCCACCTCCTTCAGGGAAGAGTAACAGAAAATTTGGAAATATGTGTTAAATCATTACTGTAACGTAAATATTTTGGGAAGATACCTAGAGGCCATGAGACTTTCCTGGTCCTCCTTGATGTTTTGCCATCTGAAAGTTTTAGTATTCATCAGTGGATATTGCCTATAGCAGTTATTACTGTGGTGATCTAGTGGTAATTTTGTGATTTTCTCATTCCTTCTATATTATTTCTAGTACTACTCTCAGAAAAATGTACTTTTACATTTATTTATTCAAATATTTATTATATCAGTCTGATAAAGAAAAGTAGATTTGGAGGAATTATATTTCTTGATTTAAGACTTGATATAAAGCATAAACAATGAATTTTAGAACACTGGGAAAAAAGTAAAATTTTAAAAAAAGACAATATATAGGTATGTGATCAAGATAGCATGACATTGGTTGAAAGGAACAGAAAAAAAAAACGTACTTTGGCCTAAACCTCATATCTTACATAACAAAAATTCACTCAAAGTGGATCATAGCTCTAAATGTAAATAAAACTATAAAACTTTTAGAGGAAAATGTAAGAGGAAATCCATGTGGTAAGGTAGTAGACAGAGAAGTCTTAAATATAGTGCTGAAAGCATGATCCATAAAAGAAAAAGAAAAGATAAATTACCCTTTGTCAAAATTTAAAAACTTGCTCTGTGGAAGAGACTTTAAGAAAATGAAAACAAACTGCAGACTGGGTAAAAATATTTGCAAATTACATATCCCATAAATAAAATGTATTCAGAATATATGAAGAACTCTTAAAATCCCACAATCAGAAAACAAATAGTACATTTAAATGATTTGAACAAACAAAAAGAGATACAGTTGACCAAAAGTTACATGAGACTATGTGTGACCTTGTTAGGCTTTAGGGAAATGCAAGTTAAAATCATAAGATGCTACTACACACATATATTAGAATGACTAAATTAAAAAAGAAATACTATGTTAAGGGCTGGCAAGCATGCAGACAAAGTGGAGATCATAAATTGTTGGTGGGAATACAAAATGGTATAGCCAGCTAAGCTGAAAACAATTTGGTGGTTTTTTATTAAGTTACACGTAGACTTACCATATGACCCAGAAATCTTGCTCCTGAGTATTTAGCCTTGAGAATTGGAAACCAATGTTTACACAAACATCATTTGTAGTAGTTCTATTCATATTTTCAAAAACAAAATGACAGGTGGAATGAACCCAAATGTCCTTCAGAGGGTTAATGGATAAACTCAACTGTGCATATCTATAAAATGGGACACTAACTAGCAACAAAAAAGAGCAAACTGTTCATATGCAAGGTATTAGACAGAGTGAGAAAAGCCAGTTTTAGGAAGTTATATACTGTATGATTCCATTTGTATGACATTTGAAAAGAAAAAAAAAAAAGAACAAAAAAGTCACCTATATAGAACAGGTGAGTGAGTGACCTATGTAGGGTTGGGGAGGGAGTAACCATAAAAGGCTAGAACAGGAGAGTTCTCTGGTGTGATGGAACTGTTCTTATCTTGATTGTGGTGGTGGTTACACAAATCCATATATACATTAAAATTTACTGAATTGTATATCAAGAGAAAAAGTCAATACTATTACACAAAAATTCTAAGTATGAAAATAAAGAAATAAAATCAATACAGACTCAAGGATAATTATCTCATTCTTTGTTAAAACTCAATATTGTTATTTTTTAATTTTTACTCAAATGATTTCAGCTGTGACTATTGGAATCTCTTTTAGAGCTCCCTGTGTAAATATGGTTTTTATTGGCATTGTTTTTATGAAGATTTCATCAATGAGAGTCTAACCTTAACTGAAAGGTCAGGAAAGGCAATTAATTGTATAATTGTTCATAGGAAAATGATTAAATTCCTCTGATTATTCCATACTATTAGAGATAGCATCTGGTTGGTCCAGATTAGTTGTAATAGATTACTTCTTACGATAGACATTCTTGCCAATTTTTGAGTTCTTACTTTGTAATGTTTAATTTATATTTTCTGTTTCAAGATGATATATATTGATTTATACAGTTTTCTACTTTAGCCTCAGAGGACTGTCTTTTAACTACCCTTTCCTCAGCTAGTGCACTGAGTAGGTGAATGCTTATTTGAAATCCAAAGAAATAGATTACTGACAATTGCTTAACATTAATTGATGAATTTATGAAAAGCAGAAAATGTCTTTATATTTTCTAGTAGGGATTTTACCAATATTTTAAAACATAATTAAGGACTATATAATTAATTTGGTTAGCATTAATTCTGGTAAGTAAAATCATTATTTCCTTTACATAGTGGAATACTAAATGGTGTACTTACTAAACAATTATGCTACAAAGTAATATTTATAAATAAAACATTTAACATAATTTGACAGGAAATTATTTGATAGAATATTTTAAAAGCAACAATAAAAATTCTATGCTCGTGCAGAATGTGCTCTTGGGCCAATATCCTCTTGGAAATAGTGTAAACAATTCTAAGTGTAATCAAAATGCCTTTCAGACATGCAAATAGATTTCCATTGCCTTTAAAAAAAAAAAAAGTGTTAATCTTTGTTTAATACCTATCATTTTTTCCAAAGAAGAAAAAAAGGAAAAACATGAGTATATGTGAAGGGAAATGTGTGTGTGTGTGTGTGTGTGTGTGTGTGTGTGTGTGTGTGAGAGAGAGAGAGAGAGAGAGAGAGAGAAACAGATAGAGACAGAAAATATACTAGCCCTTTTATAGTGGATTTGTATGGTCTTAATGCCATATAGCTTCTGGGCATTTAGAAGGATTGTTATTTGTGGGATAAAACCATGGTATGGTTGCCACAGGCTATGGACAAAAAAAACAAAACAAAACAGAGAAACAGTTTAAGTGGTGTGGATAACAACAGACTGACTCCAAGGTGGGCAGAAAATTACAGAGGCAGAGCTCCATTTCCATACAATTATAAATGTGTTTTAATGTCTTGATGCTTTGATTATCCATTAGAAACACTAGTAGTAACAGCTGGAACAAATCAAAATAGTATCAACATTATGTGAGTCACTCCTCATACTTTCCTTTATCCTTAGTATTGCCATCTTAATCCAACAAGGGATTGTTTAGTGCTTTGTGGAAACTGGTTATTTCTCCTAATGATTTGGCATGAATCATTACCTACAATACCCAGTTATTGGTTTCCTTTCAACCTGATCTTCTCAACTTTGAAATAAAGCCCAAGAAATGTCTGTCTGTATCTGCCTCAAGGAAATGTGTCTTGTTTTCAGGGGCAAATGTGATTGGCGTCTCCTGCTACCACAAATCATGCGGTCAAGTTTCCTACATTTGGAGAAATCACAGAGGTCAACGCATTCCAAGTGCAATGGATGAGCCTCACCCTGAGAAAAACCACTTTCATGATCACGGTAAGTCCCCTGCCATGTAAGTATTCAGGGAAATGCTTTTAACTTGGCATAGCTCTTACTAGACATTTCAGTGTCTTAGAAGCATTTTGTTTATGGCTGTGATAAATGACAAAAGATTGGAAGTTGCTGAGGGACCAAGACATAAATGTTGCTTCCTAGAAATCTTGGGACTGTCCCAGAACGAAAACCTTCCAGAGCAGCTGCAGTCTGGACTGTGAGGGTGATCCCCCTGCTACAGATTTATGCCCCCAGAGTATACTCCAAGTGCCCCATTTTCTATAGAGGAAATGACTCAATTTATAACTTTTCACCTGTGTATCACAGCTCCACGAGGATTTGCCAATAATGGAGGCTTCTGGAGCTTTCTCAAATGTCACGGTATTGAGAGCCACCATCCAGAATGACGGTGACAGTAAACACACCAGACACGCAGGAATAAAAACTTTGTATAATTAGGTCATAGAAAATATCCATTATATATTTTGCAAAGTGGAATGAGGCAAAAAAAATCAATTTATTTTCTCGCAAACACTATCAACAAGCACTTAGTGAGGGACTAATGCCTGCGCATTTGGAGTAATACACAGTAGGTACCAGCACCACAGGAGGTACTCTCAACAAATATATAAACAAGTTTTAAGAATTAACTGGGCAAGCACTTTCTGGTCTTTATGATTCCCAGAGGTTGGAGCACAGTAATTGATTTCCCAGACTCACTGAGTCAAACATGAGATACAAGGATGAATAAAACATAGTCCTTGACCTCAAGTAGACTGATGAAACATTATAACAGAAGAATTTTATTATGAATATAAATACAAACATTAAAAGTGTTAGAATACAGTGAAGATGAACTAGTTTTGTTGAGATTTAACACACTTTCTTTCACAAAAGACTCAAACCAACCCTATGAGGGAACGGACAGTATCCAGTTAGCAAAAGCGAAAATGAAATCCTTCAGTGAATCATTTAGTCTCTTATGGTTAGTAAGTAACAGATTTAGGATTTGAATTTCTGTTGTTTCTTTCTTCAGCTCTTAAACCTGTGTTCTATTACATCTACCAGAGACAAAAATATAGTTAAGTGGGGAGGAGAACACCCTGTGAGATTGCAGTTAGAATCAAGAAAGGTTATGTATTAAAAACACTTCAAAGGTGACATAGGAGTTTAAGACATTGACAAGATGAGGAGTGCTTTCCTTGAAAGTGTTCAGAGGCATGTCACACATTTTAGGGAAATCCAGAATATTTTCCTTTCTATATTTTAGAATAGTTAGAGAGTAAATCCATAGTTCAACTTTTATGCAGATAAGAACCAATAACTTATTATATAAAGAATGAGCTACTTCAAGTAGTTCCCCAAGTAGGAAAAGAATTAAAATAAAATAAAATCATAAATAAAATACCAGATTGTAAAAGCATATTCTTCTGTTTATTTACAACCACATGTGAAAGAGCACTCTGCTTTAAAGGACGTACTGTCTGTTGCTCATTGTGAGCAGTTACAGAGATGGTTACTTGAAAATACTCCTGATGGTTATATTTATCCATTGTTAAAATTTAACACAACTATAATGTGACCATTTTTTCACTGGACTTGTCCTAGGATAAATGCATATGTGTGATGTT
Organism: Enhydra lutris kenyoni; assembly: GCF_002288905.1. Classification (NCBI taxonomy): domain Eukaryota; kingdom Metazoa; phylum Chordata; class Mammalia; order Carnivora; family Mustelidae; genus Enhydra; species Enhydra lutris. Next base: position 16,300,413 of record NW_019154103.1, read on the forward strand.
TGCCTTTGGGGATAATTTCTTGTCTTTCTGTAAAATAACTTCTTGAAGTATCTAGTTTCTCACCTTGCATCAATACTTCCATATCCTGTTTAATGACAAAACTAATAACTCACTCATCTCACTGATAAATATAGGTTGACAATTATATAAAGTACTAAGAATTTGAATTCTGTTGCTATACCGAAGAATACTACTCCATTAACAAGTGGGAGATTTTTTTCCTCTTTGAAATCCAAGAAAATTTAACATAATACCATGTCAACAAGGTAAATAAGAAGATAATATGTGACAATTTAATAGACATTTAACTAGTATTTTTAACAATTTATTTATTTTTAAAGATTCTTATTTATCTTATTTTTAAAGATTTTATTTATTTATTTGACAGAGAGAGACAGCAAAAGAGGGAACACAAGCAGGGAGAGTGGGAGAGGGAGAAGCAGGCTTCTTGCCAAGCAGGGAGCCCAATGCGGGGCTCCATGCCAGGGGCTCCATCCCAGGACCCAGAGATCATGACCTGAGCCGAAGGCAGATGCTTAACAATTGAGCCACCCAGGCATCCCTATTTATTACAATTTAAAATCAGAACCTAATGAATGCATTTAACAATATAAAATAAAGAGTTCTCCCTTGCTAAATAGAAGACCAGTATTACAATCAATAGCAATGGCTATGTACACTCTGTGTATGTGTGAGTGTACAGGTGTGTGCATTTTTTTAAAATTGAAGTATAGTTCACTCAATGTTACATTTAGTTTCAGGTATACAACATAGTAACTCCACAGTCTATATATTATGCTAGATGTACCACATCTGCCACCATATGATGCTATTACAATTCCATTGACTATATTCCCTATCCTGCACCTTTTATCCCCCTGACTTATCCATTATGTAACAGGAAGCCAATATCATCCACTCCCCTTTACCCATTTTTGCCCATCCCTACATCCCCTTCTTCTCTGGCAACCAACATCTTGTTTCTGTATTTATAGGTGTGTTTCTGCTTTTTGTTTGTTTATTAATTTGTTTTATTTCTTAGATTCCACATATAAGTGAAATCATATGGTATTTTTTCCTCTGGTTTATTTCACTTAGTATAATATACTCTAGGTCCATCTTGCAAATGGCAAGATCTTATTCCTTTTTATGGCTGAGTAATATTTTGTGTGTGTACATGTATGTATATCTATAGATCTACCACATCTTACTTTGTCCTTCTCTCTCTCACTCTCACTTTCTTTCTTTCTTTCCTTCCTTCCTTTTTCTTTTCTTCTTTCTTTCTTTCTCTCTCCCTCCCTTCCTTCCTTTTTCTTTTTTATTTTCTTTCTTTCTCTCTCCCTCCCTCCCTTCCTTCCTTTTTCTTTTTTCTTTCTTTCTTTCTCCCTCCCTCCCTCCCTTCCTTCCTTCCCTCCTTCCTTCTGTCCTATGTTTTCTTCCAGGAGTTTTATGGTTTTAGATTTCACAGTTAGGTTTTTAACCCATTTTTAGGTTTGTTTGTTTGTTTTTGTATGGTATAAGGAAATGATTCAGCTTCATTCTTTTGCATGTAGCTATCCAGTTTCCCCAGCACCATTTATTGAAGAGCTGTCTTTTTCCCAGTGCATATTTTTGCCTCTTTTGGTCTAGATTAATTGGCCATGTAAGTGTGGATTTCTGAGCTTTGTATTCTGTTCTTTTGCTCTCTGTGTCTATTTTTGTGCCAGTACCATGCTATTTTGATCACTACACTTTGAGTATATCTTGAAATCTGGGATTGTGATTCCTCCAGCTTCATTCTTCTTTCTCAAGATTGCTTGGCCTATTTGATTCCATATAAATTTTAGTATTATTTTTTCTAGTTCTTTGAAAATTGTCATTGGTATTTTGATAAGGATTGCACTGAATCTGAGGATCACTTCTGGTAGTATGGACATATTAATAATATTAATTTTTTAATTCCATGAGCATATAATAGCCTTACCATTTGTTTGTGTCATCTTCATTGTCTTTCATCAATGTTATATATTTTTCAGAGTTGTGTATGCGTTTTTAATAGAATAGGGAAATAGCTGTTTTCAGAGTCTGAAAGGGAATGGAATAACTTTAAAGTCAGGGAAAATACTTCTGTATTCTTAATAAAACATTCTTGAGAATGCAAATATAAAAACAAATAAATGAATAAGAAGTGTTGGCTGGGAGTGTATTTATATTTATGTGCACATTTGCTTAAAAATATATATATGTGACTATCTACGTAGAACATCCACATAAATACATCATAAACTAATACATATCTAATCACAATGTAAATATATAAATTTTCTTATATGTCTAGAATCTAGTAATTAACAAAGCTAGAAAATAGAATTTTAAAAAGGGAGAACAAATATAGAAAATATTTAGGATTAAATATTTAGGGAATTTTAATATGTGGTGAGACTTTATATGGAAACTGCATAATCCTATCACTGGAACATTTAAGTGAAAATTTGAATAATTAGAAATATAGAGCCTATTCTTGCAAGGGACTATTTTATATTCCAAAACATGCAAATTTTAAGTAAGGTATATAAAACATTCCAATTTAAATAATTACATCAAAATTTGAACTTGATAATATAATTCTTCATAAAAAGTAAACTTGGAAAATGTTTATTAGAAGAAAAATATGTAGGATTGTTAAATAATAAAAAAAGTGACCTGTTCCAGCAAACATTAAAACATATTATTTAATATTAATTCATAAAATACTACAATTTGTGCAACATTTTAGACATTGAATGAAATAGAAGGTAGAGACCTGAAATATCAGTTACCATATACCAATTTTTCTTGTATGATAACATAATTGAAAAAGACATTAAAACAGAATTATATAAGTGTGTTTGGAACAATTGTGGAAAATGTTATTTCCATCTTACTTTATTTTAAAATAAATGCCAGGTGCACTAAATTGTTAAAATGAGCATTAAACAAAAGAAAAAGTAGAAAGTAATGGAATGGAATAATTAAAGCTCTTTGGTAGAATAACATTTTTCTTTGAATTAGTTGAAGTTATGAAAGTGTGTGTGCATAATCATTTTCTGGGAAAAAGATGAAACCCACCTAAATAAGAGAATAATATTGTTTATTATATAGGTTATAGGTATTTTCTTGAGTATGATCATGGTAATATATATTCAAATTTGTAAGAAAGATATGAAATTCTAAATAAATTAATAGCAAGCAGTAAGATAGTTTATAAAAGGGGCAATAAAATTGACAAATAGTATATATTTACCTCTCTACTCATCAAAACAAGATAAAATAAAGCATTCTTAAGATATTATTTTACAAAGTAAAATTAGCAAAGGAACAATAATCAAAACATCCAATGCTGGCTATCCTGAAGAGAAATTACCATATTCATTCATTATTATTAATTTAGTAATTAAGTGCAACCTTTCTGAAAAGCAAAATGGCAGAGAAATTAAACCGCTTAGACTTAAATATTATACTTTCATTCCTAATTTTATTCCAATTCAACAACCAAACAGAAGCAAAAAATCCTCAAATATTTTCATTGTACCTTTAATGATGATAGCAACTCAAGAACATAAGAAAAGTATGCCATACTAAAATATTTTACTAATATATAATATAATCCTATAGAATATGCAAGCATTCATATGTTAATGTATGTGTGTGCAGGCATCTTTATCACTATAAATACAAAGGACATACAGAAAAACTAAAATATTTATGACATAAGCTGGGCAAAAAACAGTATAAAATATTTTACATTAATATTGCAAATATATAAACATATGTGCCATACATCATTAATAGTGGGTAGTAATCACATAAACTAACCAACATTTACTCACTGGCTTGTTAATGTGCTAAGATAACAAGGTAATTAAATTCCTTGACTCTTAGATTTCTTTGCCTTTCTGGTTAGCTATATGCTAGGTAAATAGCTATCATTTTATGTTCTGACTTATGTACAAAAGTAATGTACTGACCAAAATACTGAATGAATACATTTTGAGAAAAAAAAGGATTAGGTAGAAAATTGTAGTAACAATTATGGACTCCACGGTAGGTTTCATGTATACTTTATTCTGGTGGGCTTTTCTCTGCACTCACATGTGATATCTGAATATCAATGCATTCAGTCCAGCTACAGTGCCAATTCTCATTCAGATGATAGGGAATTTTAAGTAGGTGGAAACATGATTTGCTAACTGTCGAATATTTCCACCAATTCATTTATTTATTCATTATTATCAATTCTTGCTACAAGTAATTCTACTTATTTCTTAAGTGACTAGTATGTGCTTGGTATCATTCAGTCCTTAAACAAGACTGAAACTGCCTCTGTCATTAGTGAGCTTATACTTTTAGAGAAGGAAGGCATGATAGCATTTTGCCATAATGTCTCCTATCTGTAACCTTTTCTGGAGTTCATAATAGAAAGGATACTGGAGCCATTTTGCTTGTAGATGCCTAGGATTAAGTCTCTGCCTCTCTACTGCCTTTAGGCAGCCCATAGGCAATGACTGACTGATACTGTATCTAGAAGTATAACAACCTTCCTTTAAGGCTGGATGTATTCTGTGCGAAAATTTATGTTCCAAAGCCCCGCTGTAGGATTAGATTGAATCTAAACTTCAACCCCCAACCATAACTTTGTTTAACTTCCTCCTCTTCCTTGTCTTGCTCCCTCATGCCCATGCATGTTTCTTCTGAGAGCCCACCCTTAATAAGTTATTTGTCTCATATATCTCATCTCAGACTGCTTATTGAGAATCCAGTCTAAGTTAATGATTAAACAAGTAATTACAATCATGTGATATTATGAAAGGTGAAGAATAGAAAGCTGTTGACATAGAGCCTAGATCTCTTATCCTAGGGTGGAGAGTAGGAGGTAATTCCTTTGAGGAAAGAACATTTAAATTGAGACCCTGTGTCATTTTCTATCCTGTTTTAAAATAGTATGGTATGCATTTGTGAAATGGCTGGCGATCGTTGAGGACTATAGTCTGATCCAGACCATTATGGAAATAATTAGTCCATATTACTACTGAACCCTTTTTCTCATTAGCTTCAAAATATTAACATGGGTCACTGATGGAACTGAAGCCACCACACAGAGTGACAAGTTACTCAGGTGCAGTATCTGTCTCTGTATATTAGCAAGCATCCATGAAATGTCTACTGAGCACTTCCTTCAACCTGCAGGTGTATCCATATATGCATGTAGTTCTCCACGTGTATGTTTCATTGTTAACATACTCATTTTGGTAATGAAAACTGGCCAGTAGAATCTGGGTGGTGACCAAAATGATACTGAGCTTAGCACCACTCTATTATGAGTCTTTTAGAGCTATGCTTCTGCTTAATGTGATGGAAATAAGATTTTTAAAAATCAAATTTTACAGTTAAAATCCATACCGTGAAATTGATAGGCTATTGATTCTTATGTATATCAGATATATCCTATTTAGAGCACCCATAGAAGTGTAAGATGCACCAATAAACTGAGATCTTGGAAGAGAGAGGGGGTACAATTTTAAAGAAAAAGCCATTTATCTGCATGGCAGTTATGATGAAATTAAGTAAGAAGGTAAACAAGCCTACTCCCTTAAACACTTATGGTGCATCAGACACTAGAAAGCACAGTTATATACAATTCTTGAATAGTTATTATGCCTCAAACACAATAAAATATTACTGATAAAAGGCAAATAATAATAAAAGCCAATGATTCCTCTTTCTCAGTGTTTAAGAGACAAAGTAAACTTAGCGAGGAAGTCTAGCATGATTACATTTGAAATAATTCTGTTTTGGGGTGTATGTTTGGAGTGTATTTGGGGTTTATCTTTTAAAAGCCACATTGTTTTAAAAATTCTCTTTGTGTTCATAAAGAAATAGACCCAGAAGTATCAAAAGACTTAAAGAGGATATCACCCGGACACAGTAGCCATTGTAAGAATCATAAAGATATTTAGGTTCTCATATTCAGAAACCATTTTAAAATATATCTTTTGAGAAAATAAATAAAACACTCCCCCAAATTCTAGGACAATAAATTAAGCGTCCAAAGATGATGTTTGTCAAAGTCCCTTGAGAAAAATACATTAATAGTTTTGTCAGTCTAGTTATAATCTTTGGCTGATCATCACTTAGAGATATTTTAATTTTGTAAGTGTATTAGAGGAAATAATAGTCCATTATATGGCAAAATTTGAAAAAGTATTTATACATATTGTCTTTTTCTTTTGGACTTAACAGTAAATGAAGTTTATATCACTTATTAAAAACATTTTAAAAGTTATAATAGAAAGCATTTTGCATACATTTAAAAGAGAAAATAGGGGAAGGGAAATATTTGCACTAAATAGTGGTTTGAATGACATTGTAAGTGGAAACTATGGTAGGTGATAAATATGCATCTATTTTAGTAAATCCTTCCTTCCTTCTTTCCTTACTTCCATCCTTCCTTCCTTCCTTCCTTCCTTCCTTCCTTCTCAGTTAAAAGCTCTGTTATACCTCAACAAATTGTAAAACTGAAGGGCTCTTGGCTCCACAGTTCTTTGAAGGGAATAGACTAACCTGATATAGTACTTAGCCCCACAGTAAATTAATTACTTAGGGATTATGTGGTTTTGTCCAGGACACCATCATTCTGGAGATGAGAGTTGTTTATATGAAAAGCTATATTAAAGTCAAAATCTAGGCAAGAAAGTAGCAAGTAATATGCAAAACAAATGCTAAGCACAGTTAATTAACAACATAAAATTTCAGAATGTAATGTTGGGTTAAATGCTGTAGAGATTTAGCTGAGACAGCTGTAACCTTAATATTATTACATATCACCATATGACAGGTAAATCAAATGATACTTACTCATTGAGGACCTTCATGCCCAAGAGTCTAATAATTGAACATGACAGTGTAGAGTAAAAAAGGCTTATACTCTAGTTGAGGAAATGGGACATGATAAAATTAATGAATACAGTGTGAAAATATAAGTGCATAATATTGTTACAGACTATAACGTACTTTGTTTATAACATGGGTATTTAGAGAATGTGACACTCTAGTTTAAATTTTCATATATGGTATTTAATATTTTCCAAATAGCATACCTAAAACACATACTTGTGTACTCACCACCAGCTTAAGAAATAAAATAGTACCCATACTTTTGAAGCTTGGTGTGTTCTCCCAGATCATCTATTCCTTCTCTGCTGAGATTACCGCTAACTTAAAATTTTGTGCTTATTAATAGTCCTTTTTTCTCTTAGGAGTTTATAATATACATCACCTCTTAAATTAGACATTATTATTACATATGCCATCAACATTATTTTAGATTTACCCATATGTTCAGTATTTTTTCTAAGTTGATTTTCTTTCTTTCTAAAGTCTAATTTTAATTTTTCTTTTGTGATGGTTTGGTTCTAGCAAACTCAATTTTTGTTTATTTAAAAATTCTCTTCCTTGTACTTATTATTGAAAGATAATTTCTCAAAACACATGATTCTCTTCTCATTTATCTTGTTTTATCACTTAAATAGAATGTTCCACTGACTGTGGCTTTCACCATTTCTGTTAGTCAAATTTCAATTTACCTCTGATGGGAGGTAAATTTTTTTATTAGCTTTTAAAATAGTGTCTTTCTTTTTTGCCTTATACATTTGACTGTGGTGAATGTAGGTATTGGCTTATTTTTATTTATGCTCCTTGAGGATTATTGTCCTTCATATATCTGGAGTTTATGTCTTTCTGGAAAATTCTTATTGCCTATCCAACATTCAATATATATTCTCCTTTTCTAGAATTCCTCTCTTCCTAGAATTCTTTGATGAATTTTGAACCTTCTCTTTCTTTTTTCTCATGTCTCATAAACTCTTTCTCTCAACTAAATTTTCTCCATGCTATTATCTCTGTAATTTCTTCAGATTTATCTTACAATTGACTAATTTCCCATTGACCTGAATTTGATAGGCTTTAACATCCATCTATATCTATCTATCTATCTATCATCTGTATTATCTATCATCTATCATCTATCTATCCATCCATCCATCCATCCAACTATCTCTCTAATGAGGCATTGCAAAAATATGCATATGTTTATAAAATGCATATGCATTTTAATAAAAATGCAATATGTAGAGGGGAGTGGTCTTGACTACTCAACTTCACTTGGGGCCAAGAAAACTGAAGTTCTAATCCTAAGGTAACATAGTAATATATCTACTTATCCACAGAAGATTTTCTTTTTCAGCTCTTCTCTGCTAAAGCATTAGGTTTTAGTTTTTTTGTTTGACTATTCCTGTCCTGAATGTTAGTTTTTTCACCCTTTTAATGGGTTTTCTGAAAATAAAGATTATATTCCCAATAAACTTTCAAATAAATAAGAGATTTATTATTCAAAGTACAAATAATCTAGCTAAGGATATTAAACAGTTTGGCCAAAGATAATGTTCCATCTGAGTTCCTTGCCATTGACATTTTAAAATATTGTTCTGATACAGCTGTCTTCAAGCAGGCTTCTAGATTCAAAAGGGCAGTCAAGGAAGGTAATTAGATACTAATGTGTACCTCTAGTCTGACCCTGGGAACATCCCAAATATCTTTTTAGATATTTTTCATTGTTTTGCCAATACTGAAATGCTCCCACTGAAGATGGTCCCCTCACACTAACTCATCGCTCAGCATAGGCAGGTGATTACTTCTAATTATTTTAATACTTCTAATTATTAGTAAACAAAGAATACATGATATAATTCAGACAATACTGTATGTCTAAAATTGTCTGCTGTTATTCTTACAAACTTGTCTGACTGTCCATTGAAGACAATGAAGGAAATATTCAGGAGTTAGAGATAATAGATTTCTGTAAATCAGTGGAGAAATTTGGATAATAATACATTCATATCATCTCTGGCTGTAACATTTTGCTCTTTTTTTTGTTGTTGTTTGGAATGAGAAACAGGGTAGTCTTCTTGGTTGTAAAGGCTTACTCTTTCCAAGGCTTTGCCAGCTGTGCTCATCAAAATAACTAATGCCAATATTTGAGTTGGGTAGGTATGTGCTTTGAAGATTACTATGCAAAACAGGACCACCTCACTGTAGAACTACCTGTGGAGAACAAGGTCAACAAGAACAATGAACACCTCAGACTTTTCCTGCCACGATTTTCAGCCATCTCAATTTTCCTAGCCGATCCTTTGTCCTTCCCAATTTGTCCTCTACACTGTTAGCAGATTTATTTCTCTAAAAGGGCCTTATGATCCATCTCTCCCTCCTAATAGTCTAACAGTTTTGGTGATTCCCCTTATTACTGAGATTCAGTTTAAACTTCTTTGTTTTAGATTTAAGCCTTGTCATGACAGGTCTCTTCCCAACCATATTTTGCCATTCCGTTACCCTCCCCTACAAGCAGTTCTTCAAAGACAAAATTCCCTTGTGCCTTAGACTTTTCACAAGGTTCTCACCATGTCATGCTCCTTTTGTCCACACCATGGCTCAAACTTACCCTAGCTCCCACTTTTTTTTTTTTTTCCCTCTGTTTCTGTAACTTGTGTCTGTCCTGTGGGATATGGTCTGGAAATTCTGGACTGGATAGTTTTCTGCATTCTCTCAACACAGCATGCAGAGGATTTTATTAGAACTATTAGGATTTTATTATAACTATTCACTTATTTGACTGATTACCGTTCTGTTTATTAGATTAAGGGCCCATTGAAAGCAGAGGCTGTGCCTTGATCATCTGAGTTACTCCAGTGCCCAGAATAGCGAAAAATATAAAGTAAGTGAATAAAAAAATTCTTACTTAATTACTAGGCTTTAAATAAATGCCTTATTGAATTGTAAAAATGATCTTTGACTGTATCTACTGTAGAGTTTCTACTGTCCGCCTAAGAACAGGATTTCATGACTTAGCTAAATAGGAAGAGAAAAATTATTCACCAACAACCTGAGGGTCAACACAGGCACAATCTTCTTAATTTGCTCCTTCAATTTTTCTTTGGTTAAGGAAATTTACGAAGTTAGCTTGGTGACCTATGTCAAAACATTTTCATGGTAAACATGGTAGAATTATAAAGAATTTATACTCACTATATATAAAATTTGTGGGCTTGGAAACTGATGAAGTTTGGAGAATACAGAAGTTTATTATTTGCTCTGACTCCTCTATTAAAGTCTTCATTCTGTTACTTCTTGGTCTAGAAAAGCTGATATAAAAAAACAGGCAAAAACCAAAACCCTTGTTTAATTACATACAGTATGTACATTTTTACCTCTGGCTAATATATTTATGGACATAGTTATATAATTTACATAAGTAGATGTTCATTATCTGTCTTACAGATATTCAGTTATGTCTGAACTGGAAATTTATGGAGGGTAATTCTCATAAATTCAGTGTACACAGTGCCTGGCTCAGCACCATAACAGATGTGTAATACATGTTTTTTTATAATGATGTTAAAATGTTTAGTTGCAAAGGTGGGCTGTGGTCACATAATCTTCCTATTCCCTGTTCAATGAATAATTCAAGTAGTAGCCCTCACAGTCCTCATAAGATTGAGAAGATATATCTATTCCCAAATCTTGTTTTCTATTATTGAGATGTAAGGAGTTACTGCAAATGCAAAGTCTCTGGGGCCTTGTTACAGGGGCCAGCTTCAAGTTTCCATTGTGAACTCAAAAGGATATGCCAGGAGAAACTTCAGAATAGGATCACTGGGGAGAAAGCAGGCACAGTTTCAGGGGCAGTGTCCATACTGCATGGAAAGCGTATGTGTATTTAGCAAAATAATGTATGCGTGTGTGTGTAGGAGGCGTTCCTTCACTTATTTTGTGTTTTACAAACATAACCAAATATTGAAATCTCTCTATGCATGTTATCTGAAAATATATTATCTTACACACAGAAATGTGGATGGCAGATTTTAAAATTATGTGTTTTATGTATTATTATAATATGATCCTAAACATTAATCAGATACTTGTAATTAACTTATTATGTGAGAACCACTAAAAATCACCTGTGTGTTTGTGTGTGGGGAAATGAACAAAGAAGGAAATGTAAACTAAGTGCAAAGCTATGTGTGACTATGCAAATGATCTTGTAACAATCATCCAAGGAACAACAGCAAAGTGAGCCATTCATTAGGTTTTTTAACTCTGACCATTAAAACATAGTGTCTCTTGCATCAACAGAAGATTATCTGGGAAGTAGTTCTATTTGTATTAAGTGTTACGCCTTGAATAAAAAATCGTATCTGTGTGCTAGAGGAACCTTTAAATTTCATTCCAAATATATAAAAATACATGTAGCAAAATTATTTTTCTATGTTTCTAAAAGACACTGTTTCATGAGAGAAAAGAACATTTTGGTAACTAATTTCTCAGAATCACAGACAAACAATTCGTTGGGTTTTTTCCTCCTCCCTAGGTTCTGACGTAATGAAACCTACCTACCATTTGTTTTACTCTAACTTTCCTATTTCACAAGTGGCCTGAAAAGAAAGTCTTAGGGTGAGTTTTCTCAAAAATAATGCTTCATTTACAATTTTGAAAAATACTTCCATGAGTAGCCTGATGATAAAGACAGCCCAAACAGGAGAAACAATAGAAAAGTTTATGACGTATAAAATGAATTCTTCCAAAGAATTTTGTTTCGAAATGCCAAGGGTTATAAGTCAAATATATATGCAGTATGTATTACTATTCATTACCTTGCATTGGCTGATATTCGTCTCTTCTGACAACCCTGGGTAAATCATGTTACAAATTGCATAAAATATGAGAGCTGGTCCTTTTCTGAAGATGCCACTCAGTGTGGGAACTCACTGCCATTGGCTGCATCCGAGTTGCTGTAAGGTCCCTTAAGACTACTACTTCTGCAGAGCCCTATGGCAGTTGAATCAGAGAAGAAAAGGTATTTATAGAAAACATATGCAAAAGGTTGAGAACTCGTCCAGTTTTTAGTGCCCAGACTGACAGCTAAATACAAATTGAGAAATGTAAGTTTCAGTTTGAGCAAATTTACTGGGTGAAAACCTCATTTTTTCATTTCATTTGAATACGTTCACTGCTCCTCAGAATATGCAACTTTATAGTGGACATATTTTTTATTCTTGAAGGCTCATTATTTTACAGTGAGGTTACTGAACCTAGACCATGTAGAGTAGATTATCCAGCCTAATATTAATCAAAATATACATGGCAAATGGGATTCCAAACAGTGCCAAATAGGCATCTGCTTTTAACACAGAATAAAAAAGTACATTTAGTGCCTTTATTAAAAGGTATTATGGGCAATTTATTTTTAGGCCATCTCTCTAACACTATTAACTAGCATATAATTTAATGTACTCCCAAGCAACTTGACTTTTACTGTTTCCTTCAAAACATTAATTTGTAAAAGCAAGTTGATATAAAAGATGACTTTGACCCTAAGAAAAGATTCAAATCATTAAGAATAAATTAAATGATCTTGTAGATACACATAATAGTTACTTTGGGGGTTGGAAAATAACATACTTTCTGTTGCCGTGTATGATATGGTATTTCACAGGGAAAAATAAAGCCAGTGCTATTTCTAATGATATAATTTATACCCTCCAAGTAAACCATATCAGTTTTGTAAGTTTTGCTTAAATTTGAACAGAGTTGCCAAATGCCTAGACATTTTTGAACAAACAAATGAAAGAAGATTCTTTAGTTTTTATGAGAGAAATAAATCCTATTATGTCTGTTTGAAAATTTTGGACAGGTTAATGCATACTAGGTTTTGTACTATCTTTATAGTGTTTTATTTATAGAGAAAAGGAAATAAGTTCACTTCCATTAAAATGTATCCAGACTACTTTGTACTAAGTTGGCACTGGGGTTATTGATAGAAAATTTTTTTTTAAATCTAGGCTAAGGGGGCGCCTGGGTGGCTCAGTGGGTTAAGCCTCTGCCTTCGGCTCGGGTCATGATCCCAGGGTCCTGGGATCGAGCCCCACATCGGGCTCTCTGCTCAGCGGGGAGCCTGCTTCCTCCTCTCTCTCTGCCTGCCTCTCTGCCTGCTTGTGATCTCTATCTGTCAAATAAATAAATAAAATCTTAAAAAAAAATAAAATAAAATCTAGGCTAAGAATTATAAGTAAAATCAAAACTTGGGACATGTTTAAGTAGGCAAAATTTTTGAATAGTGACAAATACAATTTAAATTATAAAAATAGTACAAGGATGCATTTTCTTTTTAAAGAAATAAAAGTATCTAAGAATAATAGCATTAAGTGAAAAACAACAGCAGAAATAACCATAAAACCTTGGCATCATCCCCTACCCTCCTGTAGTAAGATTCCATTATTCTCCTGTAGGTAAGCACCAGAAACAGTTTGGAGGGTATCCTTCTAGGTCTTTTCCTATATTTTTATAGAAACATCTCTTTATCTATATTTTTGTATTGATGTATGTGTGTGGACATGTACATAAAAGAAGTACATATTACATATATGTAGGTATATACATAGACCATATAAATTAAAAAAAATTCACTTAAAATAAAATGTACATCACTACTTGGTATAGTTGCATTTTATTTTCCATACTTTTTCTTACTATTTTTGAATGTGGATGGGACCAAGTATTTTAAACCATTTCCTACTGATAGACATTTGGATGATCTTGACTTTTATTTGCAGTCTAAAGAAACTTTTGTCTGTGAGATAGATTTTGAAGTAATTGATTGGTTTTCGTAGATATTGCTAAATTGTCTCTAAGAAGTTTGTATTAGTTTGTATCCCTTCTTTCACATCCTTATCAAAACTTTATAGTATTGACCTTTATTTTTGTTAGTCTTCTAGTTAAAGTTTGTGTTATTTTAGCATGCATTTCTGTCATTACCAGTGGGGTTGAGTATTTTTACATTTTTATTGTATATACACATATGCACACACAGTTGACTAGCTCTTAGTGCAAATATACATACACACACATGGACACAGATATATATATTATATATTATAATATATCATAATATTTTATGATATTATATATCATAAATTGTAACGAATATGATGATTATAATATTGTGACATTATATTTAATTATATATTATATATAATATATATTTTATATATATATATTCTTACATAGATTATAATCTTAACCTTAAATTCAAAGAGACAACTTGTTTTGGTAGAGTTTTTTTTTTTTTTTTTCCATTTTTACATAAGAGAACACAAGGTTCAAAAATGTAAAGTGACTTGCCTGAAGCTGCCCTGCTAACAGGTCCTAGAGCTGGGATTCAAACCCTGGTCAACTGGCCCCAGAGCCAGAGCTTCTTGGATTCCACTTCACTGCCCACTGCTGTTGCCATCCTCTGGTCATTGGTGTTTGAGAGCATAGACAGGAAGGCAGAACATTGCCTTGTTTGACCTCAGCTGGGCACATGCATATAGGGAGACTCAAATTTTTCATAGCTCTCTGTATGTCTGCTAAGGATTGTGAAAGCCTACTTAGCTTTGATTTTTGAGGTTCCAAATAAATTTCAGGAAGTATCAGATAGGGAATTGTGAGTGACAAGGGTAGACTGCATACACAAACATACACACAATCTACATGTAATGTACATGCATACGTATAAATACGTACAGATGTTCTCTGAACTTAGGATGGTTCAACTTAACAATTTTTCAGCTTTATGATGGTGCAAAAGGAAAACACATTCACTTTGCATTTTGAAATTTGATCTTTTCCCAGGCTAGTGATAGGCAGAGCAATGCTCCGATACTGCCCCACGATGCTGGGGTGGTGGCAGCAAGCCACAGCTCCCAGTCAGCTACATGAGCAGGAGGGTGAACAACCCCCCCACACACAACCACCCTGTACCCAGACAGCCATTCTGTTATTCACTTTCAGCACAGTAGTCAATAAATTACATGAGATATGTAACACTTCATTATAAAATAGGCTTCATGCTAGGTGATTTTGCCCAACTGTAGGCTAACATAAGCGTTCTGAGCACATTTAAGGTATGCAAGACTAAGCTATAATGTTAGGTGTATTAAATGCATTTTCAACCCAGGATATTTTCAATTTTGGATGGGTTTATCTGGAGTTAACCCCATCGTTAAGTCAAGGCAAATCTGTATTTGAATCACTTTTTAAAATATTCTCTGGAGTTCTTTTTCTTATTCTCTTGTAGACTATATTTTTAGTTTATATATATTACCCTTTCTTACTACATATTTTCCAAACATCTCTCTCAGTTTGACTCTCCTGTTTTAAGTCTGTTAATAGTATCTTTAATCACAAAGGAGGTTTACGTTTCTAGGCCATTAAATATGTCAATTTTTTCTATTATGTCTTAGTTTTTTATCTTACTTAGAACTTCACCACCTTAAAAAAATGCATGCTATTTAAAAAAAAATATTTTAGCACTTTAGTGTACCTTGAGTTACTTTTTGGTATATATAATGATTTTGGCTTTTTTTAGTCTTTTTTTTTTTTTTAGGTTAACAGGAAACTAATTTGTCCTGCAGATATTGTTTGAATTACCTATAATTTCTACTGAATTCAAATGCTTCCTTTATCCCCACATAGATAGCCTTTCTTCTTCAACTTTATTTTTATTCCATTCTTGTCTATTCCTAAACCAAGAGATATCCTGTTTTAATGGTTGTGCCTTTAGAATATATGATAGGAAAAAAATCATTGCATTTCTTATCAGTTATCATGATAATTCTTTAACATTTTCTATAGGTAATTTAATATTAGCTTTTAAAATTTCATCAACAGTATTGTTATATTTGTGTTGAAATCTATATTAGTTACCTATATATATAGATATATATTTGCTATATAACAAATTATTCCAAAATTTAGCAGCTTAAAGCAACTATACTACTAACTTGATTAAATAAAGAAGAATATTATCTCAGATTTTCTGTGGGTCAGGGGTTCTGGCATGGCTTTTCTGGATGTCTATGCCTCAAGGTGTTTCATAAACCTGCCTTCAAGTTGTTAGCAGTGGCTGTAATCAGCACAAGACTAGACCAGGGTCGGATCTGCTTCCAGGCTGGTGTCAGGATTCAATTTCTCATGGGCTGTTGGACTGAGGACCTTATTTGCTCTTTGCTGTTGGGCAAAGGCTGCCCTCAGTTTCTTGCCATATGGGTTTCTCTCTAAGTCAGTTTATATACAACATGATTGCTGACTTCCCTCAGAACCAGCCACACTGAGAGTCAGTGAGCAAAATAGAAACAACTTTTGTAATCTAATCTCAGAAGTGCTAGTCCATCATGTTTGCCATGTTCTGTTCATTAGAATGAATAATGAGTTCCGGTCAAGTTTCCAATTGCAGTTGGTATTGCTGTTACACAAAAGTCTGGGTGTGCATGTGCCTATAAAACACTTATCTTATACATCTTAATTTTTTTTTATCGTGCAATATACCTTTATTTTTTTAATTTTTAAAATTTTTTTTATAAACATATAATGTATTATTAGGTCCAGGGGTACAGGTCTGTGAATCGCCTATAAATCTTAATTTTTTAACTTTGCTTTTTGAACTTCCTGTTAGCATGTTCTATATAATAGTCTAAATTTATGCCTTTTAAATACTGGTATGTCTTATTTTTATTATTTTACTGCACTGGCTGGCACAATGAGAACAATACTCTGTAGTGGTAGTGGTAGCAAGCATCCAGTGTTTTGAATTTCATCACCTGTTTTTTTTTGTGGTTGTTGTTTGTTTGTTTGTTTTTGTTTTTTAAAGATTTTGTTTATTTATTTGACAGAGAGAGGGAACACAAGCACAGGGAGTGAGAGAGGGAGAAGCAGGCTTCCCGCCGAACAGGAAGCGCAATGTGGGGCTTGATCCCAGGACCCTGAGATCATGACCCAAACTGAAGGCAGTGGCTTAACCCACTGAGACACCCAGGTGCCCCATCATCACCTGTTTTGTATAATTATCAGATTTTTCTTTTTTTTTTGATTTGATAATGTCATATATTGCATTAGATTTCATAATGTTGAAACCATGTTTTCATTGCTAGGATAAACTACCAGTGTGCTAGTGGTTTTTTTTGTTTGTTTGTTTTTTTTGTTTTTTTGTGGAATTTTGTATCCATATTCAGATGTAAGGTTGATTTTTGTCTTCCTTCATTCTTTCTTCATAAGGTTTTAAAATGGCTATGTGCTCTGAGAGAATGCTTTGGGGGAAACTTCTGTTTTTTTTAAGTAGTTGTATAATTTATACAGTAGAGAAATTATTGTAATGTCATCTAGTGACTGACATGCAGTGTCATGAAATTGACAAGCAGCATTAAAGTAAAATTCTAAGTATATAAAAATAAATATAACTCTCTGATTAAGACCTTTACCATGTACCGCTCGCATGTATGAGGCAGCAGTAGGAGTGTATTTAAAAGACTAATTTTTAAATGGAACTCTAAAAAGAACATTTCAGGAAGTACATTTCTGTAAAATAACATTTTTTTAGAGATTGGAAAATAGCCCATTTAGGGTACATAAGTTTTACTTTCCTCCAAAAAACTTGCTAGTGTTTGGAGGTGTCAACTATTTATTATTTCTTTGCTATAAATTTTTTTGGTAATAGATATGTCAGAAATATCTATTGGTACATTTAAAGATTAGTAGACTATTTTTTTAGCTGTTTTACATTTACAGAATAATTAAGTGGCAAGTATAGAGTTCCTATATACTCTTACACTATACACTCCTTTCTTAGTTTCCCTTGTTACTAACATCTTGCACTAGTACAGTACCTTTATATTACCTTATTTTCATAACCTCAAATGTAATTATTAAATCAACTCCCCCCTTGCTTTGTTACAGGTTTTTTTCTGGAAACTATTTGCCATTTTATAGTGGATAATAAAATTTGGGGAAAAAAAACAAAGAGTGTTTATATTTTAAAATAAAATTAGTGTCATGATCTGTTGATAAAATAGTACTATGATTAAAGAAGATAACCTTTTTTATTTCTAGAAAGATATTTTTTATTTTTATAAACATATATTTTTATCCCCAGGGGTACAGGTCTGTGAATTGCCAGGTTTACACACTTCACAGCACTCACCATAGCACATGCCCTCCCCAATGTCCATAACCCCACCCCTCTTCTCAACCCCCCTCCCCCCATCAACCCTCAGTTTGTTTTGTGAGATTAAGAGTCACTTATGGTTTGTCTCCCTCCCAATCCCATCTTGTTTCATTTACTCTTCTCCTACCCCCTTAACCCGCCATGTTGCATCTCCTCTCCCTCATATCAGGGAGATCATATGATAGTTGTCTTTCTCCGATTGACTTATTTCGCTAAGCATGATACCCTCTACTTCCACCCATGTCATCGAAAATGGCAAGATTTCATTTCTTTTGATGGCTGCATAGTATTCCATTGTGTATATATACCACATCTTCTTTATCCATTCGTCTGTTGATGGACATCTAGGTTCGTTCCATAGTTTGGCTATTGTAGACATTGCTGCTATAAACATTCGGGTGCACGTGCCCCTTCGGATCACTACGTTTATATCTTTAGGGTAAATACCCAGCAGTGCAATTGCTGGGTCATAGGGTAGTTCTATTTTCAACATTTTGAGGAACCTCCATGCTGTTTTCCAGAGTGGTTGCACCAGCTTGCATTCCCACCAACAGTGTAGGAGGGTTCCCCTTTCTCCGCATCCTCGCCAGCATCTGTCATTTCCTGACTTGTTCATTTCAGCCATTCTGACTGGTGTGAGGTGGTATCTCATTGTGGTTTTGATTTGTATTTCCCTGATGCCGAATGATATAGAGCACTTTTTCATGTGTCTGTTGGCCATCTGGATGTCTTCTTTGCAGAAATGTCTGTTCATGTCCTCTGCCCATTTCTTGATTGGATTATTTGTTTTTTGGGTGTTGAGTTTGCTAAGTTCTTTATAGATTTTGGACACTAGCCCTTTATCCGATATGTCATTTGCAAATATCTTCTCCCATTCTGTCAGTTGTCTTTTGGTTTTGTTAACTGTTTCCTTTGCTGTGCAAAAGCTTTTGATCTTGATAAAATCCCAATAGTTCATTTTTGCCCTTGCTTCCCTTGCCTTTGGCGATGTTCCTAGGAAGATGTTGCTGCGGCTGAGGTCGAAGAGGTTGCTGCCTGTGTTCTCCTCAAGGATTTTGATGGATTCCTTTCTCACATTGAGATCCTTCATCCATTTTGAGTCTATTTTCGTGTGTGGTGTAAGGAAATGATCCAATTTCATTTTTCTGCATGTGGCTGTCCAATTTTCCCAACACCATTTGTTGAAGAGGCTGTCTTTTTTCCATTGGATATTCTTTCCTGCTTTGTCGAAGATGAGTTGACCATAGAGTTGAGGGTCTATTTCTGGGCTCTCTATTCTGTTCCATTGATCTATGTGTCTGTTTTTGTGCCAGTACCGTGCTGTCTTGATGATGACAGCTTTGTAATAGAGCTTGAAGTCCGGAATTGTGATGCCACCAACTTTGGCTTTCTTTTTCAATATTCCTTTGGCTATTCGAGGTCTTTTCTGGTTCCATATAAATTTTAGGGTTATTTGTTCCATTTCTTTGAAAAAAATGGGTGGTACTTTGATAGGAATTGCATTAAATGTGTAGATTGCTTTAGGTAGCATAGACATTTTCAGAATATTTATTCTTCCAATCCAGGAGCATGGAATATTTTTCCATTTCTTTGTGTCTTCCTCAATTTCTTTCATGAGTACTTTATAGTTTTCTGTGTATAGATTCTTAGTCTCTTTGGTTAGATTTATTCCTAGGTATCTTATAGTTTTGGGTGCAATTGTAAATGGGATGGACTCCTTAATTTCTCTTTCTTCTTGTTGTTGGTGTAGAGAAATGCAACTGATTTTTGTGCATTGATTTTATATCCCGACACTTTACTGAATTCCTGTACAAGTTCTAGCAGTTTTGGAGTGGAGTCTTTTGGGTTTTCCACATATAGTATCACATCATCTGCGAAGAGTGATAGTTTGACTTCTTCTTTGCCGATTTGGATGCCTTTAATTTCCTTTTGTTGTCTGATAGCTGAGGCTAGGACTTCTAGTACTATGTTGAATAGCAGTGGTGATAACGGACATCCCTGCCGTGTTCCTGACCTTAGCGGAAAAGCTTTCAGTTTTTCTCCATTGAGAATGATATTTGCGGTGGGTTTTTCATAGATGGCTTTGATAATATTGAGGTATGTGCCCTCTATCCCTACACTTTGAAGAGTTTTGATCAGGAAGGGATGCTGTACTTTGTCAAATGCTTTTTCAGCATCTATGGAGAGTATCATATGGTTCTTGTTCTTTCTTTTATTAATGTGTTGTATCACATTGATTGATTTGCGGATGTTGAACCAACCTTGCAGCCCTGGAATAAATCCCACTTGGTCGTGGTGAATAATCCTTTTAATGTACTGTTGAATCCTAGTGGCTAGTATTTTGGTGAGAATTTTTGCATCTGTGTTCATCAAGGACATTGGTCTGTAGTTCTCTTTTTTGATAGGATCCTTGTCTGGTTTTGGGATCAAGGTGATGCTGGCCTCATAAAATGAGTTTGGAAGTTTTCCTTCCATTTCTATTTTTTGGAACAGTTTCAGGAGAATAGGAATTAATTCTTCTATAAATGTTTGGTAGAATTCCCCTGGGAAGCCGTCTGGCCCTGGGCTTTTGTTTGTTTGGAGATTTTTGATGACTATTTCAATCTCCTTACTGGTTATGGGTCTGTTCAGGCTTTCTATTTCTTCCTGGTTCAGTTGTGGTAGTTTATATGTCTCTAGGAATGCATCCATTTCTTCCAGGTTGTCAAATTTGTTGGCATAGAGTTGCTCATAGTATGTTCTTATAATTGTCTGTATATCTTTGGTGTTAGTTGTGATCTCTCCTCTTTCATTCACGGTTTTATTTATTTGGGTCCTTTCTCTTTTCTTTTTGATAAGTCTGGCCAGGGGTTTATTGATCTTATTAATTCTTTCAAAGAACGAGCTCCTAGTTTCATTGATTTGTTCTATTGTTTTTTTTGTTTTCTATTTCATTGATTTCTGCTCTGATCTTTATGATTTCTCTTCTCCTTCTGGGTTTAGGGTTTCTTTCTTATTCTTTCTCCAGCTCCTTTAGGTGTAGGGTTATGTTGTGTACCTGAGACCTTTCTTGTTTCTTGAGAAAGGCTTGTACCGCTATATATTTTCCTCTCAGGACTGCCTTTGTTGTGTCCCACAGATTTTGAACCGTTGTGTTTTCATTATCATTTGTTTCCATGAATTTTTTCAATTCTTCTTTAATTTCCTGGTTGACCCATTCACTCTTTAGAAGGATGCTGTTTAGTCTCCATGTATTTGGGTTCTTTCCAAATTTCCTCTTGTGATTGAGTTCTAGCATCAGAGCATTGTGGTCTGAAAATGTGCTGGGAATGATTCCAATCTTTTGATACCAGTTGAGACCTGATTTAGGACCCAAGAATGTGATCTATTCTGGAGAATGTTCCATGTGCACTAGAGAAGAATGTGTATTCTGTTGCTTTAGGATGAAATGTTCTGAATATATCTGTGATGTCCATCTGGTCCATTGTGTCATTTAAGGCCTTTATTTCCTTGTTGAGCTTTTGCTTGGATGATCTGTCCATTTCAGTGAGGGGAGTGTTAAAGTCCCCTACAATTATTGTATTATTGTTGATGTGTTTCTTTGATTTTGTTATTAATTGGTTTGTATAGTTTGCTGCTCCCTCGTTAGGGGCATAGATATTTAAAATTGTTAGATCTTCTTGTTGGACAGATCCTTTGAGTATGATATAGTGTCCTTCCTCATCTCTTATTATAGTCTGGCTTAAAATCTAATTGATCTGATATAAGGATTGCCACTTCTGCTTTCTTCTGATGTCCACTAGCATGGTAAATTCTTTTCCATCCCCTCACTTTAAATCTGGAGGTGTCTTTGGGTTTAAAATGAGTTTCTTGCAGGCAACATATAGATGGGTTTTGTTTTTTTATCCATTCTGATACCCTGTGTCTTTTGATTGGGGCATTTAGCCCATTAACATTCAGGGTAAGTATTGAGAGATATGAATTTAGTGCCATTGTATTGCCTGTAAGGTGACTGTTATTGTATATTGTCTCTGTTCCTTTCTGATCTACTACTTTTAGGGTCTCTCTTTGCTTAGAGGACCCCTTTCAATATTTCCTGTAGAGCTGGTTTGGTGTTTGCAAATTCTTTCAGCTTTTGTTTGTCCTGGAAGCTTTTAATCTCTCCTTCTATTTTCAATGATAGCCTAGCTGGATATGGTATTCTTGGCTGCATGTTTTTCTCGTTTAGTGCTCTGAATATATCATGCCAGCTCTTTCTGGCCTGCCAGGTCTCTGTGGATAAGTCTGCCGCCAATCTAATATTTTTACCATTGTATGTTACAGACTTCTTGTCCTGAGCTGCTTTTCAGAATTTTCTCTTTGTTGCTAAGACTTGTAAATTTTACTATTAGGTGATGGGGTGTGGACCTATTCTTATTGATTTTGAGGGGGGTTCTCTGAACCTCCTGGATTTTGATGCTTGTTCCCTTTGCCATATTGGGGAAATTCTCTCCAATAATTCTCTCCAATATACCTTCTGCTCCCCTCTCTCTTTCTTCTTCTTCTGGAATCCCAATTACTCTAATGTTGTTTTGTCTTATGGTGTAACTTATCTCTCAAATTCCCCCCTCATGGTCCAGTAGCTGTTTGTCCCTCTTTTGCTTAGCTTCTTTATTCTCTGTCATTTGGTCTTCTATATCGCTAATCCTTTCTTCTGCCTCATTTATCCTAGCAGTGAGAGCCTCCATTTTTGACTGCACCTCATTAATAGCTTTTTTGATTTCAACTTGGTTAGATTTTAGTTCTTTTATTTCTCCAGAAAGGGCTTTTATATCTCCTGAGAGGGTTTCTCTAATATCTTCCATGCCTTTTTCGAGCCCGGCTAGAACCTTGAGAATCGTCATTCTGAACTCTAGATCTGACATATTACCAATGTCTGTATTGATTAGGTCCCTAGTCTTTGGTACTGCCTCTTGTTCTTTTTTTTGTGGTGAATTTTTCCGCCTTGTCATTTTGTCCAGATAAGAGTATATGAAGGAGCAAGTAAAATACTAAAAAGGTGGCAACAACCCCAGGAAAATATGCTTTAACCAAATCAGAAGAGATCCCAAATCATGAGGGGGGAGAAAGGGGATAAAAAGAGTTTCAGAAAGAAAAAAAAAGAAACAATTAAAAAAAAGAAAATGAATAAAGAGAAAATATAAAAAAGAAAAAATATATATATATTAGATAAACTAGTTAAAAAATGTTAAAAAAGAAAAGGGTAAAAGTTAAAAAAAGTTTGGCATAAGAAGAGAAAAAAAATTGAAAAAGAAAAAAAAAATTAAATCAACTGCAAGGCTAAAGAATCATGGGGAGAAAGCCATGAGTTCCGTGCTTTGCTTTCTCCTCCTTTGGAATTCCGCTGCTCTCCTTGGTATTGAAACTCACTCCTTGGTAGGTGAACTTGGTTCTGGCTAGATTTCTTGTTGATCTTCTGGGGGAGGGGCCTGTTGTAGTGATTCTCATGTGTCTTTGCCTCAGGCAGAATTGTACCGCTCTTACCAGGGGCCGGGCTGAGTAATCCACTCGGGTTTGCTTTTGGGAGCTTTTGTTCCCTGAGCGCGCTCTCTGTAGAGTTCCGGAGGATGGGAATGAAGATGGTGGCCTCCCAGTGTCCGGCCAGGAGGAGCCGAGAGCCCAGGGCCCCACTCCTCAGTGCGCCCTCAGAGAATAGCGCCCAATTACTCCCGTCACCCTGGCCTCCGGCCACGCTCCGAGCTGACCGAGCCTGTGACCAGTTCAAGGTAACCCTGAGCTGAGAGCTCACTCCTTGGCTCTGTCTGTAGCCGGCTTCCCCGTTCTAATACCTGTAAGCTCTGCGACACTCAGACACTCCCGATCCTTCTGTGACCCTTTGGGACCTGAGGGCACGCTGACCCCGCGTGGGCTTCACCCCACTTAAGCCTCTGGAGTGATGTCCCTCAGTGGAACAGACTTTTAAAAGTCCTGATTTTGTGCTCTGTTGCTCTGCCGCTTGCTGGGAGCTGGCCCCTCCCCCCGCGGTCTATCTTCCCATCGCTTTGGATTCACTTCTCCGCCAGTCCTACCTTTCAGAATGTGGTTGATTTTCTGTTTCTAGAATTGCTGTTCTTCTTCTCTTCAATCTCCCGTTGGATTTGTAGGTGTTTGCAATCTTTAGATAAGCTATCTAGCTGATCTCCTGCTACCTGAAGTAGTCTTAGCCTGCTACTTCTTCGCCATCTTCTCCTTATCCTATTTCTAGAAAGTTTTATAACTATTCTTTAAATATTTAAAAACTATCCTTTGTGAAAAATTAATGTATAATATAAATTAATCTCTTTATTTGTATTTAAATATTTCCAAAAAAGGAGAGAAGAATCTTTCAATGATGATAATATGAATAATCTAAATGAAAAAAGCAATGAAAATAAAAGTGTAAGCACCTAACACCTATTTTAAAAATTTTAACATAAACAATTATAAAATTAAGATGGCAGAATTTTTAAAAAATTCCCAAATGTGAATTATTATCTACAGTTCAATTTAACCCTTTGGATATTTTAAAAATACTTAACCTTTTCCCCCAGAGTCTATGGTTTATAGTTGCTTTCTCTATATATTAGCCTATGAAAATAATTGTTAAATGTATTAGACACTGGACTAGTCAGCTAATAAGGACTTTATTTGAAATTTTTAAAAATTTTGAAAACTATTTTATTATATTGTAACATTTGAATTTTATAATTTATTTGTATTCTTTATTTTATCATTGTCTATTATTATTTCTCCATCCATGTTTCCCAAAGGGTTAAGAACATTTTTTAAAAATTACAAAAGTTGTGGGGTACCTTGGTGGCTCAGTAGGATAAGCATCCAATTCTTGATTTTCGGCTTAGTTTATGATCTCATGGTCATGAGATTGTGCACGTGTTGGGCTCTGCACTGAGCAGTAAGTCAGCTTGCCATTTTCTCTTTCCCTCTCTTTCTGCCTCTACCCTCCTCAAATAAGTAAATAAATCTTTTAAAGAAAAATACAAAAGATGAAAGCAAAAATGATGGTAAAATAACTAAGGTTATTAATTCCAAATTGAGTTAACATAATAATGAAATGCTTTGACTTCAACTTGCTAATGACTTAAGTGAACATGTTTTATAATCTGTATGGTATTTGATTAAGCCATGCTGATAGTTTCCTCACAAAATGGAATGAAAACATCATCTGGAATGGTGAGATAAAGACATCTAAAAATCTCCATAAAAGCAAGAAAATAGTGGGAAATTTTTTTTTCCATAATTTTTTTTTTAAACATATAATATCTTTTTATCCCCAGGGGTACAGGTCTGTGAATCGCCAGGTTTACACAATTCACAGCACTCACCATAGCACATACCCTCCCCATCAATCTTTTCAGGATTCTGAATATTAAATGTTTGTAACATTTTGAGAAGTGTTTATTAAAATAAAACAAAAATAATGAAACAACCAGATGAATTATAGAAAGAACAGAATTTTATGGATACCCCATTCCATGTCCATTTTCCCAGCTCCACAGTTGCCTTGAAAAGTCTTTCACATCTACAGTGTCTGTGAAAAACAGCAGTCATTTAAAAGGAAAGAAAGGGTCTGGAGCTCTCCCAAAATCATATCCCCAAAGCATTTTCACTGTCTGACCTGTCTAGCAGTTCCATGCAAACTTTATCCTCAGGGCTTGTGTTTATCTGATGTGACTCAGAGTTCCCTCTGTGTGTTCAACACTATAACCTAGGCATTTGTTTTATAACAGTGGTATTTGTTTAATATCATAGCTAGTTGAGGCAGCTATACCAGTTAGGGCTAACAAACAACTGATCAAAAAACTTAGGAAGAATATGGGAGAATGAGATGTCTATAAAGAGCTTTGTCCATATACTTGGGAATTTATAAGGTCAGTACTGTGTATAGGACTGTACATAAGCCCAGGAAAATCCTGAGAAAGTATTGATTTCTCATCTCTGGTTGATCTGGAGGATCTATCAGAACAGGAATTGAAGGCTAAGGTAGAGTCATAATTTTCCTGACAGAGGATTGAACGTATGCTCCCAAACACAGAAAGAAATCCTTGGCAAATGTTGGAAGATTTATTGGTTTGAAAGATTTACATAAATCTCTGTCCAATAATTAGCTATCCACTGAGCTAATAAAGCAGAGATCACAAATGACAAAGTATGCAGAATTTGCAGAATTAGTCCAGAGTAGTCACTAAACCCCCTGGGAGGAAGGGATCTAATATTCAGAGTTGTTACCATGTATTTTCTAAAATGTCTATTTTCACAAAAGAAGTACAAGATCTGCATAGAAACTGACACGTATGATCCATGTATAGGAAAACCAAACAGAAGTCATTAGAAAGTGTTCCTGAGTAAACCCAGATACTGGATTTTAGAAAGATGTCAGGTCGCTTATTATAATTATGTTAGAATAAATAAACAATGTCTAAAAATTTAAAGAAAAAATATGAGAATGATATATCAATAGAGAATATCTGTAAGTGGATAGAAATCATAAAAGAACGGAATAGAAATTATGAAGTTGAAAAATTGAAAAGTATAGTGTCTAATATGATTTGAGAGAAGAAAGAATAAGTGAATTTAGATAGGTCAACTGAGATTATACAGTCTAAAACAGAAAGAAAACAATAATGAAAGAAAATGACCAGAAACTCAAATACATGTAGGACACCATCAGGAATACTAACATGTACATAACAGAAGTTCCAGAAAAAAGGAGAGCGTGAAAGGAACAGAAAGAATATTTGAAAAGTAAGAACTAACAATTGTCCAAATTCAATTAAAAGCTTTATTCAATATATACAAGAAACTCGAAGAGCTCCAAGTAGGATAAACTCAGAGATTAACAACTAAGCACATCACGAACTGTTGAAACTAGAGACAAAGAGAGGATCTTGAAAATAGCAAGTGAGAAATGATTCATCAGTTGAAGGTACCAATAAGGTAAACATCTGTTTTTTATATTTAATTGGATACCATAGAGGACAGAAGACAATAGATGACCTATTTACATTGTAAAAAGAACTGTCAAGAAGGAATTCTATATCCAGCAAAACAATCTTTTGGAAACGAAGGAGAAATTAAGGCATTTTTCAGATGAACAAAAGTAAGAGCATTTGTCATTAGAAGACCTGTCCTTTGAGAAGTATGAAGGGAGACCTTTAAGTTGACATAAAAGGAAAATAGGCGCTTACCTGAATGCACACACCAAAAATAAAGGACACCTATAATGGTAAGTAGATAGTTAAATACAAGAGTTGATATAGGTGTACTTAATTTGTAACTCTTTTCTTCTGATTTAAAAGTCAACTTCATTAAGCGATAATTTTAAAACTGTGTTGATTATTTGGGATATGCTGAGTCCCTGGCATCTCCTTATAAATTTTAACATTAGTTTGCCAGTTCTGTAGAAAAGCTAACTGAAATTTTGGTATAAATTGATTTATATGTGTACCTCACTTTGGGAAATACTGCCATCTTAATGATAATTGTTTTGATCTGGGAACATGAAATGTCTTCCCATTTATTTGGTCTTTTTTAGTTCCTCTCAACAAAGTTTTTTAGTTTTTAGAGTACAAGTTTTGTACTCTTTTGTTAAATTTATTCCTAAGTATTTTGTTCTTAAGCTAGTGTAGATGTCTCATGCTCATAATTTCCTTTTCTGTTGTTCACTGTTATAACTTACTCAGAACAGTTTTATAGGAACACATTTATTCATTGCGCAGGTATTTTGGACAATAGGTTTGACTTTAGTAATGGGAAAAATAGATTGAGTCAAGTTCTTACATTTATCATGATTAATGATATTAAAATTAGAAATATTTTAGGCAACTCACCATTTTGGAGGAGGAGATATGAGAGAGTTAATTATGTCAATATTTCGGTGCTGGAATATATTTTCATGAAGGTTGATAGAGCCTTTATCAGATGACCTCATGGGTTTGAGGACGAAGGTACTTGTCAATATTCAACTCAGTATCTCTTAACAGAACTCTAATATCATGTATTAAGTATATTTATATGAACTTTGGTTTTAAAACCTTGTTACCATCAAAATGAAAAATCTGAAATCATTTAATATAAATAAATTGAATGTACCATACACATTGTCAGCTTTTCACATAATCCAAACAACAGCAGCTGTCTATTGAAATTAACTTTTATGCAGAAATAAAGTTTATATTTGATTTTATCTGTGCAATTTGCTAAAATTGTTTTTCAGCAAGTGAGTGTTATTTTGCATGAAAAATTAGAACGAGAGGATCATAATTTTGTCAACAATGTTTTTATGGCTCATGTGGATAAAATTGAATTTCCAAGTATAAAAATTAAATGTTTGCACATTTTGTGTGTATGTGTACATGTGTCTATCATCAGCTTCTGAAAGGGTCCCAAATATCTAATAAATTAGAAACCACTGATAAATACTATTGGTTCAATTAACTCAATATAGGCCCTGTGGATTAGTACTTTCATTTTTGATTTACTGATTTGTATTCTTTCTATTCTGTTGTATATCAAGTTGCTCCCCTAAAATATAAATTAAAATATTTACTAGGATTTGCAATCTAAAATCCTTAATACTAACCTTTTGACTTGCTCTTTCAGTTTTCCCCCATCTCAGTGTATAGCAATTCCTTTCCTTTTATTTGCTTAGGAGAAAAACATTCAAATCATTTGAGTCTACTTTCTCTTATATTCCATACATAATCTACCAGAAAATTATGTTAATTTCTTTATATTTATTGTCTCATTTATTGCTAATAAATCTATGAAGTAGTGGTATTATTGTTCTTATTTTCAGATAACACTAAGAGGTATTAATAACTTATCACAGCAAATCCTTGCATACTCCTTACAATCTACAGGGCACTCTTTGAGCCACTTATATTAACCCAAATAATTCTCCTAAGAATGCTGTGGAGTAGGAGCAATTATTATATCCATTTTACATGTAGGAAAATGAGACACAAATGGTTAGGTATCTTGCCTAAATTTTCATAATTAATTTCATAATAAGTGTAGAAGCCAAGTTTCAAACCAAACATGGCATACTGAAATACAGTAGGGTCCTTGCAACTAGAAGGAGGAAATTTTAGGAAAACTAAAATTTTAGGAAAAACTACATAATTAATGGATACTATACAGATAAAATTTTATTTTTTCTTCCATACCAATATCAAGCAGACATTTACCTAATGCCCAATATATGTTAGGCACTAACACACAAAGACAAGCATAGTATGTTTCTTGCCCACAGGGAGCTCATAATCATGTTGGAGAGGAGAGAATAAATGAAAAATGAGTGAATGAATAAAGTTATTGTCATCATTAATTATATAAAATATATATGGATCTCTCTCTCTGTGTATGTCTCTCTCTCTCTCTCTCTCTCAAGATATGTTGCAATAGCTACTTATGATATGCAAATGAAGTCACTTTTTATAAAATAGAAGTATTTAAGGTGTTCATACATACATATAAGGAAGAATCTATTCTTATCTTTCTGCTCACACTCCTCCCTGGGAGACTTCTTCTTTTTTTCTTTTTTAATTAATATATAATGTAATATTTAGTTCAGGGGTACAGGTCTGTGAATCATCAGTCTTGTACAATTTACAGCACATACTTTATAGCACATACTTTCCCAGTGTCCATTGACCAGCCTCCCTATCCCTACACCCATACCCCAGCAACCCTCAACAAACTGAGGGAACTGGAATATATTTCGGTGCTGGAATATATTTTCATGAAGGTTGATAGAGCCTTTATCAGATGACCTCATGGGTTTGAGGACGAAGGTACTTGTCAATATTCAACTCAGTATCTCTTAACAGAACTCTAATATCATGTATTAAGTATATTTATATGAACTTTGGTTTTAAAACCTTGTTACCATCAAAATGAAAAATCTGAAATCATTTAATATAAATAAATTGAATGTACCATACACATTGTCAGCTTTTCACATAATCCAAACAACAGCAGCTGTCTATTGAAATTAACCTCAGTTTGTTGAGGGAACTCAGTTTGTTCCCTGAGGTTAAGAGTTTCTTATGGTTTTTCTCCCTCCCTGATCTCGTTTCATTTTTCCCCTCCCTACCCTCCATGACCCCCTGCCCTGACTCTCAAATTCTTCATATCAGAGAGGTCATATGATAATTGTCTTTCTCTGAATGACTTATTTTGCTTAGCATAATACCCTCTAGTTCCATCCATGTCATTGCTAATGGCAAGATTTAGTTTTTTGATGGCTGTATAGTAATCCATTGTATATATAAACCACATATTCTTTATCCATTTATCTGTTGATGGACATCTAGGTTCTTTCCATAGTTTGGCTATTGTGGATATTGCTGCTATAAACATTCAGGTGCATGAGCCCATTTGGATCACTACATTTGTACCTTTAAGGTAAATACCTAGTAGTGCAATTCTGGATTGTAGGGTAGCTCTATTTTCAACCTTTTGAGCAACCTCCATACTGTTTTTCAGAGTGGCTGCACCAGCTTGCCTTCCCACCAACAGTGTAGGAGGGTTCCCCTCTCTCTGCATCCTTGCCAAAATCTGCCATTTCCCGACTGGTTAATTTTATCCATTCTGACTGGAGTGAGGTGGTATCTTACTGTGGTTTTGATTTGTACTTCCCTGATGCCGAGTGATGTTGAGCACTTTTTCATGTGTCTGTTGGCCATTTAGATGGCTTCTTTGCAGAAATGTCTGTTCATGTCTTCTGCTTGTTTCTTTTTCTTTTTTTAAACTTTATTTTTTCAGTGTTCCAAGATTCATTGTTTATACACCACACCCAGTGCTCCATGCAATACCTGCCCTCCATAATACCCAACACCAGGTTCACCCACCCCCCCACACACCCCTCCCCTCCAAACCCTCAGTTTGTTTCTCAGAATCCACAGTCTCTCATGGCTTGTCTCCTCCTCCGATTTCCCCCAACACCTTTCCCCTCTCCTTCTCCCAATGTTCTCTGTGATATTCCTTATGCTCCACAAGTGAATGAAACCATATGATAATTGACTCTCTCTGCTTGACTTATTTCACTCAGCATAATCTCCTCCAGTCCTGTCCATGTTGATACAAAAGTTGGGTATTCATCCTTTCTGATGGAGGCATAATATTCCATTGTATATATGGACCATATATTCTTTATCTATTCATCTGTTGAAGGGCCTCTTGGTTTGTTCCACAGTTTGGTGATTGTGGCCATTGTTGCTATGAACATTGGGGTAAAGATGGCCCTTCTTTTCACTACATATGTATCTTTTGGGGTAAATACCTAGTAGCACAATTGCAGGATCATAGGGTAGCTCTATTTTTAATTTTCTTAAGGAGTTCTTTATAGATCTTGGATATTAGCCCTTTGTCTGTAGTGTCATTTGTGAATATATTCTCCCATTCTGTGGGTTGCCTCCTTGGTGATTGGATTATTTGTTCTTTGAGTGTTGAGTTTGATAAGTTCTTTATAGATTTTGGATACTAGTGCTTTATCTGACATGCCATTTGCAAATATCTTCTCCTATTCTGTAAGTTGCTTTTTGGTTTCTTGACTGTTTCCTTTGCTGTCAAAAGCTTTTGATCTTGATGAAGACCCAGTATCATTTTTGCCCTTGCTTCTCTTGCTTTTGGCAAAGTTTCTAGGAAGAAGTTGCTGTGGCTGAGGTCAAAGAGGTTGCTGCCTTTGTTCTCCTCAGGGATTTGGATGAATTCCTGTATGACATGAGATGTTTCCTCCCTTTTGAGTCTATTTTTGTGTGTGGTATGAGGAGATGGTCAAGTTTCATTCTTATGCCTGCAGCTGTTCAATTTTTCCAACACCAGTTGGTGAAAAGACTGTCTTTTTTCCATTGGACATTCTTTCCTGCTTTGTCGAGGATTAGTTGACCATAGAGTTGAGGGTCCATTTCTTGGCTCCCTATTCTGTTCCATTTGATCTATGTGCTTGTTTTTGGACCAGCACCATACTGTCTTAATGATGACAGCTTTGTAATAGAGCTTAAAGTCTGGAATTGTGATGTCACCAACTTTGGCTTTCTTTTTCCACATTCCTGTGGCTATTTGGGGTCTTTTCTGGTTCCATATGAATTTTAGGATTATTTGTACCATTTCTTTGAAAAAAGTTGATGGTATTTTGATAGGGATTGCATTCAATGTGTAGATTGCTTTAGGTAGCATAGACATTTTCACAATATTTGTTCTTCCAATCCATGAGCTTGAAATGTTTTTCCATTTCTTTGTGTCATCCTCAGTTTCTTTCATGAGTACTTTATAGTTTTCTGAGTACATATTCTTTGTCTCTTTGGTTAGGTTTATTCCTAGGTATCTTATGGTTTTGGGTGCAGTTGTAAATGGGATTGACTCCTTAATTTCTCTTTCTTCTGTCTTGCTGTTGGTGTATAAAAATGAAACTGATTTCTGTGCATTGATTTTATATCCTGACACTTTACTGAATTCTTGTATGAATTCTAGCAGTTTTGGAGTGGAGTTTTTTGGGTTTTCTACATAAAGTATTGTATCATCTGCAAAGAGTGAGAGTTTGACTCAATTTTTACTGATTTGGATCTTTTATTTCTTTTTGCTCTCTGATTTCTGAGGCTAGGACTTCTAGTACTTTGTTGAACAACAGTGGTGATAATGGACATCCCTGCCATGT
The DNA here is from genome assembly GCF_002288905.1 of Enhydra lutris kenyoni. Lineage (NCBI taxonomy): Eukaryota > Metazoa > Chordata > Mammalia > Carnivora > Mustelidae > Enhydra > Enhydra lutris. Next base: position 16,333,196 of record NW_019154103.1, read on the forward strand.
TCCTGACCTTAGGGGAAAAGCTTTCAATTTTTTTCCATTGCGAATGATATTCATTATAGGTTTTTCAAAGATGGCTTTTATGATACTGAGGTATGTACCCTCTATCCCTACACTGTGAAGAGTTTTGATCAAGAAAGGATGCTGTACTTTGTCAAATGCTTTTTCAGCATCTATTATCACATGGTTCTTATTCTTTCTTTTATAATGTATTGTATCACATTGATTGATTTGTGGATATTGAACCAACCTTGCAGTCCGGGAATAAATTCCACTTGGTTGTGGCAAATAATCCTTTTAATGTACTGTTGGATCCTACTGGCTAGTATTTTGGTGAGAATTTTTGCATCCATGTTCATCAAGGATATTGGTCTGTAATTCTCCTTCTTCTTGGGGTCTTTGTCTGGTTTTGGGATCAAGGTGATGCTGGCCTCATAAAATGAGTTTGGAAGGTTTCCTTCCATTTCTATTTTTTTTTGCAACAGTTTCAGGAAAATAGATATTGATTCTTTTTTAAATGTTTGGTAGAATTCCCCTGGGAACCCATCTGGCCTGGGGCGCTTGTTTGTTGGGAGATTATTGATGATTGCTTCAAGCTCCTTACTATTTATGGGTCTGTTCAGGTTTCCCATTTCTCCCTGGTTCAGTTTTGGTAGTTTATATAGCTCTAGGAATACATCCGTTTCTTCCAGTTTGTCAGATTTGGTGGTGTATAGTTGCTCATAATATGTTCTTATAATTGTTTGTATTTCTTTGGTATTGGTTGTGATCTCTCCTCTTTCATTCATGATTTTATTTATTTGGGTCCTTTCTCTTTTCCTTTTGATAAGTCTGGCCAGCGGTTTATCAATCTTATTAATTTCTTCAAAGAACCAGCTCCTAGTTTCATTGATCTGTTCTACTGTTCTTTTGTTTTCATTTCATTGATTTCTGCTCTGATCTTTATTATTTCTCTTCTTCTGCTGAGTTTAGGCTTTCTTTGTTGTTCTTTCTCCAGCTCCTTTAGGTGTAGGGTTAGGTTGTGTACCTGAGACCTTTCTTGTTTCTTGAGAAAGGCTTGTATCACTATATATTTTCCTCTCACGACTGCCTTTGCTGTGTCTCAAAGATTTTGAACAGTTGTGTTTTCATTTTCATTTGTTTCTGTGAATTTTTAAAATTCTTTTTTAATTTCCTGTTTGACCCATTCATACTTTAGTAGGATGCTCCTTAGCCTCCATGTATTTGAGGTCTTTCCAGCTTTCCTCTTGTGATTGAGTTCTAGCTTCAGAGCATTGTGGTCTAGAAAATATGCAAGGAATGATCCCAATCTTTTGGTACTGGTTGAGATCTAATTTGTGACCCAAGATGTGATCTATTCTGGAGAATGTTCCATGTGCTCTAGAGTAGAATGTGTATTCTGTTGCTTTGGGATGGAATGTTCTGAATGTATCTATGATGTCTGTCTGGTCCAGTGTGTCATTTAAGGCGTTTATTTCCTTGTTGATTTTTTGCTTAGATGATCTGTCCATCTGAGTGAAGGACTACTATTATTGTATTATTGTGGATGTGTTTCTTTGATTTTGCTATTAAGTGGTTTATATAGTTGGCTGCTCCAATGTCAGGGGCATAGATATTTAAAACTGTTAGATCTTCTTGTTGGACAGAACTTTAAGTATGATGTAATATCCTTCCTCATCTCTTATTGTAGTCTTTGGCTTAAAATCTAATTTGTCTGATATAAGGATTGCCACCCCAGCTTTCTTTTGATGTCCATTAGTATGGTAAATTGTTTTCTACCCTTGTGGGAGGCCACGGTTAAGGCTTGAGACGAGAACCAAACCAGGCCCTGACTTGTGCCTCCTTTAAAGGCTGAATAGCCGAACAAAAGGCTTAGGTCGATAAAGTCAAGTAGCACTGAGAAAGGGTTTGTGCTATGTGTTGTGCGCTCGCCTACGTGACATCCCACACGTTCGCTAGTCAGACAGAAACGATTTGGCTGGGGTCAGAAATTCCTGGCTGATCCTTGCTGTCCTTGCACGGGCTATAGACTACACCACTGTAAGACTGAGCTGTGCTTACATAAACTATGTCTTGAGTGGCCTTGAAGTCAGTACATCTGGCGCCTCAGTTTGTTGAGGGAACTCAGTTTGTTCCCTGAGGTTAAGAGTTTCTTATGGTTTTTCTCCCTCCCTGATCTCGTTTCATTTTTCCCCTCCCTACCCTCCATGACCCCCTGCCCTGACTCTCAAATTCTTCATATCAGAGAGGTCATATGATAATTGTCTTTCTCTGAATGACTTATTTTGCTTAGCATAATACCCTCTAGTTCCATCCATGTCATTGCTAATGGCAAGATTTAGTTTTTTGATGGCTGTATAGTAATCCATTGTATATATAAACCACATATTCTTTATCCATTTATCTGTTGATGGACATCTAGGTTCTTTCCATAGTTTGGCTATTGTGGATATTGCTGCTATAAACATTCAGGTGCATGAGCCCATTTGGATCACTACATTTGTACCTTTAAGGTAAATACCTAGTAGTGCAATTCTGGATTGTAGGGTAGCTCTATTTTCAACCTTTTGAGCAACCTCCATACTGTTTTTCAGAGTGGCTGCACCAGCTTGCCTTCCCACCAACAGTGTAGGAGGGTTCCCCTCTCTCTGCATCCTTGCCAAAATCTGCCATTTCCCGACTGGTTAATTTTATCCATTCTGACTGGAGTGAGGTGGTATCTTACTGTGGTTTTGATTTGTACTTCCCTGATGCCGAGTGATGTTGAGCACTTTTTCATGTGTCTGTTGGCCATTTAGATGGCTTCTTTGCAGAAATGTCTGTTCATGTCTTCTGCTTGTTTCTTTTTCTTTTTTTAAACTTTATTTTTTCAGTGTTCCAAGATTCATTGTTTATACACCACACCCAGTGCTCCATGCAATACCTGCCCTCCATAATACCCAACACCAGGTTCACCCACCCCCCCACACACCCCTCCCCTCCAAACCCTCAGTTTGTTTCTCAGAATCCACAGTCTCTCATGGCTTGTCTCCTCCTCCGATTTCCCCCAACACCTTTCCCCTCTCCTTCTCCCAATGTTCTCTGTGATATTCCTTATGCTCCACAAGTGAATGAAACCATATGATAATTGACTCTCTCTGCTTGACTTATTTCACTCAGCATAATCTCCTCCAGTCCTGTCCATGTTGATACAAAAGTTGGGTATTCATCCTTTCTGATGGAGGCATAATATTCCATTGTATATATGGACCATATATTCTTTATCTATTCATCTGTTGAAGGGCCTCTTGGTTTGTTCCACAGTTTGGTGATTGTGGCCATTGTTGCTATGAACATTGGGGTAAAGATGGCCCTTCTTTTCACTACATATGTATCTTTTGGGGTAAATACCTAGTAGCACAATTGCAGGATCATAGGGTAGCTCTATTTTTAATTTTCTTAAGGAGTTCTTTATAGATCTTGGATATTAGCCCTTTGTCTGTAGTGTCATTTGTGAATATATTCTCCCATTCTGTGGGTTGCCTCCTTGGTGATTGGATTATTTGTTCTTTGAGTGTTGAGTTTGATAAGTTCTTTATAGATTTTGGATACTAGTGCTTTATCTGACATGCCATTTGCAAATATCTTCTCCTATTCTGTAAGTTGCTTTTTGGTTTCTTGACTGTTTCCTTTGCTGTCAAAAGCTTTTGATCTTGATGAAGACCCAGTATCATTTTTGCCCTTGCTTCTCTTGCTTTTGGCAAAGTTTCTAGGAAGAAGTTGCTGTGGCTGAGGTCAAAGAGGTTGCTGCCTTTGTTCTCCTCAGGGATTTGGATGAATTCCTGTATGACATGAGATGTTTCCTCCCTTTTGAGTCTATTTTTGTGTGTGGTATGAGGAGATGGTCAAGTTTCATTCTTATGCCTGCAGCTGTTCAATTTTTCCAACACCAGTTGGTGAAAAGACTGTCTTTTTTCCATTGGACATTCTTTCCTGCTTTGTCGAGGATTAGTTGACCATAGAGTTGAGGGTCCATTTCTTGGCTCCCTATTCTGTTCCATTTGATCTATGTGCTTGTTTTTGGACCAGCACCATACTGTCTTAATGATGACAGCTTTGTAATAGAGCTTAAAGTCTGGAATTGTGATGTCACCAACTTTGGCTTTCTTTTTCCACATTCCTGTGGCTATTTGGGGTCTTTTCTGGTTCCATATGAATTTTAGGATTATTTGTACCATTTCTTTGAAAAAAGTTGATGGTATTTTGATAGGGATTGCATTCAATGTGTAGATTGCTTTAGGTAGCATAGACATTTTCACAATATTTGTTCTTCCAATCCATGAGCTTGAAATGTTTTTCCATTTCTTTGTGTCATCCTCAGTTTCTTTCATGAGTACTTTATAGTTTTCTGAGTACATATTCTTTGTCTCTTTGGTTAGGTTTATTCCTAGGTATCTTATGGTTTTGGGTGCAGTTGTAAATGGGATTGACTCCTTAATTTCTCTTTCTTCTGTCTTGCTGTTGGTGTATAAAAATGAAACTGATTTCTGTGCATTGATTTTATATCCTGACACTTTACTGAATTCTTGTATGAATTCTAGCAGTTTTGGAGTGGAGTTTTTTGGGTTTTCTACATAAAGTATTGTATCATCTGCAAAGAGTGAGAGTTTGACTCAATTTTTACTGATTTGGATCTTTTATTTCTTTTTGCTCTCTGATTTCTGAGGCTAGGACTTCTAGTACTTTGTTGAACAACAGTGGTGATAATGGACATCCCTGCCATGTTCCTGACCTTAGGGGAAAAGCTTTCAATTTTTTTCCATTGCGAATGATATTCATTATAGGTTTTTCAAAGATGGCTTTTATGATACTGAGGTATGTACCCTCTATCCCTACACTGTGAAGAGTTTTGATCAAGAAAGGATGCTGTACTTTGTCAAATGCTTTTTCAGCATCTATTATCACATGGTTCTTATTCTTTCTTTTATAATGTATTGTATCACATTGATTGATTTGTGGATATTGAACCAACCTTGCAGTCCGGGAATAAATTCCACTTGGTTGTGGCAAATAATCCTTTTAATGTACTGTTGGATCCTACTGGCTAGTATTTTGGTGAGAATTTTTGCATCCATGTTCATCAAGGATATTGGTCTGTAATTCTCCTTCTTCTTGGGGTCTTTGTCTGGTTTTGGGATCAAGGTGATGCTGGCCTCATAAAATGAGTTTGGAAGGTTTCCTTCCATTTCTATTTTTTTTTGCAACAGTTTCAGGAAAATAGATATTGATTCTTTTTTAAATGTTTGGTAGAATTCCCCTGGGAACCCATCTGGCCTGGGGCGCTTGTTTGTTGGGAGATTATTGATGATTGCTTCAAGCTCCTTACTATTTATGGGTCTGTTCAGGTTTCCCATTTCTCCCTGGTTCAGTTTTGGTAGTTTATATAGCTCTAGGAATACATCCGTTTCTTCCAGTTTGTCAGATTTGGTGGTGTATAGTTGCTCATAATATGTTCTTATAATTGTTTGTATTTCTTTGGTATTGGTTGTGATCTCTCCTCTTTCATTCATGATTTTATTTATTTGGGTCCTTTCTCTTTTCCTTTTGATAAGTCTGGCCAGCGGTTTATCAATCTTATTAATTTCTTCAAAGAACCAGCTCCTAGTTTCATTGATCTGTTCTACTGTTCTTTTGTTTTCATTTCATTGATTTCTGCTCTGATCTTTATTATTTCTCTTCTTCTGCTGAGTTTAGGCTTTCTTTGTTGTTCTTTCTCCAGCTCCTTTAGGTGTAGGGTTAGGTTGTGTACCTGAGACCTTTCTTGTTTCTTGAGAAAGGCTTGTATCACTATATATTTTCCTCTCACGACTGCCTTTGCTGTGTCTCAAAGATTTTGAACAGTTGTGTTTTCATTTTCATTTGTTTCTGTGAATTTTTAAAATTCTTTTTTAATTTCCTGTTTGACCCATTCATACTTTAGTAGGATGCTCCTTAGCCTCCATGTATTTGAGGTCTTTCCAGCTTTCCTCTTGTGATTGAGTTCTAGCTTCAGAGCATTGTGGTCTAGAAAATATGCAAGGAATGATCCCAATCTTTTGGTACTGGTTGAGATCTAATTTGTGACCCAAGATGTGATCTATTCTGGAGAATGTTCCATGTGCTCTAGAGTAGAATGTGTATTCTGTTGCTTTGGGATGGAATGTTCTGAATGTATCTATGATGTCTGTCTGGTCCAGTGTGTCATTTAAGGCGTTTATTTCCTTGTTGATTTTTTGCTTAGATGATCTGTCCATCTGAGTGAAGGACTACTATTATTGTATTATTGTGGATGTGTTTCTTTGATTTTGCTATTAAGTGGTTTATATAGTTGGCTGCTCCAATGTCAGGGGCATAGATATTTAAAACTGTTAGATCTTCTTGTTGGACAGAACTTTAAGTATGATGTAATATCCTTCCTCATCTCTTATTGTAGTCTTTGGCTTAAAATCTAATTTGTCTGATATAAGGATTGCCACCCCAGCTTTCTTTTGATGTCCATTAGTATGGTAAATTGTTTTCTACCCTTGTGGGAGGCCACGGTTAAGGCTTGAGACGAGAACCAAACCAGGCCCTGACTTGTGCCTCCTTTAAAGGCTGAATAGCCGAACAAAAGGCTTAGGTCGATAAAGTCAAGTAGCACTGAGAAAGGGTTTGTGCTATGTGTTGTGCGCTCGCCTACGTGACATCCCACACGTTCGCTAGTCAGACAGAAACGATTTGGCTGGGGTCAGAAATTCCTGGCTGATCCTTGCTGTCCTTGCACGGGCTATAGACTACACCACTGTAAGACTGAGCTGTGCTTACATAAACTATGTCTTGAGTGGCCTTGAAGTCAGTACATCTGGCGCTAGAAGGTCTGCTATTGATGTCTAGGAAATAGATAATGGGAAAGCTTGAAGGATTTTCTGTGCTTGTTGCAAACTCTTTAGTAATCAACTAAAAATAGACACTTTTCTTATGATTGTTTCTGTTAGCTATAAAATGCCTCACAGCCTTGAATAAAATTGGCACTATTGGACATCCTCCTTGGTGCTCCTCCTGCCCCCATCTCTTTGTCTCTTAATTTCTTTTTAGCATCCTCACGTTCCTGGTCGATTTGTCGCGCCGGCCGCGACATACCCTGTCACTTTAAATCTGGATATGTCTTTGGGTCTAAAATGAGTTTCTTGCAGACAGGATATTGATGGGTCATATGTGTGTGTGTGTGTGTGTGTGTGTGTGTGTGTGTGTGTGTGTGTTTTAATCAATTCTGATACCTTGTGTCTTTTGATTGGGTCTTTTAGCCCATTTACATTCAGGGTAACTATTGAAAGATATGAATTTAGTGCCATTTTATTGCCTTTAAGGTGACTATTACTGTATATTCCCTCTGTTCCTTTCTGGTCTGTTACTTTTAGGCTCTCTTTTTACTCCTTTCATTATTTTCTGTAGGGCTGGTTTTGTGTTTGCAAATCCTTTTAGTTATTGTTTGTCCTGGCATCTTTTTATCTCTCCTTCTATTTTCAATGATAGCCTACCTGGATATAGTTATTTGTGGCTGCACATTTTTCTCATTTAGTGCTCTGAATATATCATACCAGTCCTTTCTGGCGTGCCAGGTCTCTGTGGAAGAGTCTTCTGCCAAACTAATATTTCTACCATTGTATGTTATGGACCTCTTGTCCCAAGCTGCTTTCAGGATTTTCTCTCTGTCACTGAGACTTGTAAGTTTTACTATTAGTTGATGAGTTGTAGACCTATTTTTATTAATTTTGAGGGGTATCTCTGTGCCTACTAGATTTTGATGCTTGTTCCCTTTGCCATATTAGGGAAGTTCTCTACTATAATTTGCTCCAATATACCTTCTGCCCCTCTCTTTCTTCTTCTGGGGTCCCAATTATTCTAATATTGCTTCATCTTATGATATCACTTATCTCTCAAATTCTCCCCTCATGGTCCAATAGTTATTTGTTTCTCTTTTACTCAGCTTCTTTATTTACCATTATTTGGTCTTCTATATCACTAATTCTCTCTTCTGTCTCATTTATCCTAGCAGTAAGAGCCTCTATTTTTTATTGCACCTCATTAATAGGTTTTTTGATTTCAGCTTGTTAGATTTTAGTTCTTTTATTTCTCCAGAAAAGGATTTGCTTTTATCTTCTTTGGTTTTTTCAAGCCCAGGTAGCACCTTGATAATTGTCATTCTGAACTCTAGTTTTAACATCTTACTAATGTCTATATTGATTAGGTCCCTAGCCTTCAGTATTGCCTTTTGTTCTTTTTTTATAAAATTTTTTATTTTTTCATAAACATATAATATTAATATTATTAGCCCCAGGGGTACAGGTCTGTGAATCTCCAGGTTTACACACTTCACAGCACTCACCATAGCACATACCCTCCCCAATGTCTATAACCCCACCACCCTCTCCCGATGCCCCTCCCTCCGGCAACCCTCAGTTTGTTTTGTGACATTAGAGTCTCTTATGGTTTGTCTCCTCCTGATCCCATCTTGTTTCATTTATTCTTTTCCTGCTCCTCAAACGCCTCACATTGCATCTCCACTTCCTCATATCAGGGAGATCATATGATAGTTGTCTTTCTCTGATTGACTTATTTCGCTAAGCATAACACCCTCTAGTTCCATCCACGTCATTGCAAATGGCAAGATTTCATTTCTGTTGATGGCTGCATAGTATTCCATTGTATATATATACCACTTCTTCTTCATCCATTCATCTGTTGATGGACATCTAGGTTCTTTCCATAGTTTGGCTATTGTGGAAATTGTTGCTATAAACATTTGGGTGCACGTGCCCCTTTGGATCACTACGTTTGTATCTTTAGGGTAAATATGCAGTAGTGCAATTGCTGGGTCATAGGGTAGCTCTATTTTTAAGGTACCTCCATACTGTTTTCCAGAGTGGTTGCACCAGCTTGCATTCCCACCAACAGTGTAGGAGGGTTCCCCTTTCTCCACATCCTCGCCAGCATCTGTCATTTCCTGACTTGTTAATTTTAGCCATTCTGACTGGTGTGAGGTGGTATCTCATTGTGGTTTTGATTTGTATTTCCCTGATGCCGAATGATGTGGAGTATTTTTTCATGTGTCTGTTGGCCATCTGGTTGTCTTCTTTGCAGAAATGTCTGTTCATGTCCTCTGCCCATTTCTTGATTGGATTATTTGTTCTTTGGGTGTTGACTTTGCTAAGCTCTTTATAGATTTTGGTTACTAGTCCTTTATCTGATATGTCATTTGCAAATATCTTCTTCCATTCTGTCAGTTGTCTTTTGGTTTTGTTAACTGTTTCCTTTGCTGTGCAAAAGTTTTGATCTTGATGAAATCCCAATAGTTCATTTTGCCCTAGCTTCCCTTGCCTTTGGTGATGTTTTTAGGAAGAAGTTGCTGTGGCTGAAGTCGAAGAGGTTGCTGCCTATGTTCTTCTCAAGGATTTTGATGGAATACTTTCTCACATTGAGGTCCTTCATCCATTTTGAGTCTATTTTCATGTGTGGTGTAAGGAAATGGTCCAAAATCATTTTTCTTCATGTGACTGTCCAATTTTCCCAACACAATTTGTTGAAGGGGCTGTCTTTTTTCCATTGGACATTCTTTCCTGCTTTGTCAAATATTAGCTGACCATAGAGTTGAGGGTCCATATCTGGGATCTTTATTCTGTTCCATTGATCTATGTGTCTGTTTTTGTGCCAGTACCATACTGTCTTGATGATGACAGCTTTGTAATAGAGCTTGAAGTCCAGAATTGTGATGCCACCAACTTTGGCTTTCTTTTTCAATATTCCTTTGGCTATTCGAGGTCTTTTGTGGTTCCATATAAATTTTAGGATTATTTGTTCCATTTCTTTGGAAAAAAAATTGATGGTAATTTGATAGGGATTGCATTGAATGTGTAGATTGTTCTAGGTAGCATAGAAGTTTTCACAATATTTGTTCTTCCAATCCAGGAGCATGGAACATTTTTCCATTTCTTTGTGTCTTCCTCAATTTCTTTCATGAGTACTTTATAGTTTTCTGAGTATAGATTCTTTCCCTCTTTGGTTAGGTTTATTCCTAGGTATCTTATGGTTTTGGGTGCAATTATAAATGGGATTGACTCCTTAATTTCTCTTTGTTCTGTCTTGTTGTTGGTGTAAAGAAATGCAACTGATTTCTGTGCATTGATTTTATATCCTGCCACTTCATTGAATTCCTGTACAAGTTCTAGAAGTTTTGGAGTAGAGTCTTTTGGGTTTTCCACTTATAGTATCATATCATCTGCAAAGAGTGATAGTTTGCCTTATTTGCTGATTTGGATGCCTTTAATTTCTTTTTGTTGTCTGATAGCTGAGGCTAGGACTTCTAGTACTATGTTGAATAGCAGTGGTGATAATGGACATCCCTGCCGTGTTCCTGACCTTAGCGGAAAAGCTTTCAGTTTTTCTCCATTGAGAATGATATTTGCAGTGGGTTTTTCATAGATGGCTTTGATAATATTGAGGTATGTGCCCTCTATGCCAACACTTTGAAGAGTTTTGATCAGGAAGGGATGCTGTACTTTGTCAAATGCTTTTTCAGCATTTATGGAGAGTATCATATGGTTCTTGTTCTTTCTTTTATTAATGTATTGTATCACATTGATTGATTTGCGGATGTTGAACCAAGCTTGCAGCCCTGGAATAAATCCCACTTGGTCGTGGTGAATAATACTTTTAATGTACTGGTGGATCTTATTGGCCAGTATTTTGGTGACAATTTTCGCATCTGTGTTCATCAAAGATATGGGTCTGTAGTTCTCTTTTTAATGGGATCCTTGTCTGGTTTTGGGATCAAGGTGATGCTGGCCTCATAAAATGAGTTTGGAAGTTTTCCTTCCATTTCTATTTTTTGGAACAGTTTCAGGAGAATAGGAATTAATTCTTCTATAAATGTTTGGTAGAATTCCCCTGGGAAGCTGTCTGGCCCTGGGCTTTTGTTTGTTTGGAGATTTTTGATGACTGTTTCAATCTCCTTACTGGTTATGGGTCTGTTCATATTTTCTATTTCTTCCTGGTTCAGTTGTGGTAGTTTATATGTCTCTAGGAATGCATCCATTTCTTCCGGATTGTCAAATTTGTTGGCGTAGAGTTGCTCATAGTATGTTCTTATAATTGTTTGTATTTCTTTGGTGTTGTTTGTGATCTCTCCTCTTTCATTCATGATTTAATTTATTTGGGTCCTTTCTCTTTTCCTTTTGATAAGTCTGGCCAGCAGTTTATCAATCTTATTAATTCTTTCAAGGAATCAGCTCCTAGTTTCATTGATTTGCTCTATTGTTTTTTTTTGGTTTTCATTTCATTGATTTCTGCTCTGATCTTTATTATTTCTCTTCTCCTGCTGGGTTTAGGCTTTCTTTGTTGTTCTTTATCCAGCTCCTTTAGGTGTAGGGTTAGGTTGCGTATTTGAGACCTTTCTTTTTTCTTGAGAAAGGCTTGTATTGCTATATATTTTCCTCTCCCGACTGCCTTTGCTGTGTCCCACAGATTTTGAACCGTTGTGTTTTCATTATCATTTGTTTCCATGAATTTTTTCAATTCTTCTTTAATTTCCTGGTTGACCCATTCATTCTTTAGAAGGATGCTGTTTAGTCTCCATGTATTTGAGTTCTTTCCAACTTTCCTCTTGTGATTGAGTTCTAGCTTCAAATCATTGAGGTCTGAAAATATGCAGGGAATGATCCCAGTATTTTGGTACTGGTTGAGACCTGATTTGTCACCCAGGATGTGATCTATTCTGGAGAATGTTCCATGTGCACTAGAGAAGAATGTGTATTCTGTTGCTTTGGGATGGAATGTTCTGAATATATCTGCAATGTCCATCTGGTCCAGTATGTTACTTAAGGCTTTTATTTCCTTGTCGATCTTTTGCTTGGATGACCTGTCCATTTCAGTTAGGGGAGTGTTAAAGTCCCCTAATGGTATTGTATTATTGTTGATGTGTTTCTTTGAGTTTGTCATTAATTGTCCTTTTTTTCAGGTGAGTTTTTCCACCTTGTCATTTTATCCAGATAACAAGAGAACAAAATACTAAAAGAGTAGCTATTACCCCTGAAAAATATACACTAACCAAACCAGAAGAGATCCTAAATGTTGGGGGACAGGAGGGAGAAAGGAGGAAAAAAAATATGTATACATATATACATTATTACATACATATATATATAAAATCTGCTTGGTTTTGCTGTTGGTAGCTTTTGTTCCCTGAATGCTTTCTATACAGCTTTGGAGGATGGGAATGAAGGTGGTGGCCTCCCAACCTCCAGCCCCGTAGGAGCTGAGAACTCAGGGCCCCACTCCTCAGTGTGCCCTCAGAGAAAAGCAGTCAATCACTCCCATCTCCCTGGTCTCTGGCTGCACTCCATGCTCAACTGTCCATGCTCTATCTCTGGTGCATGGCCTCTTTTGGAGTCTCTAAACTCAGAAATTTCCTTCAGTGCACTCTAGTGCCACTCCTCCCAGAGGATTAAGGTGAGTCTCCCTAGATATTTCACTTGTAAGGTCTCTGCTTGAAGAGCAGTGGCCCGACTGTGCCATAGATCACAGTTTAAGGTAACTCCCAACTGAGAGACCACTCCTTGGCTCCATCTCTGCAGCCAGCTTCCCTGCTTCTACACCTGGGAGCTCTGCCACACTCAGACACACCTAGTCTTTTTGTGACCCCTGGGGTCCTGAGACCACACTGTCCCTGCGAGGGCTCCACCCCTCTGCTTAGCCTCTGGAACAACATCCCTCAGTGGAGCAGTCTTCTATAAGTTCTGATTTTGTGCTCTGCTGTTCTACTACTTACTGGGATCTTGCCCCTATGCCCGTGGTCTCTCTTCCCGTATATCTTCCCGTATATCACTTCTCTTCATGTCCTGCCTTCCAGAAAGTGGTCGCTTTTCTGTTCCTAGAATTGCCGCTCTTCTCTTTGATCTCCTGTTGAATTTGTAGGTGTTCAGAATGGTTTGATAACTATTTGCTGAACTTCTGGGACCTGATGATATTTAGGTCTCTTACTCTTCCACCATCTTGCTCCTCCCTCCCTGGGAGACCTCTTAATCAAAGTTGATGAAACAGAAGAATTTCATGGTGCCTTAGTTATTCAAAGTGCCCAGTATTTTATCTTTTCCACTAAGAAACACAGGTATTACATCTATAGGGTGTGGTAGGAAATGGAATGAAAGGTCTGAAAGATGGTTTTGTGCTAAACAAATATAACCTCAATTGACTGATTGATGATATATGAGTAAACTGCAGGTTTCATACAGAGCAATTGTCAGATAAAATCTAGGTTGCAAACTGTGACAATATTTATGAGATGTTAAATATATTAAGTGCGGTAAAGTATTTAAGTAGAATCCTTCCTCTTTCCGCAGCAAGTCACATGGAGAGAAAAGATAACCATTGATAGATAAAGAGATAGATAAAGATAACCATTGATAGATAAAGTGATTTTAAGTATTTATAGACTTTTTAAAGAGCAGTATTTTTACTTCTCAAGTACATCATGTTTATGGGTTCTGAAATTACTCATTATTGATATCTACCTTTATTTTTTTCTCTAGTTATCAGACATCCAATAGAGAAAATAAGAGAAATTGCTCCAGAACTGTACTCTCTGACAGCAAGTTAATTTTAACAGCAAGTAAATCTCTCTGCTTGAATACTTCATTTTAAATGCACAACATTCTGGTACAGATGTAAAAGAACAGTCTAGTAGAATAAAGTACATGTGCTTTCTATGTAAATCACAGAGATAGAAAACATTTTACTTCATGGCATTAATGTCACAGGTCAAAGTCAAGAGCTTATTGCCAATTCAGAGAAAATTCTCTTTTCAATGACATATGGCATGACCTTCAACTTCTAGTAGTTGTAGAATGGTTAAGGTCAACTATTCCTACATTCAGAAAATCCAAATGATATACATGACAAATGGTAGTGTATATTGTAACTGATTTCTGGGGCAAACACAATAAAATATTGCACTGTGGGATGAAAGTTTACTGACCTTGTGATATTATGTCTGACACTAATCATTATTTCCCAATTGAGCTATTTGAAAGGATAGTCAATATTTTGTTTGTTAGACTTCTCCTTCTAGTTTATATGGATTGGAAAGACTCTGCCCCCTCCTTGTACACCACTACATGGAATATAGCTGTTAGGATTTTATCAGTAAGGACAAGTTTTAATGAAGAACAAGATATTTTTCTTACTCTTCTTTATGTACAGTTTTTCTTTCTTTTTTGCTTCTGTTTTAATGAGAATTTTTTTTTAACCTTACTCGATGGAAAAGAAATGTAAGTCTTCAGTCTTCATTGAATTAAAATTTCAATGTTAATAGTTTACTTCACCATCTAGAAAGAGAAAAATAAATATGGAGTATCTTTCTTATACTGCATACTATATACTATACTGTTTTTTATTTTTCTTTTTAATAAAGCCCCAAAGAGACTGATTTAGAAATGCTTGCTGTATCTTATCTCTAAAATGTACTCTGTTTTTTGGCTCTGTAACTCTGCTAATGGATTTTTTAAAAATCCTCTTCTCCTAAGTTGAGATGTTCTCACCTGTTTTCCATTTTACAGCTCTCCTCCAGAAGTCCAAATGCTAATCAGTACTGCTACCCAGAGATTTTTCTCCTAGCATACTGGGTCAAGACTTTTGTTATGTTTTGCTCTATGGCCCATTCATTATAGTACTTTGTCTATTCTGTGTTGTGAAAGCTTAATACCAGCTAAGTACCAGATATGAATGCATCTGCTGTTCTTTGTTGTATAAACCATGGTCCAAACTTTTCTGCACTAGAGCATATCAGGGATCACCATTTGATTTTATTTTAGGCAACAATAGATCTGAACAGAAAGAAATACTACGTAAATTAATTTGTTTGATTCCCAAATCCTCTGCATAGCAGTTGTGAAAGAGACATTCCAGAACTTGTAATACCATTGCTTTACTTAGCTTCTCATTTCATTCCATCTGTGATTCTCATAGTTTACACAACATGATCTAAAGCAGTAAACTGGAACTACTCAGAGAACTTCTACAAACCAGGAAAGATGGGCTTACTCTGAGCACACTAATCCTCAGGCCACACAAGAAAAGAATCCAAGCAGCTGTAGTTGAAAACAAAACAAAACAAAACAAAACAAAACAAAACCCAAAACAAACCTCTCTAATATATCTTCCATTGTGCCAGGTTTGTCTTTAGCCATTTCTATTATTATTTTTACTTTTCTTGTTACTTTCCTTATTCTAATTTTAACATATTTCCATGTTGGTAACTTCTTCTTTGCTTATTACCATTACTGTCTATTAATATTTCTATTATCCTAGGATTACATTACTAATGTCCCTGTCTTTGAGGAAACAAAAGAAAGATTTTTCTGTTTGAAAACCAGTGCTGAGCTAACTCTATAATAGACTAAAGATTTCAGAATGTGGGAGCAAATATCAGGAGAAACTTTCCAGCTAACTTTGTTCTGAGAGCTACAAAAGTTGTAAATCATCACTAGCCAGATAAAATGAAATGTAGCATATTTATGAGACTACAGTATAAGCCAGGCTGAATTAAAGGTATTTTTCTTAGGAAAATACACAAGAAAAAAATTGAGAATGCCTGGCTACTTTCTTAGAAGAGTGATCCAAGAACAGAAATGCCACAGGCAAGGACATCAGCCACTTCTCACCACTTTTTAAAGATACATCCTGGTCTGCCTTCCATCCTTTATAGAATCATTTGCCCTTCTAGGATGTTTTGAGGAGCATTCTTCTCACCCCAAGCTCCCTTGATTCTAATTAATTAATCCATTAGAAGAATTATCTTAAGAGTTAAACAAGGACATTGATGATGTCTGAAGCAGTTGGCCTATAGGCAGCCACTACTGTTTTGTCATTGTTTGGGACAAATAAGAGCTATTATCTTCTTGAGAGTGGAGAATCCACTGAATAAAACAAGGTCATATTTTTAAAAAGTAACGAGCATAAAAAGTATGTTCTCCAAAATTTTGTTCTACAACAAGTCTTGTGTACTCCATCATTACATCAAAGAAAAAAAGACCTTACCTCTTCCCATATTGTAAACATTACTATATCAGGAGTGCAGTCTGCATTCTGCATATTTCTGAAATCTACCTTTATTACCTCTCTGGGTAGCTGAGTTTCAGTTGCATACCTAACACAAAGAGACAGTAGAATGCCCTCATCAAAATGATGTCATCTGTATTTGGTGAATGCCTTACAAATAGTTCCTTCTTTTTCTTTTGATACCAGATATTTATGGATAGATCAGTTGCTATGATTTCCACATGTTAATCTGCTAGAGAAGGCCCTAGACACTTCTTGTGTGAAAGTGATAGTCCATCTTATTGGAGATTCTACTAGTGACTATAGGGCTTTTTAAGTCCAGAAGCCTTCTCAAATTATAGATAGGAAACTGAGACCACAAAACTTTAAATTATTGCTGTCAGGCCATAAAGCCATCACTTGATAATGCTAGAAATAACACCTGAAAGATTTAATTCTCAGATTGGTACTTCAGCTATCAATATATCACACTGCTTTTTCAACCTCAGTTGACCAAACTGTCTCTTATTTACTTAAGCTTTCTTACAAATACCTATTTTCCATATATTAAAATGAGGAAATAATTCTTGAGTTTATGTTTATTCTTGTTTTTATGTCTGTGAGGAATACCATTAAATTATTTTTATGTCCACTTTGAAGGTAGATAATCTGAGTCATAAGGAAATATTCCAGGCTACATTATTTATCAAACTTTACAGTATGAATTTCATAGGAAAATATAGACTTTTCTTAACTTCCATTCTTATACCACAAGAAATGAAACTGGTCAAAGAGGAAAATAATTATGCAAGTTAATAGAGAAAGGTAATATCAGAATTTGGGTAGATACCTGTTTCATGGACTCTGTACTCCTGGTTTGGCCTAATGCTACAAGGCAAGTGTCAAAACCTTGGCCAAGTTCAATGCACATGAGTTGCACCCACGCAGCAGTTAGTCAGAAAGAAGAGGTAAAATCCAAGAATGTGACAATATACCACCTTTCTACTTGAATTAATCATTTTCAGAAAATAAGACTAAAAGTACAGTTAAGAAGCAACAAGGGCAAAAGGGAGATTTACTGCTGATCGAAATGGACTAGTAATTCTTTGTTCATCCTCATAAAAATCATGTAGTGCAGCAGGAGAAAGAAATTAAAGGAACATTTAGAAGGCCAGTGGCAATGGTATATCATTGTTAAGAAGAAAGAATGAGAGTGTATTAGGTGAACCGTAGCACCAAGGAAGGAGAAGTGGTGTCCACTGTCCTCCTTTAATCTTGTATTATTCATCACAGAGAACTTGTCCATATAACAGAAAGAGTCTCCTTGTAGGGAGGGAAAATATCTTGAAAGAGACACATAAAATCTTTTATGTGCAGTTCCTTATGTGTATGTAAAAATGCATTTCTGGTGCCAGAATCAGACGAGGAACCATATTATTTGCTAAAATATTTAATTTTTTGTTGATAGCAGAATTGACAACATATGGAACTGATTTAGATGAAAAAGACTATTTTTGTTGTAACTCTTAAAAGATAAATTTTTTATAAATATTTTAATTTTAATAGATATTTTAACTTCCCCAACATGCTTTCATGTCTTTTATCTCATTTATCTATTTGCTGACAGATATTTAAGTGTCTCTTCTGTGTTGGGCTCAATTCTAGATGGTGGTGATACATTGGTCGGTTAGATTTTACCCCGTCCCTGGAAACATATTCTCACAGTAGAAAGGCAAAAAGTATGCAATTAAATAAACAAGATGTTTTGGAAAGTGATTTAAAGAAACAAACAAACAAACAACTGAAATCAGATTGACAAGAGAATGAGTTTCTAGTAGGGGCCGATTTAGTAGAGTACCACTGGATAAGTACTGTGGTGAGGGGACTCTAAAGTGAAAAAGCACCAGCGAAGAGAAGGTTATTATTAGTTTCTCTTAAGAATTCTGAGAGGTATTTTGACCCTGCATTAATGTACCTGTTTTATAAAATAGCACAGTGACACACAGAATAAATGACCACCCAAGGGAGCACAGTACATTAGTCGCATAGCTGACTGAATCCAGGCCTCCTCATTGTTAGGCCAACACCATTTTTGTTATATGAAAAATAAAGGACAAATTAAGATTTATAGTGTATATAGGTTGGTTGAACAAATGCAAAATAAAGATGCTAACTATTCTGGAATGATATATGTTTTTCTTGTTACCAGGTTTGTTTTCTCTTCTTTGTTTTAATGAAGCTTATATCTATTTGTGTATGATGAACCAGAGCTTTAGAATATCAATTTTTAGGTTATAAAAAAAACTTCTAGTAAACTCACATTAACAATTATGTTTATTTTAAAGTACATAGTTTACCCTGCATTATATTAGCTGGGACTCAAAGTGAAATACTCGTAATTCTTTGTTCAAAGCCTAGAGTGTGCCTATCATCTGAACTTCTATATTTTGAAAATCCTCCACAAAAGATGAAAGTGTCAGGTACTCAGTTTCCCCAGAAAATCTCTTCTGGTCTATGTGAGTCAACTAGATATATCCCCCAGATTCTGAATTAGGAACTAGTAAACCAAAGAGCAAGGGTGAGAATCCATTTTCATGGTAGATGGTGTAGGGTCAAGAGCATTCATATTCCATGAGCAGCAAATGAAGCAGGGCTGTGCTCCTTCAGAGTGGTAGGAGCTGGTCACAGTGGTGTGCATCTGGTATTCAGTGGACAGCAGTATTCTCATAGGTTGGGACTTGGGATATGATTTTGATCGCTGTGTTGGATCTTGCCTAGCTTTTTAAGGTTTGCTCAATTCTGAATCTACTAATCAGACTGTCCAATAATTCTTTGAACAAACCAATATACTATCAGTAAATGTCTTCTTCGGATAAATACTTGACTGGTGAGGTATATTGATTGCAACATTAAAATCATATGGATACAATTTCTGTAAAAGAAAATAGTATTTTTTACAGATATCAGTTTTATTGGAAATTTCAGGTTGGGAAGAGGACAGAAAGAGACAGATATATGAAGTTAAAAAAAAATCTCCTCAGGTAATTCTGGCAAATTCTGCCCTTGTTAAGAACCTTTGGATTAAGATACCTTGTCATTGTTTTAAAGGTTACACAAATGATTATTAATTCATTGAGTCTTGAGGCAAAAACCTGGGGGGGGGGGAGGAGTCAGAGGAACATTGGGTTGAATCTTTGCTTTTGTGGGCACGAGGTCCTGAGCATTAAGGAAATGCATTTTGAGAACTAAATTGAGGAAGCTGGAGATTGATGGGAGATAACATATATAAATATAAATATATATATAAAAATAAATAAATATATCTACATAAACTGACCTCAGTTATAAGTAAATGTTAAATATATATAAGAATATGAGTAAAATATTTTTTGAAAGTTTAGAAATAAGTTTATAACATATGTCTTATGAAAAGTATATTGAACATAACGAGAGATGATTTCTTTAACAATTTTCTCTAAATGAAAGCATTTGTCTTCCTGGTGGTTTTGATATCTATAATTCAGAGTCTTGTGTTTGGGAAAAATAGTAATGTCTTTTAATACACAAAAGTAACAAAATATTAACAAAAAAGTAATGAAAATTAATAAATGCCCCTCCCCCCAACACACACCCCTAAAAAAATGGAGAAAAAAAGAATCCACCAGCTGTATTTTGCATGGTGAAAAGCCCAAACTTACAAATTTATGAAATAAATATAATGAGGATAGTGCCAAAGTGTGAATATGACTTACATTTCTTTAACAATTTTCTACCTAGAAAAAAATAGTGGTTTTGGAGGTGTGAAGTTTGTTAGAGAAAAATTCATTTGAGGGCAAATAATTGAAAACCACATCTTGAACTAAATGAAAGAGTGTGCATGCACTACAGCTCATAAAAGCCCTGGGAAAGAGTACTCTGGATGTGGATTTTATTTTTTGAAACCATCTAAACACGCAAAACGTAAACTGAATTAACAAATACATGCTTGCCATTTCTACAGAGCAGTGTGAGATACAACTTTTGACACTCTATCTGCTCACTGTGATGATACATTCACTTGGCATAGGATTTTACTTTAGGAACCTAACAGATAATTAACTCTCTGAATACATCCATGTACTTTGTTCTTAATGGGTGATTCTGTTACTTATGTAGGAAAAATTATGTATTTAGAAGACACTGTAGTATTGCCATTTCTACCCTATCACTATTTCTTATTTATTTCAGTATGTTCTGGTCCTGGATGATGATATCTCATTCAGTGTATTAACCACCATACATTAAGTTTCTAGCCTGCAGCACAGGTGTAAATGCAAACTTACTTAAAAAAAAAAATCGCAGTATTAAGGTGTCCAGTTAAAATGTACTCATAATGCATTATAAATTTAAGCATTTCATCTCATCAGCTGATTTGAGGTTCAAATAAGTACAGAAAGCACTTGACAGCTATCAGAGGTTAAATGTAATTCATATCCTCCTCTGGCTCACAGGTCAAGGACTAGATTTGCATTACACTGGCTAATAATTTAGATTAACAAACTTTTACCTGGCAAGCAGCAGGAATCCATCAGAATGTACATTGTACATTGTACAAAGAGGGAGAGCAGAATGCCATAAAGAACCAAGCAGTGTTATATAGAATCAAAGGTGCACTGGTTGAATTTCATGTGTCTAGTCCTGGAAATACTGAGATGGCTTTTGATACATCTCAGAGCTGCTCTATAACAGAACACCTTTGTATTTGTTCCCAGATAGTGATTCCCCATGAGCACCAAGGTTAAGTCAATGCAACCATAGGAGGGGAGGGCTGGCCAAGGAATTGTTCTATTGTCCACATTCATGGAATTTTCTTCTCAAGTAACAATCCCATTTCTCTGGGACTTAACATTCAAATTTTTTACTGATATTGTTCCATTTGCCTCATTGTAGGAATTCCATCAATATAAATTTACCTTTACTAAGTCCCAGGTTTAATTGTTCCAGAGTCTGCAAGGTATCACCTTCAGAGAAACAAAGCACATGGGACTAAAGTAATTAAAAAAAGAAATTCTAACCTTAACTTATGTCTTTCAGAAAACTTTTAAGTAGACCCAATTCAGAACACCCACTGTAGTTCTTACGTCTTTTCTCCACTCCTGAAGTTCTTGTACGCTTCATTGGCTGAAAACCCCCTCATTTTCCAAGTCCTACTCAAATCATTTCTACTTCAGACTTGAAAAACCATTTTCTTTTCTCTTCTGTCCTCCCCTTCTTCCTCTCTTATGCTTTTATTATAATAACAACCTCACCTGTGGGTAGGCTTTATCTTTTTTCTTCACCACTTGTCCCTTTCCACCTTTGAAATCTTCAGAAACTTGTTCGGCTGAGACATTCCCTCCTCAGAAGGTGAAGGAAGTTGAGGAAAATTTGACTGAACAGATGAAGACTGGTGTGGGATGCTAGTCAGTACTGGGAAGAGGAGGCTGACATAAAACTATGGATAATATTTTTTTTACCCTGTTGCTCCCTCAAATGCATGTGATGATGCCAAACAGGCAAAAATATATTGAATTTTTGGATTTTAAAAGTATCTTTTGGGCGCCTGGGTGGCCCAGTGGGTTAAGCCTCTGCCTTCGGCTCAGGTCATGATCTCAGGGTCCTGGGATCGAGTACTGCATCAGGCTCTCTGCTCAGCAGGGAACCTGCTTTCCCCCTTTCTCTGCCTGCCTCTCTGCCTACTTGTGATCTTTCCCTGTGTGTCAAATAAATAAATAAAATCTTTTTAAAAAAAGTATCTTTCATTTACCATTTTATAGGCAATTTTGCTATTATATTTTTAGTATTGCCTTTATAAATTCCAGCTTTCTTTTTTTTTCCCATTTCATAAGAAAATAAACTCCCTGAAGTCTGAACAGTAAAATGATGTTATGTGGAAACCAAAGGTCTTGTGTTTTTTTGTAATCCTAAATTATATGCTTTCCAAGAAATGACATAATTAGTGTGACCTAGGTCATTGTACAATATATGCATACCCTTTTTTTAAAGATTTTATTTATTTATTTGGCAGAGAGAGAGCGCACAAGCAGGGGGAGCGGCAGAGGGAGAGCAAGAAGCTTTCTGCTGAGCAGGGAGTCTGATGCGGGGCTCTATCCCAGGACCCTGGGATCATGACCTGAACTGAAGGCAGATGCTTAACTGACTGAGCCACCTAGGAGCCCCAAAATGTGCAGGTCGTAACAGTCCCAGACGCTAGAGTACTACTTTCTCCATTTAAATGCTTAAGTTTTAAATTACTACTTTTGCCAAAGTTTATAGAAGTTATCTTGACAAAATTTATATGTTGGCCACTTCATTTCTTAAGTTTTTAATTTTAATTCCAGTATAGTTAACATATGGTGCTATATTGGTTTCATGTGCACAATATAGTGATTCAACAGTTCTCTGTATTATTCAGCGCTTATCAAGGTAAGTGTATACTTTATTCCCTTCACCTTTTTTTTTTTTAAGATTTTATTTATTTATTTGACAGAGATCACAAGTAGGCAGAGAGGTGGGCAGAGAGAGAGGGGGAAGCAGGCTCTCTGCGGAGCCCCCAATGCGGGGCTCGATCCCAGTACCCTGAGATCA
The DNA here is from genome assembly GCF_002288905.1 of Enhydra lutris kenyoni. Classification (NCBI taxonomy): domain Eukaryota; kingdom Metazoa; phylum Chordata; class Mammalia; order Carnivora; family Mustelidae; genus Enhydra; species Enhydra lutris. The sequence goes on from NW_019154103.1 coordinate 16,355,885, forward strand.
TGACCTGAGCTGAAGGCAGAAGCTTAACCCACTGAGCCCCCCAGGTGCCCCTCCCCTTCACCTTTTTCATCTATCCCCCAGGCACCTCCTCTCTGGTTATCATCTGTTTGTTCTCTCTAGTTAAGATTCTAATGGTTTGTCTCTCTTTTTTTCCTTTTGATTGTTTTCTTTCTTAAATTCCACATTTGAGTGAAATCATATGGTACTTTTTCTGACTGACTTACTTAACTTAGCATTATATGTATGTGTATATATACATACACACACACACACACATATATAGATATACACTACCTCTTTATTCATTCATCTAGTGATTCATCTAGAGCTGCTCCCATAATTTGGCTATTGTAAATAATGCTGCAATAAACAGAGGTTCATGTATCCCTTTGAATTCATGTTTTTGTATCTTTTTGGGCAAATACCCAGTAGTGTGATTACTAGGTCATAGAGTATTTCTCTTTTTAACTTTTTGAGGAACCTCCCTACTGTCTTCCACAGTGGTTGCACCAGTTCGCATTCCCGTCAACAGTGCACAAGGTTTCCTTTATCTCTACATCCTTACCAACACTTGCTGTTTCTTGTGTTTTTTTTTTATTTTAGCTATTCTGACAAGTGTGATGCGAAACCTCATTGTAGTTTTAATTTGCATTTCCCTGATGCTAAGTGATGTTGAGCATCTTTTCATGTGTCTGTTGGCCGTCTGGATGTCTTCTTTGGAGAAATGTCTGTTCATGTCTTCTTTGGAGAAATGTCCGTTTATGTCTTCTGCCCATTTTTTAATTGGGTTATTTGTTTTTTAGGTAATGAATTGTATCAGTTCTTTATTTATTTTGGGTAATAACTCTTTATTGGATATGTCACTTATAAATATCTTCTCCCATCCGAAAGGCTGTCTTTTAGTTTTGTTGATTGTTTCCTTTGCAGAGGATTTTTATCTTGATGAAGTTCCAATAGTTTATTTTAGCTTTTATTCTCCATGCCTTAGGAGATATATCCAGAAAAATGTTGCTTATGGCCAATGTCAGAGAAATTACTGCCTGTACTATCTCCTGGGATTTTTATTGTTTCAGGTCTCACAGTTAGGTCTTTAATCCATTTTGAGTTAATTTTTGTATATGGTGAATGAAAGTGGTCTGGTTTTACTCTTTTGCACGCTGCCTTCAGTTTCTCAACACCATTTATTGTCCTTTTTCCATTGTAAATTCTTTCCTCCTTTGTTAAAGATTAATTGACAATACAGTTGTGGGTTTATTTGTCAGTTTTCTATTCTCTTTTATTGATCTATGTGTCTATATTTTTGTATTAGTACCATACGTTTTGATTACTACAGCTTTGTAATGTAACTTGAAGTCTAGAACTCTGAGGCCCCCAGCTTTTCTTTCCTTTTTCAAGATTGCTTTGGCTGTGGTTCCATACAAATTTTAGGATGTTTGTTCTAGTTCTGTGGAAACTGCTGGTGCCATTTTGATAGGGATTACATTAAATCTATAGATTGCTCTGGGTGATACAGACATTTTAATAATATTTGTCCTTCCAATCCATGAGCATGGAATGTCTTTCCATTTCTTTGTGTCACCTTCAATTTCATCAGAGTTTTCACTGTACAGAGCTTTCACCTCTTTGGCTAGATTTAATCCAGATATCTTATTATTTTTGGTGCAATTGTAAATGGGATTGTTTTCTTAATTTCTCTTTTTGTGGCTTAATTATTGGTGTATAGAAACAAAACAGATTTCCATACATTGATTTTTTATCCTGCCCTTTTACTGAATTCATTTGTCAATTCTAGCAGTTTTTTTTTTTTTTGGTGGAGTATTTCAGGTTTTCTATATATAGTATCATGTCATCTGCAAGTAGTGAAAGTCATACTTCTTCCTTACCAATTTGGATGCCTTTTATTTTTTTGTTGTTGTTGTCTGATTGCTGAGGCGAGGACTTCCAGTACTACGTTGAATAGAAGTGGTGAGAGTGGACATCCTTGTCTTGTTCCTAACCTGAGGGGTAAAGTTCTCAGTTGTTCCTGGTTGAGGATGATATTAGCTGTGTGTTTTTCATATATAGCTTTTATTATATTGAGGTATGTTTCCTCTAATCCTACTTTATTGAGTTTTTTTTTTTATCATGAATGGATGTTGTACTTTGTCAAATGATTTTTCTGCATGTATTGAAATGATCAAATGGTTTTTATCCTTTCTTTTACAGATGTGATATGTCATGTTGATTGATTTGCAAATTTTGAACCATTCTTGAATCCTGGGAATAAATCCCACTTGATTATGGTGAATGGTTTCTTTAGTGTATTGTTGGATTTGTTTTGCTATTATTTTGTTGAGAGTTTTTGCATCTGTGTTCATCAGGGATATTGGCCTGCAGTTCTCTTTTTTTGTAGTATCTTTAGCTAGTTTTGGTATTAGGGTAATGCTGGTCTTAGAGAATGAATTTGGAAGTTCTCTTTCCTTTTCTTTTTTGGAATACTTTGAGAAGTGTAGGCACTAACTCTTCTAAACATTTGGTAGAATTCACCTGTGAAGCCATCTGGTCCTGGACTTTTTTGGGGAGGTTTTTTTTTTTAAATTTTTTTATTACTAATTCAATTTCATTGCTGGCTCTTGGTCTGTTCACATTTTCCTTTCTTCCTGTTTCAGTTTTGGTAGATTATATGTTTCTAGGAATTTACCCACTTCTTCTGGGTTGTCCAATTTGAGTCCTCCCTCTCTCTGTTTCTAACTTTCCTTCCTTCCTTCTTCACTCCCTCCATCCCTCTTTCTTTCTCTATTCTATTCTATCCTTTTTTAAAAAAAGATTTTATTTATTTACTTATTTAACAGAGAGATACATAGCAAGAGAAGGAACACAAGCAGGGGGAGTGGAAATGGGAGAAGCAGGCTTCCTTCCAAGCAGGGAGCCTGATGTGAGGCTCGATCCCAGGTTCTTAGGATCATGACCTAAGCCAAAGGCAGAAGCTTAATGACTGAGCCACCCAGGTACCCCATTCTATTCTATTCTCCCCTCCCCCTCCCCTCTTTATCCCCTTTCTTCTCCTCTCCTCCCCAATCTGCTCCCCTCCCTTCCCCTCTTCTCTTTCTCTTTCTTTCTCTCTTTCTCTTCTCATTTCATTTATCAATTGTGTTGATCTTTTCAAAGAACCAGGTCATGGTTTCATTGATCTGTACTATTGCTTTTTTAGTTTCTGTATCATTTATTTCTGCCCTAATCTTTATTATTTCCTTCTTTCTGTTGGTTTTGGGTTTTGTTTATTCTCCTTTTTCTAGCTTCTTTGGCATAAAATTAGATAGTTTATTTGAGATTTTTCTTGCTTCTTGGAGTAGGCCTGTATTGCTATAAAATTCCCTCTTAAACCCCTTTAACTGCATCCCTAAACTTTTGGACTGTTGTGTTTTCATTTTCATTCATTTCTATGTAATTTTTTATTTCTTCTTTGATCTCCTGGTTGGCCCATTCATTGTTTTAGTAACATGTTATTTAACCTTCATGTATTGTGGTCTTTCAGATTTTTTCTTTTGTTGATTACTAGTTTCATGGCATTGTTATCAGAAGAATGTATGGTATGACTTTGATCTTCTTGAACTTGTTGAGATGTGTTTTGTGACCTAAAATGTGATCTATGTATTCTGGAGAATGTTCCATGTGCACTTGAAAATAATGTGTATTGCTCTTTTTTTGGATGGAATGTTCTGAATAAAACTGTTAAATCCATCTGGCTCAGTGTGTCATTCGAAGCCACTGTTTCATTGTTGATCATTGTTTTGGATCATCTGTCCATTGATGTAAGTGAGATGTTTAATCCCCTACCATTATTGTACTACTATTGATTAGTTCTTTTATGTTTGTTATTAGCTGTTTTGTGTATTTGGGTGCTCCCATGTTGGGTGCATAACTACAGAATTATTATGTCTTCTTGTTGGATTGTCCCCTTTGTAATTATTTTGTGCCTTTCTTTGTCTCTTGTGTAGTCTTTGTTTTAAAGTCTTTTTGTCCAATCTAAGTATTGTTACCCCAGCTTTCTTTTGACATCCATTTGCATTATAAATGTTTCTCCATCTCCACATTCAATCTGCAGATGTTTTATATCTAAAATGAGTTTCTTGTGAGCAACATATAGGTGAGTCATGTTTTTTTTTTTTTTAGATTTTATTTATTTATTTGACAGAGAGAGATCACAAGTAGGCAGAGAGGCAGGCAGAGAGAGAGGGGGAAGCAGGCTCCCTGCTGAGCAGAGAGCCCGATGTGGGGCTCGATCCCAGCACCCTGAGATCATGACCTGAGACGAAGGCAGAGGCTTTAATCCACTGAGCCACCAGGGCAGCCTGAGTCTTGTTTTTTTTTAATCCATTCTGTCATGTCTTTTGATAGGAGAATTTAGTCCATTTACATTCAAAGTAATTATCGGTAGGTATGTTTTTATTGCCATTTTGTTACTCGTTTTATTGTTATTTTGTAGTTTTTTTCTGTTCTTTTCTTGCTCACTTTCATGGTTTGTTAGTTTTCTTTCTTAAGATACTTGGATTTCTTTCTTCTTATTCTTTTTATATCTATTACTGGTTTTTGGTTTGTGGTTACCACTAGGTTTGTATATAACATATTTGGCATATAGCGGCCTATATTAAATTGGAATACATAAATTAGAATAGTCCAATAGTCTTGGTTTTCCCTTTCCACTCAATGAGTTCCCTTTAATATTTCTTGGTTTAGTGGTCATGTACTCCTTTAGTTTTATCTCCTATTTTGAATGAGAGCCTTACTGGGTATAGTATTTCTGGCTACAGATTTTTCCCTTTTGGCACTTTGAATATATCATGACATTGGCCTGCAAAGTTTCTTGTGAAAAATCTGCTGATAGCCTTATGGGGTTTCCCCTTGTATGTAACTGTCTTTTTTTTTTTTTTTTTAAGATTTTATATAATTATTTTAAGATTTATTTATTTATTTGAGAAAGAAAGATAGAGTGTGAGTTGGGGGAGGGAGAGAGGGAGAAAAATCTCAAGCAGATTCCTCACTGAGCATAGAGCCTGATGCAAGGCCCAGTCCCACAACCCATGAAATCATGATCCAAGCCAATATCACAAGCTAGATACTTAACCAACTGAGCAACTGAAGCACTCCATATATAACTGTCTTATTTTCTCTTGCTGCTTATAAAATTTTTTGTTTATCACTACTTTTTGCCATTTTAATTATTATGTGTTTTGGTGTGGACTTTCCTTAGTTGATTTTTTGGAGCTATCTCTGCCTCCTGCACCTGGATATTTGTTTTCATCCCCAGATTCTGGAAATTTTCAGCCATTATTTCTTCAGATAAATTTTCTGTCCTCTTATGTCTCTTTTTAAATTCTGGGGTCCCTATAATGTGAATGTTATTACACTTTATGGAGTCACTGAGTTCCCTAAGTCTATTCTCATTTTGCCCAATTTTTTTTCTCTCACATGTTCAGCTTGATTACTTCCCATTACTCTATTTTCCAGGTTATTAATTCATTCCTGCCTGTTACTGATGCTATCAATTGTATTTTTTTCAAGACTTTATTTAATTTATTTGAGAGAGAAAGATAGTAAGAGAGAGCATGAGTGAGGAAGAGAGGGAGAAGCAAGCTTTCTGTAAACAGGGAACCTGTTGCAGGGCTCAATCTCAGGACCCTGGGATAATGACCTGAGCTGAAGGTAGACACTCAATGGACTGCGCCACCCAGATGCCCCATCAACTGTATTTTTAATTTCACTTTGTGTTATTCACCTATGTTTGTTTCTTTTTTTATCTTTTTGCTAAGAGTCTCATTGATGTCCTCCACTCTTTTGTCAAGTCCATTATCTTTATCATCATTACTTCCAATTCTCTATCAGTATATTACTTATAACCATTTTGCTTAGATCATCTGCTATGGTTTTGTTCTGTTATTTTTCTTGGACATATTCTTCTGCCTCCTCATTTTGTCTAACTCTCTGTGTCTGTTTCCCTGTATTAGGAAAGTCAGCTATGTCTTTTACTCTTGAGGATGATGGTCTTATGAAGAAGAGGTTCTGTAGTGCCTTGCAATGCTGTGTCCCATGTTACCCAGAGCCTGAAGCTTCAGAGCATTTCCAGTGTGTTGCATGTGCATTGCCATTGCATCCTGGATGCTTTTTTCTTCAGATGTGTTGTCTGCAGAGGCTCTCTTTGCCAGTTTTGGGCTATATCTGATCCCTCACTGGCTGGGGTGCATTTTAACAGGTTTGTTCTGGTCTGCTTGTGAAATGAGACCTCCTACTGGCACCACTGGAACTGAGGCTCTGGGTTGGGAGATACAGTGTTGGCAGGGTATTAACTGGTCTTTTGTGGGAGGGGGCATCCAGCATCAGGACTGAAGCAAGCATGACTGGAGTGACTGGAAAAGGAAAATCCACTGAGTATGGGAGTTGTATGGGGCAGGGCATGGTTTGGTGTCAGCAAGTTAAATAGTGAGTGCAGATGCCCCACTGGTTCCCACAGTGGCTGTGTGTTTATATTGAGGAGTCAGGAAAGGAAGTTGTGCCTATTAGCTCCTCTGTTCCTGGAAGTGTCTCCCTGAGATCTCTGCCTTTCTGGCCAAGCTAAGATGAGTAAATAAATTCCCCTCCCAAGTGCCCCAGGCGTTTTTCAAGCTACTGCTTCTATGCTGTATCTTTGCTGGCTAATTGTCCTGCTCTCTCTTTAAGGACAGGGACTCAGCTTCCTAACACCCTCCAGGCTCTCTCAGAGCTGAGCCTGCTGATATCTAAAATTCTAGACTTTAAATCCTGCTGGTTGTAAGAACTCATGAAATTCAGCCCCTCTCATTTTAAAAGCCAGATGCTATGGGCATTCATCTTCCCTGTGCACATCCCCCTGTGTGGTAGTCTGTTTCTCACCCTTCACCATACCCTTGGCTCACTCCCAAATATAGATAGCCACCATCCTCTTTCCTCTTATACTGCAACTCTACCCTTCCTATTTTCTTCATTGTGGCTTCTTTTCTATCTTTAGCTGTGGAGTTTGTTCTGCCAGTCTTTGGGTCATTTTCTAGGTTATTTATGCTGATGTTAGTGTTATCTAATTGTATCTGTGGGAGAAGGTGAGCTTAGGGTCATTCTATTCTGCCATCTTCCCAGCCTCCCTCTGATCACTTCACTTCAATTTACTCTCAGTGAATATCTTGTAGACTTTTAAATAACAGTGATACACACATTTGCACATGTATGTATTTGAATATAGAGCTCATTAGGCACTCTGAGAACCTCAGTTCTGAGTTTGAGACTATTTACTTTTGGATGTATGCTTCAGTTTTAACTGGTGCTGGGGACTAATTATGTTGGGGACTAGTTATGGCTCCCAATTAGGAGTGCATTCACCACTGCACACCCAGGAAACATTTGGTAATGTTTTTACTATTATGGGTACTACTAGCAACCAAAGGGTAAAGGTCAGGAATGCTACTAAATAATCTACAAGGCACAGAACAACTCCCACATCACTTATCCAGTCAATAGTGATGAGGTTGAGAAACTTGATAAAGATTTGTGAGGTGGTCTTACCAACGTTTTTCTCTATCCTTTTTCAGAGCAAGCCAGTGTCTAAGACTTCAAGCTTAGCTTCCCTTATGGAGAATTTCCCTCAAAGATATGTTTTTTAAAATGTATCTTTTAGGCATCATGTTATAATGTGATCTAAGAGGGGTCTAATTAAGAGTATTTTAACCCAATTATTATGATTAATGCAGAACAGCTTAATATTATTATTTTTTATTTTGATAAAAATATTTCTCATATGAATATTATTTTATATTTATCCATTAAAAAAATTACACCAACATACCCTACTGGTGAATATTGGAAAACAATCTGAGTTTCACATGGTCTCTGAATATGAATAATATACTGGCTAAAGATTCTAAAATATTTCAACTGATTATTTTTTTAAAAATTTTTAATTTTTTTATAACCACAACATTATTTTTATCATATAGACTAGATTGTGACTTTTAACTTTATTTAAAAAACTGTAAGATGCTAGAAGTTAACTGTTACATAATTTATTACATTTTTAATTGATTTTCCAGAAAGCATTTATTTTTCCATAGTATAAAGACTTGGAGATTTTTTTTTTTATTACTGCAATTGAATGAAAATATGGATGACAAAGGTATATTGCCACCACTAAAAACATATTTGGATATCATGTCCATATGTCTTAAGCTATTTTATTATATAAGGCTGCTAAGGATAGTTTAATTCAGTTTAGTTTATTGAATTATGGAATTACAGTGTTTAATTGAGAATACATAAATTCATCTTCTGAATATAAGTACACTCCACAAGTGAGCTTGCTTTAAAATATTTACCAAGCACCTTCCCTGCATAGTGTCATGTGACTATATATTTACAAATAACTTACTTAGTCATTCTCATCAAAGATTAAGAATGACTTCTTAAAATATTTCAGTTTGGGCATTTCTGTTAGGATTTAGTAAGTTGCAAGAGAATGTCACATTCTAAGAACAACAACAAAAACGAAACCCAGGTGATACTTAAACTATCGCTTGGTGGGGAGGGGGGTGTTATAAAGCTGAAGTTACAATGCAACCAAATGACCTGAATTTTAGAGGGTGACAAGACTTTCCAATGAAAAGTAAGAGCAGAAGCAGTCCCAGCACAAAGGATTTGTCTAAAACTGAAGCTTGAGCAGGAGAACTGAGAAAGTCCTTGCCCTTTACCCCATATATCAAACAGTAGCAAAGTACAACTGAGAGAGGAGAAAGAATATGACAAAACTCCCTTTCTGTGGTGCAGAAATGCAGGGTCTTCTGAAAGCTTAAGGTGGGACAAGAATACCGAGAAAAACTTCTGGCACTTCTAGCTCCATCCAAGTAAAAGAAAGCAGTAATCCACTGATGGAAGAATTTGAAGTTGCTGGAATAGCAGTAACAAAACTGTGCCGATAACCAATCCCAAACTCAACTCAGCTGTTGACTAGATTAACTCAACCATTCCCATGGATGGTCCAATGAAAAGAAAAAAAAAAAAAGAAGCACAGTCCCCCCCCACCCCGCCATAAATTCTATTTGCTTCAGTCTCTACTGCTCCTCTACATTTAATGTCTAATATTTAAACAAAAATATAAGACACCCCACAAAACCAATAAAGAAAGACCCATTGACAAGATATCAAGCAGTCAACCAAACAAATGCAGAGATAATAGTTATTGAGCTTTTTCTGTGATAAGCACAATGATGTATATTTCATGGATGTGATGTCATTTAATCCCATTATTTTTATAGAATATCAACATTATCTATACTATATGTCATCCATTATACATATGAGAAAACTGATGTAAAGAAAGAAATATTCCCATTCAATAGAAGTAGTATTTGTTGGAACTAGGATTTAGCTACATCTGAGGCTGATTTTAGAACCCAAAACCATGGTGTTATAGAATTTTCCAAATATGGCAATATAAGAGCAAGTTAATGCACACAATAATGTCCTTTTCTATGTAATTTTGAAAGAGGTAAAGAACGGTCCTTTTTGTCTAAAAATAAAATTAGAAGATGAAGGATGTTGGAGAACAATGCACTATGTCCGTTTCAGCTGCTACCATATCAGATCTCAAATTTTACTACTTAAAATCTGCTTAATGTGAGGTGATTATATATACATGGGTTATCATATTAAACAATATTGTTTTAAATGTTTTAGTATTTTAGTATAGTCTTGGTAGTTTTGTGAAGGGAAATCTTTTATCAGAGAATCTGTTAGACTACTGGGAGCATTACTTTAAAATGTCACCCTTCATTTCTTCCAAAAAATTGGGTTCCAGAGAAGATATACTGTTTCAGTTTAACAGGCGGTTTATCTAATATGTGGAATATAAGGAATAGCATAGAGGACCACAGGGGAAGGAAAGTAAAACTAAATGGGAAGAAATCAGAGAGGGAGACAAACTATGAGAGACTCTGGACTCTGGAAAACAAACTGAGAGTTACAGAGGGGATGGGGAAAGAATGGGGTGACCAGGAGATGGGTATTAAGGAGGGCAAAAGCTGGGATGAGGGCTGGGTGTTATATTCAACTAATGAATCATTGAACACTACAACAAAATCTTATGGTGCACTATATGCCGGGTAACTGAACATAATAAAAAAATAAAAAAACAGAAATTAAAAAAAAACCCAGGAGGTTTATCAACGAGGTAAATCTTTCCTCTTCACTCTAACACCTGAGTACATGTAATACAAAGGGCTAACCATAGAACTTGAAGATTTGGAGATTTGAGTAGTTTATAGTTATTTGCTTGCAAGAGCTTAGAGAAAGATTTCTTAGAGAAGTGAATGCCATCAACAACTAGGCTATGAGCAGAAGGTCTATGTCAGCATATATTTGCTGAGAGATTTGGGCCAGATACTAGGTACATGCAGTGCATGGATAATTTGTTCAGATTTTTTGTATTATAGAACTAAGGAAAGTGGTGATAAGTTGTCACCACATAAAGCTTGGTCAACTGGTTTCATTCCCCTTTGTAGATATAGTCCTACTTTATCAAAAATTTAGGCAACATAAATCTAAGATGTGCATACATTCAGAATGATATAATTGTTATAATTATTATAACTGAGAAGTCATAGGAAAAGAAGATATGAGTTTTATGTCCTACACACTGATAGTTGCCTACAAAATATACATCAAGTACTTTCTATCTTGCCTAGGGTTCTATTTCCAACTCTAGGAAAGTGACCATGGTTGTTTTAAGCCAGTCATGATAGTTTAGGTCTATGATGTCCAAAACGATAACTAGTATCACATCTGGTTTTTGAGCACTGGAAATGTGACTAGGTCAAATTAGGATATGTTGTAATTGTAAAATTCACATCAGATATTGAAGATTTAGTGCAAAAAATAATTATTATTTTTAAATAATGTTTAGTTACATTGGGTCAAATAAAATGTAATATTAAAATTGATCTCAATCTTTTTAGCTTTGTAAGTATTATAAAATTAAAGATTATATATGTGCTTTGCATTATATTTCTGTTGGATAACAGTATGCAATGGTGAATGCTTTGAATTTGTAGATATCTTAAATCTTTATTTTGCCTTCAGTTTTGAATGAAGTAATTGAGGAAAAAAGTTCCATCTGTCAGAAAGAAAAAAGATCCATCTGGAACTACACAAAGATGAAGAGCATTAGAAAGGCAAGTGTATAGTGATTAAGTATAATTATTTATGGTAATATAATAAGGTAGATTAAATGTAAAATAATTGATTTTTTGTTTAAAAATCATGTTAGAAGATAACTGACAGCTTAAAACAAAAATAATAATAATTGTATTATAGGGCTTATAACACAGATAGAAACAAATATATGATAGTAACACAAAAGCCAATAAGGAGATAACTGAAATATACTGTTTTGAGATTTTTATGCTCTATTTGAAATGGTGTCATACTACTTGAAGGAACATTTGGTAGAGATATAGTTCATCAACCTTAAATGATCTAAAAAAGAAAGTAGTTAATAAGCCAACAACGTGGAATCATAAGAGAGATAAAATTAATCCAAAAGTGGCAGGACAAAAGGAAAAAATTATGCAAGAAAAAGGTGATACCATAAGCTACAAATAGGTATCTGGTGTATTTAAACTAAAGAATATCAATAATATATTAAATACAAATGGTTTAAGTACCTCAAATAAATTCAAAGAAAATGTCATTTGTTTTTTCAGATGGGTTAAAAAAAGCAAAATCTAAAGATGCGCTGCATACAAAAATACACACACAAAAAAGTTAAATATAAAAGCATGAAAAAAAACCCCATGTCATACTAAGACTAATCAGAAGAAAACTGGGGTGAATTGAAGACAGATATGTAAGTAGATAACTCGCACGTGAATGTTCATAGAAGCACTAATCAATTTTGTTCTCCCCAGAATGTCAGTTGTTAAACATTTACTGACATACCCCTGATCTCAATAGATGCAGGAAAAGCATTTGACCAAATTCAATATTGATTCATGACTGAAAACTCTTAGTAAACCATGAGTAGCAGGGGGTGTCCTCATCCTGACAGAGGACATACAAAACCTTTCAGGTAACATTGTCCTTAATGGTTTAAGACTAAATTCTTCTCACCTAAGATTTGGACTAAAGAAGAAATGCCCTCACCACTCCTATTCAACATACTAATGGAAGTTCTAACATACAGTAGGATTAAAAAATGTATTAAAAACACAAGTTGGGAAAAAAACACTAAAACTGTTTCCATTCACAGACATGTCACCTACATAGAAAACTTCAAAGAGTCTACAGAAAAATTATTAAAAGTAATAAGTGAGTTTAACAGGGTTGTAGAGTACTAAGTCAATAGATAAAAATCAATTATATCAGTTATTTCTATATACTAATAAGCAATTGGAAATTTAAAGTACACTACTTGTAATTGCGCTGAAAATAACATGCTTATATACAAATCTAATAAAATATATGTAAGACTTGTTACTGAAAACTATAAAACACAAATGAAAGAAATCAAGGAAGGCATAAATGGAGAAATGTATGTTTATGGGTTGGAAAACTCAACATTGCTTAGATGTCACGTCTCTCCAAAATAATACATGGATTTAAAGCGGTCCCCTAAAAATCCTAAGATTGGGTTATCAAACTCTAAAATTTATTTTAAATGATTCTAAAATGTATTTAGGAAGACACAGTAACTAGAAAAGCATAAACAAAGATAAAAAATGAAGTTTAGAACTTACACTACCTTATTTTAAGACTTACCAAGAAATTGCAGTTAGCTAGTCAGTGTAATATTGATAAAATGATAGACATATAGATTGATGGAACATAATACAGAGTCCAGAAATAAACCTACACAAATATAATTAGTTGACTTTTGACAGTGATATAGGCATTTCAGTAAAGAAATTACTGTGATTTCAAAAATTTTGCTGGAAAAATTGGATCTCTACATGTTAAAAAAAACAAAAGGAACTTGACACATAGCAAAGATTAACTCAAAATGGGTCATATTACATTACTAAATGTAAGGCACACAATTAGAAAACTTCAAGAAGAAAAATATAGGAAAGATTCTTCGTGATCCTGACTTAGGTAAAGTTTCCTTGGGTAAAACAAACAAAAAGTATGATCAGTTAAAAAAATTGCTAAGTTAAATTTTATCAAAATTAAATATATAATTCTTTGAAAGACACTGTTAAGGGGATAAAAACATGAACCATGAACTTAGTGAAAATATTTCCAAATATTTGCATCTGGTATAGGATTTCTATCCAGATTATGTAAAGAACTCTCAAAAACAATAATGAGAAACAAATGTCTCAATTAAAATTTTGTTTAAAAGATTTAAGCAGACTCATCACCAGAGAAAATATACAGATGGAAAATAAGCACACAAAAAATGCTTAATATCATTAACCATTAGCAAAATGTTAAGTTAGTCACACTGCATAGAATGGAAAAAAAATAAAAAATAACAACTGATGATACCAATCATATAGATATGGAGCAGATGGAACTAGCATCCATTGGTAATGAGAATGAAAATGGTACAACCACTCTACAGAAGTCTATCTTAGAAAGTTCCCATACCCTTAACCAATCTAGCAGTCATGTGGAGAAAAGTTATATTCATTCAAATATCTGAATATAAATATTTATAACAACTGTATTTGTTATTCACACAAACATGCACACACATGTAATCTAACATTCAATAATTAAAAGAATAAACTTTTGGTTCCTGCTGTGATCGAGAAACAAGTATTTGTCTTAACCTTCCAAGGTAAACAACTAGAAAGCAGGAAAAATGTATGAAGCAACTGTTTTTATACATTGGACAGTGACAGTAAAGGACTTATCCTTGAGAAAAAGAAAGCAAAGATGGTAAGCCTTAATACCACTTAGGATTTCTGGTTGATGGCAGTTTTCAGAGAATGGGAACAGCAAAGAGAATCCAAACAATGCTTGTTCACCTTGTTGAGTCTAGGAGCTGGAAATGAGTTCCGGGAAACTGAGATAGCCAAACATTTCAGCAAATAGTTCCAAAATAGAGGAAGTTGTGTAGAAATAGTTCTAGCTATCTCGTCTAGATACCTGTATTTGTGACCTTCAGTATCTTCTGTGGATTAAGCTGCATAGGAATAGAGTGAAACTCCACAAGGATACACAAAGAAGTATTGACATTCATTTTCAGGTGAAAAATATCAGCCTTTAGTATCTACCCACTTCTGAGTACACTCCTTATCCCAACCTTGGAGGTCAGGTCCACATATACACTCTGTACATGCTGATAAGCAGAGAAGCATTGTCCTCTCTAGACATTTCCTAATCCCAACCTTCTTTTCTCCAAGGGCTCTGATAACACTAGGTGCCTACAGAAAACATGCTACTAAACAAACTTATCTGAATAAAAAATAATCGATCAATAGACATTGTAGACGCTAATGAAGACAGTGTAGTACTGGTGAAAAGACAGACTCAAGACTCAATGGAACCACATAGAGAGTAAAGAAATAGACCTACATGAATACAGCCATTTGATTATTGACAAAGTGCAGAGCAATTAAACAGAGAAGACTGTCTTGTTAATAAACAGTGTTGGGACAACTGGTCATCCATTTGCAAACACACAAACCCGGACTTAAACCTCATTCTTTATATAAAAATTAATATAAAATGAATTGTATATCTAAATGTAAAACATAAATCTGTAAACTCTTAATAAAAAGCAGAGGAGGCAATATTTTTCAGTTGGGGTTAGGCCAAGAAATTTTAGAGATGGCTCTGAAAACATTAGCCATAAAAGAAAGACAACAGAAAAATTGGACTTCATCTAAATTAGAAAACTTTCTTTGCTAATCTGTCAAGAGAATGAAAAGTCAAGTTACAGACCAGGAGAAAATATTTGCAAGTCATATATCTTGATAATTTATTATCCAGAAAATTTATATAATTTATTATATATAATAATTTATATCCAGAAAATATTAAGACTTACTAGAGCTCAACAATAAGAAACCCAATTAAATTATAGGCCGAAACTTGTACAAATATTTCACCAAAGAGGGTATAAATATGGAAGATAAGTTCATAAATTATATTCAGCATGATTTTCCACTAGGAAATTTCAAATTGCAACCCAAACTAAATACCACTACACACCTATGAAAGTGGCTGAAATAAAAAATAATAACAATATCAAGTGTGATGATGATGCAGAGCAACTGCACCTTCCATACATTGATGGTGACAGTGCAGAATCGCTCGGCCACTTTGAAAAGCATATTGGCAGTTTCTATAAAGTGAAAGAAGATGTGGTTCATATATACAATGGAATATTACTCAGCCATCAGAAAGGATGAATACCTACCGTTTGCATCAACATGGATGGAACTGGAGGGTAGTATGTTAATTGAAATAAGTCAAGCATAGAAAGACAATCATCTTATGGTTTCTCTCATAGGTGGGACATAAGGAATAACGCAGAGGACCACAGGGGAAGGGAGGGAAAACTGAGCGGGAAGAAATCAGAGAGGGTGACAAACCATGAGAGACTATTGACTCCAGGAAACAAACTGAGGGTTACAGAAGGGCGGGGTGTGGGGGGACAGAGTAACCAGGTGGCGGGTATTGAGGAGGGCACATGCTGTGTTGAGCACTGGGTGTTATACACAACTAATGAATCACTGAACACTGCAACAAAAACTAATGATGTGCTATAATGTAGGCTAGCTGAACATAATACAAAAAACAACTTACTTTATAATAGACAAAACCCTGCTAGGTCTGAAGGACAGCTGTAGTTGCAGAATGGAGTGAGATTGAGAGTGTCCAAGACTGTCTCAAGAAGGGACGTCACATGGGAGTAGAATCGGTGAGCCAATCTCCATGCCCCTAGCACATGCTTCACTGTCCCATTAAACTTCTCTTGCAAAACAGAAATTCAAAGGCACAATTTTTAATAATTAAAAAAAATATTGTAGTTGCAGAGCATTAAAGCCCAGCATGGGGCTCCCTTCTGAGCAAGGCCTGTGTGACTGCACTGGCCACACATCTCTGAAACCAGTCCTTATTCCAAATTATGTCCCTAGAAAGAAATATGTTCTCTCTAAGTCCCTTTCTCCTTTCCATTGGTGAGGAGATGAACACTTGAACAACTATCTTGATCCCCAAACAGAGCCTCCTGGGTTGAAGATAGCAGAGCTCTCCTGTTAGTAAAAGATCTTTTATCTGTGGATATTATATGAAATAGAAATAAACCAAATTATTTCAGTCTCTGTATTATTGATTACTTTGTGATAGCAACTCAACTTGTTCTTAACTAATGCCTTTCCTTCCTGGCTTATTTTGACTAAAACCCAGTTTCACTGAGAATAAATTATGTGTTCTAGAGGGTTTGAAGAGAGAAAAGGAGGGAGATGTCTTTCAAGCTAAAGATACTCCCAAGGGCTTTGGGAGAGAAAGAATTGGTGTATAAGTGAAAATGAGCAGATTTTTGTGGCAGCTCCCTGCAGACTGGATACTAGGTGCTGAGAAGGACACTAAAACAACAGAAGTGGCAAAACTGAAGGGACTCTCAGAACTGAGACAGAGCACATTGCTGGGGTAAGTGGTGTTTACTGATGAATGTGGGCATTCCCATCATCTTGGAGGGAAGCAAACGGAATGAATAGAGCTGACTTTCCCACATTTCAGTGGGATTGGGGAATATAAGTCATTGAAAGAAAATAATGAAAGCAATTTTTATTCACACACACCTGAGCTTATGGCCTTCGGTTTATACCCACTACAGGTATCAGATCTTCTTCCTGTTTTTAATTCTTAAGAGTGTTAATTAAAAACAAGTCTTGGCGAAACTCAGAAGAAATTCTCTGCATGTTTTGGGACTCTTTGTCATATATTTAGCTTTATTTTCTTGCTTTTTGTTTTATTTTAAGGACTTATTTGGCCCTGCTCATTCATGTAATTAAGGAATTATATACAGAATATAATTTTTAGTAGAAATGAGAATACCATAACCTATGAGTGTACTATATTTTGCATACCTTTTGCTTCTCTAGTTCATTGACTATTAAATAAACATGTATGCATACATTCATTCAACAAACATTTGAGGATTATCAATATATGCCTGCTAGATTCTGATACAGATTTTCCAATTCTTGTCTCTTTTAGAAAAAAAAAAAAAACAGAGTGGAAACATGTTTGATATTTTGCCTGAAAACACAATTATTTATGATTAATATTTGTTAAATTCCAATGTGGATTTTGGGGAGTCCATTAAGTTACCGGAGACTACTTGTTTATATTCAGTGATATGTGAGAGTTTCTGAGGAAGAAGGGATGCCTACACTCAACGTTAGATCTATCACTCACCTTTGACACAGTAGACAGTGATATATTGTTAGAACTTTCAGAAACGTGAGATGGAATTCTGAGACAGCATTAAATTGGTTTGAAATGTAATTATCTTTGTCAGCAGACACAGCATACTATATTGGGTAGCAGCTCATCAGAAACAGTTACTGTAAAATGTGTGGTCCCCTAGGGCTCTATTCTTGTCCTTTTATTTTTATATTTATATGCTTCTCATGGCAGTGTCATTAATAGATCTAGATTTGATTATCATATCTATGCCAGTATTATTCAGATTTACTAACTGGTTCTTGTAGAATCAAGCCATATGATTTCCCAACTTCCTTTCTGCTTTATAAAGACTTAGAATTGTATGATTAGGATAGTTCCTTCAAAAGAATGTTCATAAGAAAGCACTCATATTGACCTTTCTAAATTACTTTGTGGACTTTTTTCTACTTTGTACTTTCCTTCTGCTAGATTATATGACTTCAATTTAAAAATTATATTAGAGGATACTATGCTACCCTTATTATCAGTATTTTTATTTTTATGTGGCATAGAAATTTCATGTAAAATTATTTTCATTGCACTATTAATAAAGATTTTACATCATGATTTCTTTACTCTGAAATTCTATGATTTTTGAACCAAATGCAGAGTTAAGTAAATCCAGCGGGACCATCCAATTCTATCACATTATAATAGAGTCACTAATAGAAATGTCCCTATAGCAGATTGTATCATTCTCAAGGTTTGAAATGATTACTAAAGTGTGATGGGGAATATAATGTGTTTTTTAAAAATAATCTCACAGTAAAATTCTATGGTGGTTCTATTGACCTTATAGGTACAAATCTGAACTCTTACGAATGATCTTCAAGAATCCCTTTTCAGCTTTATCTCTCAATTTTATATTTGTTTGTTTGTATGAGTGAATCTTACGATTCTGTCAAGGTGGTTTTTGGGTTATCTCTAAATAGAAGATGACCAGATATTCTGAGATTAACTTTCTCCCCCACCCCTTAAAATATGATGTTAGATGAGTGCCTCTCTTTTAGTTTTGAGGCCACAAAGGCTCTAACTACAAGTGGAATCAGATATTCCTTCTTTCTGGAGTGAGGTGTTTATCTCTGCAGCACACCTAAGAGCTCATGACAGTAATGCTCGTTCTAGGAGGACTATCCCATCAGCCACATCTAAGCTATACCAGAAGAAACTGAGATGAGGAGAGATTTCTTTGAAGAGAAGTTTTAAGTGTACTTTGGAGTCCCAATCTTTCTCATGGAACATAGGAAGATAGTTAATCCCACTCCCTTACCTCAGGTCAAGTGAAAAGATCTTCACAAGAACATCTTAGAGAGTTTAACATCCTTTCTTTGGAATTTTAAGGATCTCATGACTAATTTCTCATGTATATGTAAAAAGAAAGAGGATTTGGCTAAAGCTGACTCTTCCTACTGAATTAATAGGTGTTATTATGTTTGCATGAGCTTCAGTTTAAGAATTTTGAAGGGAACAAGACATGTGTTTCTTGGGGACTGTATATGAAACCCAAAAAATGTATCTGGTTTTATGTTGTCTCATAATAAATTCCACTCAATGAGATTGCATAGAAATGCATCTCAGTACAGGCACAGGAGAATGAGGGACTTGTAAGAGGCCAGCAAATGCCAGCACTATGGGAGCTATGGTCGGAGAGTTCAGGTAGAAGCATTTCTGTGGAATCTACAAAATTCCCCAATGAAAGAGAAAGTAACAATGACTCAATAGTTATCCAGAGGGTACCAATGTCACATTGTAATGCTACCATCAATATAAAAATAAGTTCTTTATTCCTAATTCCTAATTTCCAAGGCCCTAGAAATAGTTTAAGTTGGATAGTAGTTTAAAGTTATCAAAGTATATTGGGCTAGCCAGAGTTATGGGGTTATTCGAATGAACTGGGCATTTCAATTATCTATGAGTGACTGAAAAATATAGGGGAACTGTATGAGATTTTATGCCAGGGACAGTGATAAATAGATCCATAGAGTGAGCTTGCAAAACCGATAGTGAGAAAAAAATAAACTTGGTTCTTTCAATGACATCCAGCTCATCCAATAAATGAGTTGCATTCTTTGTAATCCTTTTCCCATTATCTCTGCCTATACAGACTAAAATTCAGCTTCCAAAATGAACTTTCAAATTGGAAGTCTTTTCTCATTTTCTATGACAAATCTTTTCTCAAGGTACTTTGAACTTCTGTCACACTGACCTGTTTTTATAGATTGGACTTCTCAATAAAAAATAGCAAGCATTACACATGCAAACAGAAGTACAATGAATGTATCAAAGGAGTCACAGTGCTATTGGACTTTATAATCAGACTCAATTTGATGCAGGACTCCCTGAGGAGGTGATCTTAAGGTGAGAGGTGAAGAATGAATAGATGTTAGCTACCTGAAGACATAAAGATAGTGTGATTCAGGAAAAAGGAGGAGATTGAGGAACTAAAAATTTTTTATTTCTAAAGTAGAGGGAGTAAAAAGAATGAAAATATGAGGGAGATAGACATGAAGTTAATAATGGCAGAGATCACTGTAGTTCTTCTATAACAGAGCTTGGGTCTGCTTATATCCAGTCATTTCTCATTTGGTACAGAATACCTAATTTGTAGCTGGGCATACAAATACCTGGAATAAACACTATATTTTCTGGTTTCCTTATTATTATGTTTGGCTTTGATTAAATTTAAGACAATGTGGTATAAGGAAGTGAGATGTCCATCACAGGAGAGGCTATTCTCCCTTCTCCCTTTCTTACATTCTGCTTTTTAGAATACGTTTGGGGTTGTAAACCAGCTTGGATCCACACAGCTTATTAAGCGTGTAGTCTAACATACAGCAAAGTAGCAATGTAGAAGGATTCTGGACTCCTTGATGATACTGGAAGTAGTGCTTCCATTATGATCCTAAGCTGTATTCCCCAGACTGTTAAATTAGGAAGAAATTAGTTTAATTTAGTTTGTCACTCTTATGTTGGGTTTTGTTACCCAAATTTATCCATCTACCCCCCAAAACAACATATTAAATATTCTTTTACTTTATCTATGGGCAAGCATTAAAATGTTTTATTCAAATAAGAAACAAAGACTAAAGACAAGAAAATGTTTTGGGGAGGGGTCTGAAGAAGGCCAAAAACAGTGTTTTCCAGGTGAATGAATAATTTATATGGTATAGTGAGCAATACAACTTAATGAACAGAATAAGCTGTGTGGACTTAAATAATTGCAGAAAGCTTCAGAGTGGAACTTTGTCTGGAGTATAGGAAAAAAAGAAGACAATTTTAGAAAAAAAAACTCCTTTGCATGGTGGAGAAGGGGAATCAGAGAAACAGGATTTCAGTATTGAGGAGTGATCAGAGTGAGGACAGATGATATTAAAGCTCTGAATGTTGGAATAAAATGAACTTGTAGAGGAAATCCGTGATGAATCATGATGTAAATACTTGAGAGAACTGATACATCTTTAGTGGAGTTTTATGAATATTTACTGGCTTCATCCTGTGGGTGAGGGGTGGTGTGCATAGACCACAGATGAGTACCCAATGCAATACGTTGGGAGGCTAGGAGAAGATACAACTTTAATAGAATCTAGTTTGCATAAAAACTCAAACTTTTTTCATATTTGATGTAAAGAGCAACGCTGGCACCCATTCTTAGATAAAACGTCAGGGAGGCACAAATTGCATACTGTGTGTGAGGTGCTCTAAGGGCAGGAGGATGCTCCACATTATTTTATGGTACACTCAATCATTGACTTGTGGTGTCTTACTACATATTGTAGTTCATGGATATCCAATTATGAAGATTGATATATTATTTTTTTCTGGTTTTACCTAACTTGACTCTCCAAAGATTACTGATGAATTAAAAGAATCCTATAGAGAAAGCTCATATTGAAAGCAATACTAATAAAGCTAGCACAACTATAAGAAAATTGCTGATTTGGCAATTCTTTGACTTTAGTTCAAGTTTTTTGTCTGCTGTATTATCAGGTGAGACAGAGATGGTCTCAGTGTAATCAATTTGAATCTGTCATTAAGTATTAAAGTAAGACTTTAATAAAAAGTGAGTATAAAAAATCTTATGTCTTTGAGGATGCAAGAGAATACAGGAGGCTTCAGTACTGAGTGGCTATTTCTGGCTATTTTTGTGGATTCCAGTTTGTTTTTTTTTCCTTCTCTAAAATCAAGGGCCTTTGTATAAGTAGGTGATGCAATGGCCCAGAATTCAAATGAAGAGAGTAAGAATTAGAATAGGCATGGAAAACTTGTAGATTGGAGGTCTATTTTGATTCCTTCATGATAATGTTCAAAATGTTTCATCAACCATAGCTAGCAGTTTCTTGGACTGTGAATATATTATTTTAAATTTTTTACCTTCCAGTTAGTCAATCTCTGTTTAAATCCCTTCTGTGATTTTAATCTTGGCCTCTGGACTTTTCCTGGGTTTTTCCTGGATCTCTTAATTTAACAGAGTATTGTGATAGAATCTTAAAAACACTCTGGAAAGCTTCTCCACCCAGTGACACCCATACTCATTGTTATGAGTTTTTATGATTTGGTGATATCATGTCTCCAACTTTATATACTGATTTTTTTTGAATTATATTTTCAGTTGATCAAGATACAGTAAGAACTATATAAATTTAAATACTCTAGTCAAAAGAGGCATGTATATAGAATGGGGTTTTCTTTATAAAGGCAAGTACTTCCTGAAAATAGGTGTGAGTTGAGCCATGGCCATTGTCTTAGTTCGCTTGGGCTGCTATAGCAATACACCATAGACTGGGTGGCTTATAAACAACAGAAATTTATTTCTCACAGTTCTATAGACTGGGAAGTCCAAGATCAAGGCAGTAGAAGATTCACTGTCTGATGAGAGCTGCTTTCTGGCTTATGGAGGGCTATCTTCTGGCAGGAAGGGTGAGAAAACTCTCCGGGGTCTCTTTTATCAGAGGACTGATTTCCATTCATGTGGGCTCCAAACTCATGACCTAACTACTCACAAAAGTCCACCTCCCAATATCACACTGGGGATTAGGATTTCAATGTATGGATTTGGGGGGTACACAAACATTCAGTCTATACCAGTTACCCTTAACATTTTGGTGTGCAAGGAGTTAAACTACCTATTCTAGCCTATTTCGGTCTATTATGGCCCTATCACTCAGTTTAGCTATGTTTCCCTACCTCTTTAGGTGTTGCAATTTTAAGTGGAAGAAATGGTTAGATTATGAATATTTTATGTGTTTATGTTTTGTTGATAATTCTTTGTGAACCTATTACACAATAATTTAGAGAAATATACAGTACCCATTCATATGTGAACAGTCAAAATCAAACAGAAAGATCTGTATGTCTATTTATTTTATATCAAATACAATGTCTAATTACTTTTAATTTATAATGGATTGAAGGTAATCTGGACATGATTTTGAGGGGATGAATATTCCAGGACAGGAGACTGTGAGCACATTCCAAGCTGAAAGTCTATATTCACCCTCAAATTTGGGAAGTTCATTTCCTCTTCATAAACTAGCCTATATATAACTAGAAGTGATATGAGAAGGAACCCAAAGATAGACTTCTATTGACTTTCAGCACATTATTGAAGTAAATTTTGCAACATCATATTAAAACAAACTAAGTACAACTAGAATCTTCAGACACCATCTGGGGGACAAATGGCCTCTGACCTACGTGATTAAGAAAAGCAGTCCTCATACTTTGTTGTCTCCATTTTGCTCTCTGACTTAATTGTTTACCTGTTTTGTTTTGATTATTGTTTTGTTGTTTTGATTATTTTTTAGACCATCTTATAAAGGTCTTCCCTAAAAACTCATGCACACACGTGGGTATGTGCATGCCTCAGTGTGTGTGATCAAAATGAGCATTTTCCTTCCCACTGCCAGGGAAGATCACATTCAATCATTAGTATTTACATAGCACTTGCTTCCATTGAATTCTGAGAGCAGAGGGATTCTGTTTTAAAGTCATTGGTAAGACAGTTTGTTTTTCCATGAACATACTGAAATTATGCACTGGGCAAATTAGTGAATTTTACCAAATATGTCTCAAGGATAAATATAGCAATTTTCACAGTGAATGTTTTCCATCTCTCAGGAAATCTATGTTTGTCATGAAATGACAAGTTTTTTTAGAGGGTTGGGCGAATGGGGCGATTGCCTTTGCAAACTGATTTTGAATTTCGTTAAATAACAAGGCAAACCTGAAAAATATTTTATATTAAATGAAAGTACTTAAGCATGATCTTTTGGTGGAAAGCAAATGGAAAGAATTTTTAACACATCTACTGAAGAAACAGATTTTCCTTTTCTGCTCCAGGGTGATCATTATAAACCATAACTTTAAAATTTTAAATTATGAAAAATATCTCATCTTGGGAAGTTCATGTGAATTTATACCAATAAACTAGTCTCGTAATGTTGTAACTGAGAATTAGTGTGCTTTTATAAGATGATAACTTCACTATTTTTCTGTGCAGTGATGCCAGAAAATAATCAGGATTAAAATATAACTTGACTTATAGTTTAAAATGGCATAAAATATTTCATATTTGTATGAATAAAATAGATGGAAAAGTACCTAAGATTTTATGCCTACTTGAAAGCATATAAATAATAAAAAATCCAAAGTGTATGGATGACCTAAATTTCTTTCTCTATCTCACCAGTTAGCTCTGTGAAAAGACCCAGATCTTCAATTCATTTATTAAAGCCATAGTGAAGGTTAACTTTGAGAAAGCTAATATACTAATTATATGAAAATACTACAGGGATGCGAGCTGAGAAATATTGAAAACAATGGCTGTGACAGAGTTCTCACAATTACTTCACTAAGAAGGATTCTTTCTAGTGCAATTTGTTTTTAAAAAGTGCAAAACAATGTTGATGTGTTTTGTAAATTCCACCCCAAATCAAACAGAAGTTGCAAAGCTTTCATTTTCTTTCCATCTCCCTGCCCCCTATGAATATCTTCTGTTTTGTTTGATCTTTATATGAAGACTGACAATGAAATGGTGTCAAAGTAACCTGTTTGCTTTCTTTCTGCCTATTTCTCCTACTTATGTGACAGCTGGTTTAGTGGCACTTTCCATTGTAGCTATCTTTCTTCATGCCAAAGCTCCATAGATTTTAATGTGGATAGTTGTTTAATTTTGACACCATGGCATGGTCAATTCATGTTTTAAGTCAATCTCTGGTTAGAAGTTCTAATTAAGACACAATTCTTAATGCAGGAAGGAAAGGGCAAGGAAAGACCAGCACTTTTTTTTTTTTCTCATCAAATCTCAATGTCATCAATTAGAAATCATGTTATATGTGGCTCTCATAACATATCGATGTGTAACAGAAGTTTGATTGACCAGAACATTTTTGCAAATTGATGTAATTTGTCATGTGATTTTAACAACGTTTCTGGCTGACAGCCTAACAAAAGCTGTATCAGATGACCTAAAGAGTAGTCATAATAATATCATTTTTATATAAGGCAATAATAGGACAATGGACCACAAAAACATTTAAGTACATATTTTCTCTCACTACTCTACTACCAGTGTTTAACTATTTCCTTTAAAATAAGTCCTATCCATATAAATGTATTTGATCACAATCAACAAAATTCCACAGTGGTTGTTTCAATAATATATATGCTAATTCATTATTATTTCCCTAGCGATTGGCAGAATTTTGCATTTGCACTTAGAGGATGTTTGAGATTCTGCATAACCCAGGTTTATTTTCTGGGTATTGCAAAACGCAGGATGTTCCCTTTAATAACCTGAAATTTTAATAAGGGCCCAAGAAATAGTTGAAAAAGTGAGTGAACTTGTATTTAAATTAGGTCTTTGAGAGCTTGGAGAATCTGACTTGGTGAACTCTAATTAAATCCCTTAAGGCCACCAGGTCTGCCTCCCTAGTTCTTGATGGTAAAAGTAAGGTCTTCAAAGAGTCCCTTGGCAGTATACAGGTGGAGGGAAAAAATCCTGCAACCCATCGCTACAGCATTTCATAAAGCTACAATTCCAGAAGGAGTACCAGACAATGGGAACAATGGAGACAGAAACCTGAGAACTAGTAAAGTAAGGAAAGCAGAGGAAAGAAAAAGAATTTGGAAAGAGCAGTAATTCAAGAACATCACTCATTCAGACTGCAGTAGGGGCATATAGCAAGACAAAGGAGCAAATGAAATCTTGTGCT
This sequence comes from Enhydra lutris kenyoni, assembly GCF_002288905.1. Classification (NCBI taxonomy): domain Eukaryota; kingdom Metazoa; phylum Chordata; class Mammalia; order Carnivora; family Mustelidae; genus Enhydra; species Enhydra lutris. The sequence goes on from NW_019154103.1 coordinate 16,381,534, forward strand.
GGTAAATGACAGCAAATCTTAGTTGGCACATTTTGCAATTAACATTTTCAGTAAGAAATGCTCAAATACAAAATTGCCATTTTTTATTTCTGACATTATAGTGGCTTTTTCTTCAGGGCACGTTTTCCATATAAATATCTAAACTTTTTTTTTTTTTCTTTCCAACTAGATTTCGGTACTCAGTTGTATGGGTGAGTTTAACTGTGATGGTGAAGAGCAAAATAAGTATTGAATCTGCTTAGGGGCCAAGAGGAGATAAACAGCAGGTAATCAAAATGTGGAACTCTTGACTTATTCTCAGTATCTTTTTGTATTCAAAAATACAGAAATGAACCAAAGAAACCATTGGGTGGTTGCTTCTTTATTTTGTCAATATGCTCAAGGGTGGAGGTAGGGAAAGATTTTGTACTTTTCCCTCATATTTAAAATACATTCAAAAGTATTATTTCTTGACATTACAAAACTCACTACTGAAACTTCTAAATCCCTATTATCTGCTCTATGCTCCATGTCACCTGTTAAAAGAAACAAATGTCAACTTTGCAGAGTTAATGTTTTCTCCCTTGAACTTCAGTTTGTACTAGATATCCAGTTGGGCTGCCAATGTGTGCCTCAGTCCTTCCTCTTTACTTTCTTGCACTTATGCTCCTTTCTGCTAGTCCGTATTTCAATATACTAAGGAAATATAAGGACCTGGCAGTGATAGCAAATACCCACAAATTGTCCTCACCCAATGGATTCCTGTGAAAACTGACGGAAAGCAAACTGAAGAGGAGAGGCCCGCAGCTTGGTTCTCATTAGTCTATTCCTGTGCCTTGGCCATGTGGACCAGCATATTCTTTCATATCCGATTGATATGTGATGTCCCGGCAGTCCCCGTCCTCACCAAATGCTCTACAAAGTGGGAATGATGTAGAAAAACTTAGAATTTATACTTTTGTAGTTTGCTCTACTTTTTATTTCAAAAAGGCTTTTAAAGTCCTATGAATGCTATTTAGATCACTTGTATGTCTAGATGGAAATACTGATTCTTGATGCTCTGAATAAACTCCTAACCCCAAAGGCATATTGAGCTACTGGGTGCTAGCTTTGTTCTTAAGTATATAAGTTTCAAAAAGTTTTATTTACTTTTTGAACTCCTAACTAGGATGAAAGTGCCACAGTGCTTTTGTGGTCTGCCGCTTAAGTGGCTTCATCTTTTCTTGGGGGAAAAAAAATGAAAGTAACAAGCAAAATATAGAGGAGGTTTTAGTTTGTTCTGTGATCAAAAGGGTCATTTATTGATCTGGTGCTTAAAAGGAAAAGATCTGTTTTTGGGGAAGTCATTGTACTATCTAGAGTTTGAACTCTTCTCCTTTTATTATCTATTAAAGCATGATAAGTCTACATTTTTCTTTCTGCAGAAGCAAAACTCATAATTAAAATAAAAACTCTATCACCATTACGACCCTATGATAGTTGTTCTAAACTTGCAAAACTGAAAATAAACAAAATAAATCTGTTAATTGAAATGCTGATTTTGATTTTTAATTAGTCTAATTAAATTAGTTTTTAATTAGTTTTAAATAGAGATGATTTCTTCCAAGCGGTAGTCTTTCATTACAGTATTTCTGTTTCCTCTCTTAACTGAAAGAAAAAATTAGAAGGGATTGTTCTTGGAAATTAAATATTATCTACTTTCTTTTCTCTATCCTCCTCTGAGTTCCCAGAAAGTAGGTTGAATATTCTACAGAAGCATTGTCCAGTGACTATAAGAATACACTGGAAGCAAAAATTGTAGTCTTAGTTCAACTGCAAACCCATGATGTGAACTTGAGTATATTAGAAAATTCTTCCTAGGTTTGTTTTCTTCTTGGAAGCATCTAATAAGTACAATAAGGAACTGAAGTTGAATGTATATTGATAAGCTGAAGTACACAGAGCATTAAAGACATTTGACCTTTTCTTAGTATCAAAATTAAAGATTTTTGGATGAGTATAAAATATATCTAGATACATAGATAGAGATATTTATGTGTGTGTGTGAGTACAGAAATGATTGTAGTAAGTGATATACTTCAGTATGTCACATAAATGTTGAGTAAATACCCGTGCTTATGCTGACACAGCTTTCCTAGACTTTGATTTTTGGAATACTAGTGTTTTCTAAGACAGTAATAGATATTCCTTGGGGGAAAAAAAGCACCTTCCTATTGAACTAAATGTAAATTTATTTTTTATTATTGGAGACTTATGAAATATATTGGAAAATTAAGAAAGAATATAGAAATAAGGCCAGTGCTTCCAAATTTAATTGAAGTCATTATAATAATTCATATAAACCTTTGTTAAAAATTTCATCACTTTTCAAAATAAATATATATTTTGGAAAGAAAACTTTATAATGCTAAAGATACACATTTAAAACCTTGTAACATTTGTGTTTAAATACAGACCTAACCATTTAACTGTAATAGTAGAGGAGGAATAGTTAGCAAACTCTCTCTCTCTCTCTCTCTCTCTATATATATATATATATATATAAATCAAACTGTATTTGCAATATAGGAAAAATACTTTGTATCCTATGTTTAGGTGTTTAGAATATGTATGTTATGCAATATATCAACTTACTATACATTCAGCTTTTGCTCTATTTTAGTTGCTTCCTTTTTTTTTTTTTTTTCTGGTTTCCCTACTTTGACAAGATTGGTCATTGCCTCTGTGAGAGCAATTCCGCATGGGAAATCTTGGATTTTAAGAGTTTGTCAATACAATATACAAAATTAAGAATGTATATCAGTTAATAGTACATTTGGCTAAGTATCCTAAAACCTAACTGTATAATGGCATATAAACAAAGTTTTTGTTTGTTTGTTTTTCCATATTGCAAAAAGTCCAGATCAATACTTTTCTCTGTCTACTCCATTATCTTGGACATGTTGACTCTTCTTACTTGTCAGTATAAGGAGGTGGATGGCCACTGAAGCTAGTGGATAAATGGTACTGCCCCTCCAGGCATCATGTCTACATTCCAGAAAGAAGGTTGGGAAGAAGCAGACATCAAGCTGTCCCCATCTATGCTTCTTTATTCTTAAAACAAAGCTTTTCCAGAATCATCTCACCCAGAGCAGGGCAGGTGGCAGGTGGCATCTCTTGCTCCAATGGAGGCTTGGAAATTTGGGAACATTGTTGCCATAAGTGAGTTGGACCAATCATGGTCCATTACCTGGGTTAAATATATCACTGACTTAACACAATTGTAGTTTTCTTTTTCTTTCTTTTTTTTTTTTAAGATTTTATTTATGTATTTGACAGAGATCACAAATAGGCAGAGAGGCAGGCAGGGGTGGGGGGAAGCAGGCTCCCTGCTGAGCAGAGAGCCCAATGCGGGACTTGATCCCAGGACCCTGGGATCATGACCTGAGCCAAAGGCAGAGGATTTAACCCATTGAGCCACCCAGGTGCCCCCAACTGTAGTTTTCTTAACATGGAAGAAGAAAGCAAAAACTTACTACTTAGGAGTCTTGATTTATTCCACAGAATATCTTTTTAAATACAAGATTAAAATGAAACAAGATAACATCTGAAATTAAGTTGTGACCCAGACAACTTTTCATGTTTAAGGTAGAGAGAGTCAGCATTAGGATATCTACATTTTTGACAATTCCATGTAGTAATTCTTCCCTTCAGCAAATGGCTTTGCTTGCTAGTTTCCTCAGAATCTGGAGGTTGAGGTGAGGATTGAGTGCCAGTGTTTTATTTCATGTCTGCAAACCTAAGACAAGAGGGCTAGGGATAGGGCAAAGAGACAAGGAGAAGATGTAGAAAAGAAATGAAATGCTGTATTTATATGTATGACTACAGCTTCACAACAAGCCATGACATTCCTAGGCAGGCGTACTTTCTCTTCATACAGTGTATGCCTGGATGTGCTGCACAGAACAATCCATGGTAGGTGGTGTGGGAAAGATGAAGACATTTATCTACTTGGCTCCCTCCTGTCTTCTCTTTCCCATTAGCCAATGCTTTCACCATAGAGAGTTAACTCTCAGTTATTTCTAAGTCATGCCATATAGTTCCTTTGCATGCCAGCCACTTTGCATGTGGAACATTCCAGATTCCATGTACTGAGATGAGCTATCCCATTCAAATCTAAAAGTAGAGGGGAAGGGTAAAAACTCTAGATAAAATCCGTTATGCCTGGAAGTCTTTCAAAAGCCAAATATTAAGGATAACATGGGAAAAACATGCTGCCCTGTTTATGTGTATAAGAGTCTCTTCTAGTGATATTGGATGAAGAGGAATAACAACCACAGGCTATCTCATAACAAACACTACCATAAATGAGATGAAATATACAATATTTCTTCATTTGAGTGAGATAAAACAGTGAATTGAGGTGATAAGGTACATGCAAGTGATATTTTTATTGCCTGTGGTCATATAAATGGGCACCGACAGTGATAAAGTAGAAGGGAGGCAACTATGTGTCAGTCTGTGTCCTTGCAACCAGTTAATTCTCCATCCTGGGATCTAAACAGAGGCTGAAGGAACAAACATTTGCTGAAACAGTATAAAGGGATTTTGATTTTTAGACAGATGTTTAAAGTAGAGAACTTAAATTTTTTTTCTCCTAATCCAGATTCCATTAGTTTGAGATTTCCTGGGGAGCAAACCAATTATTTGGGAAAAGGTTATTTTATTTTTTTAATTTGACAACTGATTGTGTTTTATAATTCCCTGACTATAGTTGTATATATAAAGCTGATGTTATTCACCCATTCTTGGTTACTTACAAGACAGCAGCCTTATTGAGTATTTTAATAAAGATTACCTAATTTCTCAAAAAAAAAATTGCCTCACTGTGTGGCAGCTGCCAAGGAGATAGAGCTCGACACTCGTAAAGTGTATAATTGGTTGGGCCTCAGTGGCAGCACTGTGGGTCAGGAGACAGAGGACCATGAGAACTTGAAACAGATGATAACATTTTTGTCTGATACTCTAAATTTGGGAATTGGTGGTGACTTTAGAACTCAATTTATTCTCTGGAGCATAGGCTAACTCCATTTGGCCTAGGCTAACTTCAGGGCCAAAAGACCTTCATGTCAGATTGAGTTGCCCTGCAAATTCTTTAAGTTTCAAGGTATCATTATAATCAGAGTGCTCGTAAATGGTGTATGATTCTGGTTAAGAACAGGATTTGGGTTTCATCCATAATGGGACTTGCCCGCAGGGCTGTGCTGTTGTTTATCTTTGTCACCTTGGGAAAGTCCCTTTGCCACTCAGCCTCAATTATTTTTTCACCTAATAAAGTGAAAATATTAATTCTTCTTTCCCTTTAGGGTTTTTAGGAGGTTGGTATCTGGTACAAAATGGCTTCTCATATATAACTTTTCTATTAACTTTCTTCACCCTTCTTGAAGACTCTTTCTGTATTTTCAGGAAGCTTTACTTGTCTGGTGGATTCACACCTCAGCAGTCCCAGTGGCCAAACTAGATTGGGGATTTTTGTGTTTTATCCTGTCTCCTAGTCCAGACAGACCAGAGTAGGCCACAGAACTCACTAATCAGTTTTACTTGCAGAAATGCAAACGACTGAGCACATTTTGTTTTCTCTGGGGAAAAGGCTCAGGTAACATACAAGGATGTTGAAATAACACCACACCCACCACTTTCGAGAGCAGCTAATTTAAAATCACTTCCAATCTGGGAGAATCTGTCTCCATATCTTCTTGTAAGAACCTACAGCTAACTGTTTACTGAAAGGTTTCCTGAGAATAGGATTTTATCCAAGACTTGTGACAGTGGTAACTTAGAACGAGGCTACAGAGATCTAATTAAAAAGGTGATTTTCTAACATATGGAGCTCCTATGTGAAATCAAGAGAATGTGCAGTGCTGGGGGAGATGCTGACCCTGTAAATTCTTATGACATTAGGCTTAAATCTTAACTGTTAAACACCTTTCAAATATTTAACTCTCCCCAAGCAAATGTTCTCCCTGCAAAGCTCTATTTGTTGACTTTTATCCCAGTTGGACCGACTTTGGGGACTGTATCACTGAGACCTGTGCATTAAGTGGTACATATGTTGAATAAACAGCCAGACAGCTACCAACTGTCAAGTTGCTTTACCAGAGTATTAAAAAAAGCACATATGTCATGTTGAAAAGCAAAGGAAAAACAAAGGTTTATAATAGAACTAGGAAGCGGCTCAGGTAAAACACAACCACATGCTTATTTGCATGATTATTTTTCTAAATAGCATTAGAAATATTTTGCAGGAGAAATCATAGTCTTGAAATAATCTCAAATGTTGCATTAGATATGATACTTCCTCTGGTGGTTCATATTTCATTAGCGAGTTAATGAATTGAAAGGGGGACAAGCCTTAGTACAAGCAAAGGCTGGAAATGTGCTGAGTGAGGAAACACAGGTTTGATTTTGTCACACACAGCAGATGGAAATAAAGGGACAGGTTGTTCTTTACAGGTATGGATGACACCACAGAACATACCAGCTTTTCTGGCAAAGAGACGAAGTATTTATAGATAGTATTCCGCCTTGTTGCCACCAGCATTGCTCTCCAGTGATATTATAGTGGAACAACATTGACTGTGTGTTCCAGGTGGCCACCTGCTGAGCAGAAAGAATCCTGGTCATCAGCAATTGATTTGCATAGAGACATACTGGTCTTGTTATTTAAAAGAGTGTCTTAGTTCATCTTGATAGGGAAATGGACTCCTAAAGTCCTTGTAATCAGAGGTATCAGTCCTGGTGTGCTGGAATCAGGTACCAAGACTGAGTTTGAGGCACAAAAGATGTTTTGAAGGGAATATGTATTGAAGATAAAGAGGAAAGAGTGAAGCAGAAGGGAAAGACTTCAGACTTTTATGCATTCATTTGTAACAAAGGACAGAGATGACTTGGCCCATGTGGATTCTCTTTTGAATTTATATCTATACGAGTCCCCCAAACTTGGAAAACACTGTGGTTGACCTCTACTCACTTTCCTATCCTTTCTTGTTTGCACAACTTGGAAGTAAGGTGCACTAGACAGGGAAAGAGTATATCAAATTTTAAGAAATCAAATATACTTTGCTGGTGCAGTAATGAAAGGCCAGAGGAATCTAAGTTCAGATTCTGTTTTGCCACTCCCTTTGAGTAACTTAATTTCTTTGTGTCTCATATATGTCATAATAAAAACAGCAAAAACTGTATCATATATTGCTCATTTGAGGAGTGATTTCTTGAGAAATTTCCTTGAGACAAAAGTTTCAGGAACTTTTGTTCTTATAAGCTGGGCTGGTGTATTATGTGATAGTATTAAATACTCCATTTATGACTTTTTTTTAAACTACAAATATATGAAAAACTTCAGAAGAGTCACAATTCAGAATCATTGAAAATAAATATGCAATTATTTATTGGGCCTTTACTTGGCTCCTAACACTTAGAGGGTAGATGTTGTTAAATAGGAGAACAGGAATTTGAATAGAGGATGATGATTTTTATCTGTAAATAATAGCTCCTATTTCAACATTTAGGTGTCAAGTTTCTATAGTTTAAGACAAATCAAATTTATTGTCTTCCGATTCTGTGAGTTAGAAGTCTGACATAGGTCTCACTGGGCTATAATCAAGGTGTTAGACTGAGCTGTGTTCTTTTTTGGATGCTGTAGACATTTCTTTGTCTTTCCAGGTTCTAGAGGCTGCCCTCATTCCTTGGCTCATTGCCCCCTTCTTCTGTCTTCAGAACTAGAAATATTTTGTTTATCTCACCCTTCTGTATTCATACCTCCTTCTGACCACAGCTGGGTAAGTTTCACTGACTCGAGGACCCATTTGGTTAGATTTGGCACACCTGGTTAATCCAGGATAATCTCCCCCAATCAGAGTCTTTAATTTAATCACATTTGCCAGTCCCCTTTGCCATGTAAACTCACCTATGCATAGGTTCCAGGGATTAGGAAATGGACATCTTTTGGGGAGGCATCAAATAATTTGTTCAGCCTCTTGAAGCTGGACAATGTAAGGAAAATTAATCCTCCCTAAACCATCAGAAGCGAAAGCAATAATGGAAAAGACATAACACGCCCACCCTACCTGAGTTTACTTTTTTACTGGCAGGCTAGCCGATGTCCCATTCAATTAATGTAGCCTCCAAAGTGTCTCTTGCACAGACCGTTTTGTTTCCTTTTTTTTTTTGTTTCCGTTTTGTTTCCTTGTTTGCTTTTTCAAATCCAGGATATTTCTCAAAGTTCTGTTAATGACTCAGTTTCTTCCTGAAGGCTTTTCTACCTATTCCATCCCATCGTAAATGCTTCCAGTTGAGAATTTCAATTCTATTGAAAAGAGAGATTGGCAATTTAACTCAAAATGTTTCACATTAGCAATATCTACCCAACTCAAACAGTGTTAAACTCCTCAAGAACAGGGACAATCTGTTATGTATCTTTTGTGTCTGACTCAGCCAATGCTAAACAGCCAGTGCCAAGTCAGTGCTAAATTAATACTGTGTTTATTGATAAATAGTCAACATTTAAAATATAAATACTTCTAAGAGCTGATTACATCCTTTCCGTTATTAACATTTCATTGTAGTTTATGCATAAAACTTGAGTAAATTCTAAACTGAGATCTGATTAGTGGGTTTAATGAGGAGACTATGGAGAGCAATATAACCACAAACAGAAATAGAGGATGCAGGCCTACCAGGGAAGCAGTGGGCTTTCTAGGAAGCCATAAGGAAGCCTGAAAGCACCCACAGTCAGGAGAGTTGACGGAGGCACCAGTTGGGCAGACAAAGTTAAGGAGAGAAGTAGAAGAGCCAGTTTTACTGATTTTATAATTTTACCATGAAACCTCTGCATTCGAGGAGTCTATGATGTAGGAAATAAGGTAATTGATATCTAAAATACATTTCATTATAAAACAGTTGGATTTTAGAAATTTTGTAAAAAAAAAAGTGGTAGAATTTGGGAGAGTTTGAATGTAGAATGGGAATATGGCATTGCGGAATTTCCCATTTCCTTTTCCATTTGAAATTACAGTGAACTTATAATCACCTCTCTTTTTCTCTCTGTCTCTTCATACACACACCTGTTATCTGTTATACTTTCTGTCAATTACATTGCTAGAGTATGATAGACAATCTCGTTTTTGAACATCAGTAGTTAGGAAAAGAATAACTGCGTAAAAATTGAATTAAGAAAACAAGTTGAATTAAGTATACAGAGATAGGCTTCTGTTTCCATATAGATTTTGAAAGAATATGTCACAGGTTATATTGCATTCATTCATTCACCAAATACTCAAAAATTCTTCTGATCCTAAATCATTAATATTCTATATACAATACTGAGCTCAGAATAGTTTAATGGTAAACATTTACCTTTCACTGTTCCTTCAATAGTTTTATGAAAAAAAAATTACTTTAACACAACTTTCAGTGAATATGTAGAGAAGAGCATTTACATTTTTTCTACAAAATTTCCTTAACAAATTGGAGTGTGACATATATCTCCCATTTTCACAAACATTGGTGAATAAGGTTTGTTTTGGCCAACTTTCATCTTCCTATAACTAAATAACTTAGAGAAATGGTATTACTCATTATCACCAAAATAACCTAGTATGTTCTTTGTGTGTTCTTAAATCAAGTGTTTTTTAAAGACAGCATTCATTGCGCCATGTTTTGTGATTCAGTGTATTGTGCTACATTCTGAGTATACCAGGATGCAAAAATAGCACTTGCCTTGATGAACCAACCACAGATTCTGACTTTTAACATGTAAGCTAGGTTTTATAAATTTGGTATACAAATAGATGAGAGCTTATGTGGATTATAACAGAGAGGTTCATAGCATCAGGAAATAGAATGTATGCTTCACCCACAGTATGTTAGTTTCTGTTGCTTACGCTCTTTGTATTTTCAACTAACAACTCAAGAACTTAACATGACATGTAGTTAAATAGGCTTTTATCTGTGTGTCATGGCTTTCTGTGCTCCAGTCACAAAGTATTGCTAGCATGTGGTTCTCAGCCAACATTGATTGACTGCTGTAGTTACGGGTCCTGTCCACCATGAGACCAGCTTATCATAGTCTGTCTGGATATCCTTAGTAAACCAAAACATTTGGAAAAAGCAAGTGTTTCTGGTGCTTCCAGTGACTACCTCCAGTAAAGGATGGTGGACTGGTTATCTGGGCTTAGCTGAGAAGGCCATGAGTTTCAGAAATAATTCAGTGTGATATAAATTTATTATATCAGAAATAACCCAGATTTGAGACCATTTCTTATTTTTACAGATGCATTTAATCAGTACCTCATTTTTCTTTCCTTTGGATGATACTCTGTTATTTCTGGAGTCCAGCACAATACTAACTGCAGATCAAGGTTTAAATTTAATTAAACTAAGAAATGAATGATGTATTATTGAAACAAGTGATCAATCTAAAGTTAAACGATCCCAAAAGATAACTGGCATTTGTTCGGGTGATCTTTGAGGAAAACCTCCAATTTTCTTTGGGGTTGGAAGCAATGCCCTAGAGGTCTATTACCTTAGAAACTGTCTACAATAAGTAACCATTCATTTGAACTGATTCCAGACACGATGTTGAAGCTGTTTGTGTTTGTGGTGTCACAACTTACCCTTTAGTCATACATATCTTCACAATCTTTAATCATTCTAGAATACTTAAGACTTTTTCTCTAAAATGTATAAAATTAAAAAGTTAAGTTCCTAAAACTCTTTCTACTGTAAAAGAATCTCCAGTAGAATATGGTGTGTTTTTAATGGTAGAATTTTGACATAAATAAGGGACATCTGAGGCTCTGGATTTCACAAATACTTTTTGTAATGCTTATTTGTCAAGGGATTAAGGCAAGGGATTATGGCACAGACACATAAAAAAAAATAATTAGTTCCAGTGTTCTGTGAGAGGGCTACTGCCACAGTAAAATAGTTGTTGAGTCTGTAGTAGATGACTGAAATCAAGGTACAGATGGGACTGAGGTATACATTCTGGTTCTAAGTAAAAGAATGTAACTGGTCTGCTCCATGTGTGGTGGTGTTACATTGATTTGTAAATTTAAGTTAAAATTAAACTATAAGCGATGAGATTGTCTGGGCCCTTTCCAGCGGCTCCTCTAAGCCATAGGGATTTATCAGGATTTACCTGAAAGTGTGGAGAATGGAGAGTTTATATACTGCAACAAGTAGCATATCTGGAGATTAAGGTTATAAGACAGTAATAGGAACCCACAAAAGCAAGCTGGGGATGCAGATAGAAAAAGAATGATAGTGAAAATATGTGTATATCTATCTATACGTATCTATCTATACCATCTATATTTATCATCTATATCTATGCTCAGTAGTGACAGTACTAATGTCTTTCTTCTCTATTTTCAAAATTTCAGGACTTGCATCTAATACTTTTTAATTCTCGAATTTCATTTTTAAATGAAAATATTTAAACCTTCAATAATCTTTATCTACAAAAATAAGATTTAGGACAAGGAAGAGCTAACTATAGGAATGACCTCAGGCATTTTTTATCTTATCATTTTAATTTGAAATTAAACAAGTATATCAAAATAACAAGTATGCACCAGGGAATGAAGGCAACACGCTGTCTCATAGGCCACCCTAATACCCCTTAAGCTCCTTGAAATATCCTTCCAGTATTTTTAATTAAAAGGGTGTTTTCTGTCTCATCAAATTCTACAAAATGGTGTTTATTGGCTGTGGCTTTTTTGCCTTTGTTGTTTTTTCTTTCTACCTAATGGTAGGTTTTGTGCATTCTGATTCTGTGTCCTAGTTACGCAACGAATTGGACCGCTCACCTTTCCAGACTCATTCTGGTGAGATAGAACCACACTCGGTTCATTGGTAGTTTGAGAATATATGCTGCTGCAGTGTAACATTTTTGAGAACACAGAGACCTTTTTGCAGCTAGTAAGATTTTTGAAAATCATTGGGGACATTTCCATGGCTATATTGTCACTTCTTCTGTATTATGCCAGAATCAGGCAGGGATATTTCCATTTCTGCTCCTACTCCTTCAGCCATCCTTTGTGCTCCCTTTGCTCCCCAAACTATAATCACTGCACATGGTATCTGAGTATGAGACAGGAATGGTCTAACCACCTGGGAGTCTAAGCCTCCTCCATTCATTTTTGAAATAGGATCACAAAAACTGTGCTGCTCCTGCTTGTTCCACACAAGGACTGGGTTTCCTAGTTCTGAGGTAGTTTTGCAGACCATTTCCCTACATATTCAGCTGTCAACTATTGTTACTTTTTACAATCCAGAAGAGTATGCTAATTGTACTGACACATAATGCAATATGCTTAAGAACATGCCACTCAAAAGTGTGGCTCTCAGGAGAATTCTCCCTTCAAGAAACTTCATCTATAAGAAAATATCCCCTTTGAGATAAAGGCAGTTCTTTTGTAATAACATTGGGGAAGGCTAAAATGTGACTTATAGCACACAACACACTATAGTGTGATTTAACTGTTGAGTAAAAATATATAGATTTAGTTGAATTTAAATAGATGGTCGAGAGAAAGAGAGAGAGAGAATAGAGAGAGAAGGGCAGAGAGAGAGAGAGAGAAATGAAAATACCAGATGACTTCCAACTATAAAAAATTCTCTAAGAAGTGACAGAATGGTTAATGCATAGATTTCAAAGAAAATTACTGTTTCATTCTATTGGGTATTAAACCTCTAATTTCTCTAGAAATCTCTAATTTTTCCTCATATTAAGTCAAGAAACTAAAAATGTCTTCTCTGGATATTTTTATAATAATATTTTCTGTTATAAAAAAGGCATTGCCAGACACTACCATCTGCCGTGTAGACTGACAGTGTACAGATCTGATGTCTTTCTGTGACTTCCTATCTTATATAATTGGAGGTTTCAGCCCGGAATGATGCTTCATTTCCACCTAAGGACAACCAGGTTTAAGTTTGCCTGGAATATTTTAATCATTTCCCTGCTATGCACTGATAAGACCAGTACTCTGTATCTTTTAAAGCTATAAATGTGTCTATTGAGAGGGTGTTAAAAATTCTCCTCTGAGCTTCTGGCCATCATCCAGAATTCCATAATACCTTCTCAAATGAGACAGAAAATATAATGCATTACAATTGATAAATGTTTCATTGGTAGTACTTTATTTTGGAAATTTGAAACCTTCATACTGTCTTGGTTACATCGATATGGGAAAGGATTTTTTTTTTTAAAGGGGGCTTTGTGAAATGTTTATGTAAAGATTAGAATATTCTCTGCTATGCTTTAAAAAGAGTTCAAGGACACTAAAAGTATTCTGTTGAATCAGATGTGTGTGTGTGTGTGTGTGTGTGTGTGCGCACGTGCATGTGTGTGTGTTTATAGGAGTAAATGTAATTATCTCAACCTAAGTCAATAAGACAAAATTACCGAATAACTGCTGTAGTTACTTATTTAAAAAATAACACTGTTTTCAATAAAAGAGAAATCCTTGTAGTTAAAACCTGTTAATTGGAGATAATGTCTGTGTAACTGAACATTGTCAAAGGGTAATGACCTCCTGCTGCTAAGCCCTGGAAAAGTTGACTGGAAGCCAACACCATTTGTTTTCAGAGCAGGAGACACGGGTCCTTTGACATGATTCCATTAAAATGGCTTTATTTTTGTTGCACTATGTAATAGAAATTTTTATCATTGTAGGCCATATTATTGATATGCTTTCATTTTTCTGCTCCAAATATCTTTGCAGGTTGTGTTTTCCCTGCTGTTAAGTGTACCAGTTAGCACCTTTGCCGCTGCTCAGTAGCTGCTTTCATAACACTACAGTTAGTTCAGTTAATTCTGGGGGTTGCTACAAAGGATTGGGAAAAGGGAAAGGGAAGGGGTTAGTATTCATTAACATATGCCACTCCACATGATAAGTGATCAATGCTCTATAATTCATTGTAGCTGAGAAAATAGGCTGGGTGATGAAAATAAAACCGTGGAAAGGGTCCCCCACCCTCTGTCCTCAATCTTTTACGTACTCCATGTCTGAAATTTTATTTGGAAAATATATATAATTTTATTTAAAAAATGTTCTTCTGGGTTGATTGAGATTTCTATCAGTAGGAATGAGAAAAAGCTAAGAACTGGTTTCCTTGTAGATTGAATGTACATGAGAGAGTATTACCCTGAGATGAGAAAAGAGGAGAGATTTGAGTATTAAGTAATACTGGAGGGCATCCATAATGTGAGGATGGGAGGTGCTTCAAACCACGTGCACCTCCATTTTTATGCTCTGCACAGGCATCCTTGTTGATAACCTCTAAGCCACTTGAGTCATCACTGTGTAGAATGGACAATTGCAGTGATTCTTTTTGGCCACAAGGGGAAGCTTTCGGTTTTATTTCTAAAATATTTGTGCTGGCGTCCTGGCCCCACCCCCAGTGATTTTGGTTCTGCTGTTTTAGATTAGGGCCCTGGAATCAATATAGATACATATTTTTTTAAAGTTGTACAGGTGAATCTGACATGAAGAATCCTTCAACTGTTGTTCTCCAATTTGAGCGATTCTCAGGGTCAAGCAGAGGGCTTGTTGAAACACAAGCGCTGCTTCTAACTCCTACCGGCAGGCATGCATACCAGAGAGCTTCTAATCCAGTGAGTTTGGGAAGGGTGCCCAAGAATTTGCATTTCTAACAAATTCCCAGCTGATGCTAATATTGCACTAGAATGTATGGTAAGTCATTTAAATGATGTCACTTTAGTGACTTCTTTATTCCCGTTGGCTGTGAAAAGAAGAAAATGGAAAATTAAGTACAACAAGGGCAGATTAAAGGTGAAGTTAGGGTGGGTTTTCCCATTAAATATCACTTGGTTGTAGTCCTCACACTGGTCTGATTCCGTTCAGGTTTTCTATCCCTTTAGTTTGCCTAGAATTTTTATTCCTAAACACATAAACATTTTAAAGCAATAATTTTATAACAAATACCTATCGAACATTTAGTAACTTCCAGGATTCAATTTCAATTTCAATATTGTATACACATTATCTTATTTAATCTTCACCATTAAGCAGACGTTTTTGTTCTATTTATTTATTTTTAAGGATTTTATTTATTTATTTGACAGACAGAGATCACAAGTTAGCAGAGAGGCAGGCAGAGAGAGGGGAAGCAGGCTCCCTGCTAAGTAGAGAGCCCGATGCGGGGCTTGATCCCAGGACCCTGAGATCATGACCTGAGCCGAAGGCAGAGGCTTTAACCCACTGAGCCACCCAGGCACCCCTATTTTATTTTTTAAAGATTATTTATATATTTGAGAGAGAGGGAGAGATAGGTAGTGAGAGACAGAGAGAGCACGAGTGGCTGGGGGCAGAGGGAGAGGAAGAAGCAGACTTCCCAGAGCAGGGAGCACGATGAGGGAGCTCAATCCTAGGACCCCAGGATCATAATCTGATCCAAAGACAGACACTTAACCAACTGAGCCACCCAAGGGCTCCTAAGGAAATGTTTTTTTATTAATATAAACCTTAATTACTTTCTTATAGTCACATCAATAATAGGTGGTAGGGTTGAAACTGGAACACAGGCAAACTGACCGTGGAGCTTCAATCTCAGTAATTTCTCCATACTATTTCTGCATACCTAACAATTTACAAAATATATTTGACCAGCTCCACAGTTTGAAATGTATCACTGATTATTATTGAATTATTCCTAATGGCAAAATAATAATAAAGTAGCTCACATTTATTGGACGCCTATTTTGAGCCACACACTGTGTTAAGAACTATTAGAAAATCAGTTTAAGCGATGATATAATTGCGTGGTGAAATTAGGATTTAAACTTACCTCTTTTGGTAGATTTCAGAGTGCCTGCCCCCAAAAAGGTCTTCTAGTGCCTCATAACATTCTTGTTTATGGTTTAAAATTCTGAGAAAATTTAGCTACCCTTTTAACAAAATCTCTGTATAATTCTCGTATAATGTTGCTCTTTGCCTTAGCATGTCTGATATGGTTCCTACTATGATTTAAAAAAAAAAAAGAACCTTGACTAAAATGATGGTCCCCCTGGTTTGTGAATATAAGGTCCTGATGCTTGGAGAATTGAAGAGTTGATATGACTTAATTAAGATCACCCAACTTGTGAACAACAGAACCAGGAACCAAGAATAGAACCAAATATAGGCATGATGCTTAGGCTTCTTTTCTTTCTGTACAAGAATCTACTCCTCATTTCTGGTTTTGCACCTTTTCTCACATCACCTGCCAAAGGATGTGTGAGAAGATCACTGTATAGATCATAAAGATGGAAAAATTGTTTCCACACAGCATTTCTGAGAGTTGGCCCAATTAGTCTTACGAGCAGAGAGGGAAGTGTTGCCGCTAGTGTGTTTCAAGAGCCACATTATAGCCCTCTGAGAGCCATTGTCTGGACCTCACAAGGTTGTGGTTGGAAATAAATGAGATAACAGATGCAAAGTGCCTGGCACAAGAGAGGCACATGACTCGATAAATGGTAGCTATTACTGGTATTCTCCTGATGGCAGCAGGAGCTGGGAAAGTGAGTAGGTGGGGAGAGCATAGCTCTGTACTAATGACTCCAAGGGCTCCGGGGTTTCCAACATATCATTTGAGTTCTAGGAAACATTTGGTTTGTATGTAACGGAAAATAAACATTTTCAAAACCTGTTATCAGTCATTTTTATACTCTTTTGTTTATGAGATTTGTCAAGCCATATCAACAGGTTCAATTCAATTTGACTTTTGCATTCTGGGTGCATATTGAAGCCCAAGTGATGTGCAGGTTTACTGGTCCATGAGACCTGTTTCCAGCCCCTTAGTGTCAAGACATGATATTAGAAACATCTGGGGGTGGGGTGGGGTTATATATAAACTGCTTGGACACAGAAGAGCTATTTATTTTTCTACCTGTCATTCTATCTACATTTATCCTCTCTCTCTCCTTATCTGTCTGATGAAATTAACTTCCTGTTTTTTTTTTTTTTTAATTGAGAAACACATAGTTTGCCAAGATGGGAGCACAGCCCTATAAGATACCAGATGATATAGGTAAATTTACCATAAATGATGGTAATATTTGACTGCTAGTGCTTGCATCACAGGGCTCCAGTTAGTGTCATTTGCCTGATAGTGTTATTTTCTGAATTTGATTTTTTTTTTTAAACTAACTCATTTATTTTAGAAAGAGAAAGGGAGGAGGGCAGAGAGAGAGAATTCTGAAGCAGACTCCCCACTGAATGCAGAGCCCATCACGGGGCTTGATCCCAGGACCCTGAGATCATGCCCAGAGGCGAAATTAAGAGTTGGCTGCATAACCAATTGAGGCACCCAGCTGCCCCTGTTTTCTGAATTTTAAAGGTTAGACTTTGGGGCACCTGGGTGGCTCAGTTGTTAAGAGTCTAACTTCGGCTCAGGTCATGATCCCAGGGTCCTGGGATCAAGCCCCACATCGGGCTCCCTGCTCAGTGGGAAGCCTGCTTCTCCCTCTCCCACTCCCCCACTTGTGTTCCCTCTCTTGTTGTGTCTCTGTCAAATAAATAAATAAAATCTTTAGAGAAAAATAAAGGTTAGATGTAATTAAATTCTCTAAGTTAGAGAATTCCTTCGCTCACCAGATACACATGTCCTATGAAGTCAACAAGTGTATGTAAATCCAGCTGATTAAAGGTAATACTTGCAAAACATGTTATTGACTTTTATTGTCTGTCCACATTCATCTTGATCATGCTCTTTCTTATCCCAATCTTAGTTTTGATATGTAACCTGTTTATAAAAATATAGTTGTATAGACTCAGCTTAGGGAAAATGTGAAAAATAAAACAAATGTAAAAAGTGGACCCATGAATCCAGTCACCAGTAGAGTTTTAGTGTATATTCCACTCCAGTTTTTTCAGAAAACATTTCAAAATGTACTGATAATAATCAGATCCATGTAATTTTGCTAAGGAAATGTTTATTTTAGGTATTTGTTTTCTTTCTTTAACAATTAGGATTTTAAAAACAGCCAGATGTTTTATTCAACGAATCTGTGATAATGTCCCAAAACATTCTTCTGCTATTAGATTTTGAGTTGTTTCTAATTATCCTTAATGTAATATTGTGTGTGTCTTCATATATTTAACTTCTTGCATATTTTGGTTGACTCTCTTAGGTTAGATTCTTGAAACTATGAACATTGGGATCAGCTATGACAAGTTTTTTTTTTTTTTAAGATTTTATTTATTTATTTGACAGAGAGAGAGAGATCACAAGTAGGCAGAGAGGCAGGCAGAGAGAGAGAGAGAGAGGGAAGCAGGCTCCCCGCTGAGCAGAGAGCCCGATGTGGGGCTCGATCCCAGAACCCTGGGATCATGACCTGAGCCGAAGGCAGAGGCTTTAAGCCACTGAGCCACCCAGGCGCCCCAGCCTATGACAAGTTTTTTGCCAAACTGCTTTCTAGAAGAATTGTACCAATTTATGTTTGTCATCAGGAATGAATGGGACAGTGAATTCACTGCACTTTTAGAGCATTTGGGGTGCTTATTCACTTATTTATTTTTGTAATTTCACATGCCATATGGTATTTGTTGTAACTTAAATTTTTTAGTTATTAGAAAGTTTGAATATTTTCAAATCCATATTTGATAGTTATTTTCCTTTAAGTGATAATCATTTCCCTCTTCTTTAAATTATCCGTTTAAGCCCTTGCCAATTTACCTATTGTAGTCTTAGTGATTTTCCTATCAGAAGTTTGAATGTTTTATTTCATACATGTAAAAACATAATCACACTATTAATTCAATGCCACATTTGCTGAAAAATCTCCCACAAAGTTTAGCTTTTTTTTTATGTTAATGTTTCACATGTTGTGGTTAACATTTGTTATTTTCCTGTGTATTCTCTATCAATTCAAAGCATAGGAAAATCATTTCTCTGTTAAAGGTTTAAGTACAGAATGTTATTTTAATTTGATTTGATTTAAAAATTTAAACTTTTTAATACATCTGGAATTTATTTCAGCATATGGTGTGAGGTGAGCATATTTGACTTTTAAATAATTTACTATGCTATGACCCAGCTGCCTGATTTCCCTCACGAGTTGCCAAATGCCCAGTGAAAGAAGAATGCTCTTATATTTTGTGTTCATTGAGCTAGCATCTGTTACTTTATTAAGTATGCCAGAATTTTTTACTGAAAAAACTATGCCATAGTTAAGGGTTGCT
Organism: Enhydra lutris kenyoni; assembly: GCF_002288905.1. NCBI lineage: Eukaryota > Metazoa > Chordata > Mammalia > Carnivora > Mustelidae > Enhydra > Enhydra lutris. The sequence continues at coordinate 16,400,742 of NW_019154103.1, forward strand.
TTCTTTCTTTTTTTTTTAAAGATTTTATTTATTTATTTGATGAGAGAGACACAGAGAGTGAGGGAGCACAAGCAGGGGAGTGGGAGAGGGAAAAGCAGACTTCCTGCTGAGCAGGGAGCCCAATGCAGGGGTTGATCCTAGGACCCTGGGATCATGACCTGAGCCAAAGGCAGACATTTAGAGATTGAGCCACCCAGGCACCCTAAGGGTTGTTTTCAAAACTGAATCAAAATTTTTTTCTGATATGAGGAAGATAACAATAAATTATTATTTGGTATTCTTTATGGTACCCTATTTTTTTACAAGAGGACTGCTTAGCAAAATAGTGTAGGAACTTTTGCTTCTTCAGAAGTACTTTAGCTTGTGAATGTTAATATACCTTTTTTAATCTTCTAGGTATACTTGGATGTCAAATCTGAGTTTCAGTTATGTCTCAACAACTGATTGGCTAAGTGATTTGTGCCAAGTTTTCAAACTTCTCAGCCTCTGTTTTCTCTGTAGATATGGGGATAATAACTCCTACCTTATGGGATAGTGGTAAGATTAAAAGAGAAAACATGTAAATGCCTGGGAGAGCACTTGCTGAAACAGATTTATTATTTTCTTTCTGTTTCTATATGATAGAAATGTTTCTATCTGTTTCTATGTATCTATTCTGTTTCTATATGATAGATGGCTAATGGCCATCTGAATTGGCTGAGGAAAAAAATGTTTCTTATAAAACTCGCATGGCTAATGTTTGACTTAGAAATATGTTTCATTTAAATTTTGATTGTAGTTATTTCTGGTCTTTAGGGAATTTAAACAACATAATGAAATTATACCACTAATACCTAATTTTGGGGTCTTTTAATTTTTCCTGTGTCCACATATATTCTAAATAAAGATGACTCATTTCAAAACTTCCCTAGAGCAGAAATAATCATAAGTGTTTGGACTTCAAAGGGTTTGTCTACTCAGATGTGGATGGTGTGTTGAGTAAAAGTAAATAGAAAAGAAAGAGACCAATAAGAACAGTAATTAGAGAGAGCATATAGCCCAAATATATAATAATGGTATTTGCTCTAAAACATCTACATTGGATTTCCATTTAGTTATTTATAGGATATGATTTTAGAGATATGAGAAAACTCTTCTAATAATTTATCCTGTTTACCACCCATGATAGCTAACACATTCAATTTACCTGTATTATAACACATATCTCTCTGTGATTATTCCTTTATTAATTGGTAGTCTATTAAATTTCTTTGCGCTGCTCCTGATGATTACTATTAGGATTCTCCGTGAATGTTTTATAAAAAATTGAATGTCAGAAATTCAGTATCCCTGTATGTAAAGCTTTGTACTATTGCAATATCAGACTGCAGTTACTTTTTTCTAAAACTTCATGTGACTGTAGGATCTTGGGCAAGGATTTGTTAGAGTGGGGATGTAAAGAGCATAGGGACTTGATGTTTGAAAACTAATTGTGCAAATAAGTTGATTTAGCTCAGTCCTTTAAAAAGCAGAGCTTGAGATAAGGTTAAGATGTTATTATTTTATTTTGAAGATGCAAGCCCACCGAAATAAGAAGGGAAAACAGAAATGGTGCAGGAACCACTGCAAAGCAGCTCAATGCATTGTTTTATAACGCTGGTCACCATTGAACGATGATCACTAAGAGATACTGAAGGTTGCTTAGCTGGTGTGTTCACTCAATATATAGAACTTCTCTGGAAATAAGTAAGAATAAATCATACCTAGGAGAAGGAAAGGAGGAATTTGTCTCTGCAGCTTCTCCCTCTTATCTCAAATCTCCTTTCCATGGAGAGCTACATTTATACCATTGGGTTGTATAATCTGACCTCTCAGTGCTGCTCAGGAAGATACCTCTTGTACTATGGAATGTTATTTTATCCAAGCTCAACAATGGAGGAGTGATGTGAATGGGGACCTGACCAAAGGAGAGAAAGAAAAAGGTGGATAAGAGAATCTAAGAAGGCACACAAGGCTTGTTTCCTCAAATATAAGAGGTAGAAGAAATAGCGAGGTTAGGAGCATTGAAAGCTAACAGTTCTCAGGTGATAGAAGTGATGTATTTGTTAGGTCAGGGTTTGTTACATGCAAAGCAAACATACTCCAAATTACAGTGGTTTAAATCACTAAGAGCTTTATTTCTTGCTCCTGTCTCAGTGCAATGTGAGTTGAAAGGATCTGGGGTCCTTTTACCTGGTGGCTCTGCCATTCCTGGGATCCTCAGGACCCACACCATTGGAAATTCTGTGTCTGGCTGTGAGGTAAGGGAAGAGAAGGAGAGTGTGGAAGGATGGATGGGGAACTTGTGCTTTTTTTATGAGACATCACATGGCCCCACCTAACTGCAAGGAAGACTTGGAAATAGGGTCTACCTGTGTGCCAAGAAGGGAAGTGAAGGGGTTTTTGTGACACTAAGCAGCCATTGTCACATATGGTAACCATGTTATGTCAAGTTTTTACTGTATGTGAATATTCTGTACTAAATAAATTTGACCTCTAGTTTATTCAGATAATGTAGTCATGACCCATTTCAATTGGATGCTTCTCTGAAGCTCTCTGCATAAAATTTTGCATATTTTTAAAAATAAATATTCCTGTTTAACATTGCCATTTTATTTTGGATTTTCTCAGGAAAGAGTAATTAACCTGAGAATCGGTTATACCAAAGCAAATCAGCCTAGGCTAAGGTGTTTGAATGACAGTCTTCTGATACAATTACTGAGTCAGCCCTCCAGACTCAGAGAATCTGGGGTTTTCCAAACAAGGATACTACTACTACATGTCCTTGCCTGGATTCATAACCCTTGCAATGCAATATAGTAAACTTTATATAAGCTGCACCTGAGCCTAAGACTTTTCATTCAGTGAAGTCTTTATTTCATTCCTAACTTTTGTCTCAGTGAAAAGGCAACTTAATGAGTTTCACCAAGGGTGTTATCCTTCTTGTCCCTCTGTCACTGCTCATCAAGGACAGCTAGGAAAAAACACCGATCCAGTTAATAATGTTCTCCTTAATTTCTCTCTCAACAGAATCCTGATACCACAATGGCCCCCAAAACAGTTGTCAAGTCTGGGATCAAACTAGTAATTAAAATAGTCACAATTAGAAGTGTTTTCACCATAACATGTTTGAAAGTCCCAAATTTATTTTCTGTGAGAATGCCTTGCAAAGACTTGACTAACAACTAATTTTATAGCAGTTCTGAGTCAGTGGATGGATGGTAACCAAATTGCCTTTTGAATCAGAGTGGAGGTCATGAAGTTAAAGTGAGTCAATTAATTGATTAATTTTGGTTTTTATACTTTTAATTGAAGCATAATTGACATGCCATATTGTATTAGTTTCAGGTGCACAACATAGTGATTCAATATTTATATACATTACTACATGGTCACTACAATAAGTCTGACTACCATCTACTACCATATAAAGTTGTTACAACAGTATTGACTATATTCCCTGTGTTGTACATTACTTCCCCTTGTCTTACTTGTTTTATAACTGGGTGATTGTACCTTTGAATCCTCTTTACTTGTTTTGTCATCTGGCCTACCAATGATCAGTTTGTTCTTTTTATCTATGAGTCTGTTTCGGCTTTGTTGGTTTGTTTGTTTTGTTTTTTCTAGATCCCACATTTAAATGAAGTCATACAGTAATTGTCTTTATCTTATTTCTCTAGGTCCATGCATGTTGTCGTGAATGGCAAGATTTTATAGTTTATGGCTAATATTCCTTTGTGTATGTGTACTACAACTTCTTTATCCATTCATCTATGGATGGATATTTAGGTTGCTTCCATATATTGGCTATTGTAAATAATGCTGCAGTGAACATAAGAATGTATGTGTCTTTTTGAATTAGTGTTTCTGTTTTTTTTTGGATAAATATCTGAAAGTGTATTGCTGCATGATATGTTCATTCTTTTTTAGTTTTTTGAGGAATCCTCATTCTGCTTTCCACAGTGGCTGTACCAGTTTGCTTTCCTACCAACAGTGCACAGGGATATCATTTTCTCCACATCCTCGCCAACACTTGTTATTTCTTATCTTTTGATAACAGCAATTCTGACAGGTGTGAGGTTTTGGTTGTGGTTTTGATTTTCATTTCCTTGTTCTTAATGATGTTGAACATCTTTTTATGTGCTTGTGAAGGTGGATTATTTATGATGTGAATCAAATGGGGAGAGGAAGCCATAGCTGTAACCTCAGAGAGAACCAGCAAGATGCACTGTACTGCTTGGCAATGGCCTCATCCATATTTTCAAACAAAACAAAACAAAACAAAACAAAACAAAGCAAAACAGTTTGTAGTATTTGCAGAATGTTCTGATGTGTCTCATACTAAAATCTGTCCTACTGTGAGTATATATCCAGGAGTGCGGTGCTAATACATTGACTTCCAAAAATCAGATTTATCTTGCTTATACCTTTTATCAATTGGAAAAATACTTCAGGTAACTGGATCTTAGTTTCTTCATTCTGTAAAATGGGAATATCGTGATGTACCTCATAAAAATATTATAAAAATAACATGTATAAAACATACATATTATTACAAAGAATATTCCAAAGATAATGTATATAGAAGTGATCAGAATAGTGTCTAGCATAAATATTTTGCCTTAAAAATATTAAAATGGCATTTGGGGTTTGATCTTTTTCACTTTGGTTGAAACTCCTATTTGTGCTGCTTAAAACTCTGCATTTACTCTATCTGGGGCCTTCCTGGGGATTGCTTTCAGAGTTATCTCATTTATTCTTGGCATTAACATACAGAAAGGACATCATACTCAATTTGTTTCACTCTTGATCTGATCTTACAGATTCAGACCCTCTTCCAAGACACATGCTCATGTGTTTTGAAGGTGTTCCCCACCTCTAAGTGACTTTTTTCCCCCATAATCGTTATTGTATGTATCGTTATTTGGTCCTGTGCCATTGGAACAGCTAAATTCTAAAATTTCTACTGTGGCTCATTCTGCAAATCCTCTACTGCTGCTCTTTTTCATCTGACAAGGGGATCTGAAACAACTCTCCTCAAAATAGTGAGACCACATGTAATAATGAAGCCAAAATTAAAAAGAGAGAATGTAGCCCAGTCCTGATCTAGAGATGAATAAGATGTCTAATTCTTTTTTTTTTTCTTTTTTAAAGATATATTTATTTGAGAAAGAAAGAGCTAGAGAGCAAGTGTGAGTGCAGGGAGGGGTAAAGGGAGAGAATCTCAAGCAAACTTCCTGTGGAGGGTGGGGCCCAGCGTCGGGCTCGATCTCAAGACCCATGAGATCATGTCCTGAGCTGAAACGGCGTCAGAAACTTAGACACCTGAGCCACCCAGGCGCCCGAAGGCACCCAATTCTTAATCTGATGTTAGACTCTGTTGATCTAGAAAGAACTCTGCTATGGATATTTTGTTGATTGCTTTTGCTCTTGCTGCTTATTTTTTTCTCCTGATGAGGAAAGAAGCAAAAATATTTATGATTTCATGAGGAAATTCAAGAGAAAGTTAAAAATGAGTTCTCATTATTTCCTACCTGGGTTCTAATTCTTTTTCCATTTAGCTGGGGAAAACCAGTTCCATGTAGCCCCTTCACCTCTGCCTGGCTGTGGGGTGAGTAGTGAATGAGAACACTGTCGTGGAAGACTCCGGACCCGGTTTCTAATATTAATGTTGTGTCTGTAGCAAACTCTTACATCTCTATATTTCTCAGTTTTCTTGCTTGGTAAGCAAGGTAAGTATTAGTTTCCTTATGTCACTGGGATATTTTGAGAATCAGATAAAATGATGAATGTCAAAATCCTTTTGTAAAAGCAAATGTTATTTTTAGACAAATGTAAAATGTTGCAAATAAGCCATGCTTTCCCCCTTGTCTTTTATACAAACTCTAACACATTCAGTTATAAATTCAATGTAGCTTAATTTCATAAAACTTAATATAAATAAAAATCTTACGGCGAATGCACACACATTATGTTTTCTCATTGCTGACATCAGTGACACTTGTCGAATTTTCCTCTCGGGACAACTGTAACATCCTGACCAGGTATGTCATAATTCCTCGCCAATGTGCTCGCTGTGGAAATTTACTTAAAGTAATTTGATGAAGAGCTTTGCTAATTCAATTATTGAATTTCATGCCTTGTATTTAAAGCCTATAAACAAAAATTGTAGAAAAGTACTTAAGTTATTGCATTATTTTAATATTGTGATTGAATAGCATTTGTATTTGAGATTGGTAGGCAGCATATTTAAGTGATGTGCTCATGAAAGTGAAATATTAAAAACAGCTTATGAAAATCTCCCATCTGGCAGTTACAATTGATCAGAAATCTACTCTTCAGCATTATTTTGAAAATAGCATGAGTTTTTAATTAAAACTGTACATTCAATTTATTAATGTAAGTAAAACCTCCCATCTGATCAGGTTTAACTTGAGAAAGTGGTTTTCTAAAACCCCTTTTATGGATTGGATGATACAATTTTCAATAAAGAGTAGTTATAAAAAGATGTCAGACATTTATCTGCTATCAATCTTTTTTTGTGTTCTTCTTAACTTCAGAATTAAACTGTGAACATAATTCTGTTTGCTTAAAAATATTTGATGAATTCATGATCTTAAGTCTCCTCTTACTGTAAATCTAAGCAAAGGAGCTGAGATAAAGCTCTTTTATAAACTGTCTTAACTTGAAGTATACTTTAAATCAGGTAATTTAAGTAAAGCTGACACAGGCAAGAAATAAGTAAAGTATTAAGGTTAAAATTTCTCACTTAAAAAAAACAGTATATAAAGCATATTTATTTAGTAATTATCAAATGCTTATTTAGTAGCTCTTTCTTATGTAATATCATCTCATTTAATCTTTGCAATATCTGTTCCTCAGCATTTTTATTACCTACAGTTTATTTATAGTTAAACTGAAGTTGAAGAATTATATAACTTGTGATTAAATTTCAGAAGAAGGATTTCAGACCAGGCCATTGGAGTTCAAACCAAAGGCACGTCATTATTCTCTTCCCAGGTGCCAGGGGCACCTGCTTATCCTCTTGTTATAAGAGGGTTATGAGGACATTTCTCTTAGCTTTTCTCCTGAAACCTCAATACCTGAATTAGATGCTATGTTAATTCCCAAGCATAGTTATTTATCAAATTAAAACTATGAATTGAGAAGTTATAAAAGTGGGAAAAATTTTTGTGACATGTTAACTATTCCTGAGGAAATGTCTAGTCTATTTCCCTCACATTTTACAGTAGCTTAACATCATGCCAATGTGTTAGATCACAAAGTTGGTAATTTATCCCTGTGTTTAGTTACATGGTATTATTTTTGGGATGTTAAATGATAATTTATCTCATTTACAAGTGACAGCTTGAAATTCAGAGTCAATTTATTTATAACTGAACCCTCTAGATCCTAGAGCCGGAAGGAACTGGAAAAGATATTCACACCTGACTCTCCTTCTGTCCTGGTGGTGTCTTTATTTCCATGGTACTGCCATGGGAGAAGTTTCTGTAACCCATTAGTAAGTGGTGGCAGCATACCCATTCTCCAGAAATTGGAATTCAATGGACTTAACTATTGACAGTCATCTTGAATATCTATACATGGTGAACATGATCCACCATGAACTTAGAGTTAAGTTCAAAATCATGAAATTTATGTATTGCTGTTATTATTGAACTCTTAGTTTCATTTCAAAAGATTTGGAATAAATATGCTCAGAGGATCTTTCAGATTAAACCTCACGTTAGAAATAAATCTATAGTCATTAGACTCTATCTCTTCCATTGGTAGTTTATATAAATATGGATATGCTCTCTTGTTAAAATTTTCCAATATGCTCTTTTAATACACTACTAATAGTCATGTTTCTCAGCAGGGAAGCAAGGGAGACTAAAAACTGGTTCTACCAGCCTCTCTGTTTGTGTCTTTGTGAACCTCTGAACTCTAACTGGGCTGTTTTTCAGTTATACCTGTAATTTGTATCTCTGCTTGTAACTCTGAATTATGTCTTTATTATTTCACCAAAACCTTATTCAAAATTATCCTATTTCTAAGAGCTTATTGAAGGCTTGTATTGCTACTGCTGTTTCCCACCCTTTCAAAATGAGTTCTATGAGTTTTGAAATATCTGCCCTTGAAAATAAATTCCAGAGTGTTTAGTTTTTACAAGCATTCTGATTTGTAACAAAAGTAATTTTTCAGAACTTATAAACATGCACACAAAATGAAATGAATTTTAAATGTGTAAACAAGCCAAGGGAAAGGGAAAAAAAGAATGAGAAAGTAAAATCCAGCCAGGGGTGAGGTTAGTACATAAAATATTTGCCCTCAAGTTCTATACATTTGCTAGAGGTAGATCACAAAGTTGACTCTAAGCTTTCCGGAAACCAATCAGAAAAGGAAATGTGATTACTATCTCTAAGGTGGGAAGAAATGAGTTGCTTTGAAGAAGCATATTAACTATTCATGAAACCAAGCTCATGAAACAAAATTTTATATCCATTGTAAGAATGGAAAATTGAAAACATATTTATCATAGAGCGAGGGTTTTCAGAGATCTGTTTTGTGTAACGACCCTAAATATCAGGAGCTGCTATCATGCTGAGGTATGATTGCAATAAAAAGGATTTTTATGGGAGAGGGGTGGCTATCCTATGTGATCCAGTCATGCTACCCTTGGAGGTTCTACTGGTGCAAGGAGAGATGTCAGAATATCTATAGAAGTATCGAATAGCATCAAGTATATAAATGGCTCCAAGATTTCAAACTAAGCCACTTTATAATACAGCTTCAGTTTAGGTCATTCCCTTGATCCTTCCCTGAAATTGATGGCATTGTTGCTTCCAAGTACAAGGTTTCTCCCCCTTTACCAGCTTCAGCAAGGAAGTCCTACAGCCAGGAGGAAGAAAGGCCAGGTAGGGGAGAGCAGAGACCACTTCTTACTCATTCTATAACCCGAAGTCCTGTTAGTGGAATGCCTGCACATAATAGGCACTTAGTACTTGTTGCTTTGTATAGAAGTTATTCCTCTCCAAAACTCTGAAATTAACTTACTATTTCAATATTGGCAAATAAATTTGCGTTTGTAAGGAGGGATAATGATACTAACCTCAATAAGATGTTTTCAGAATGGGTGAATTAATACAGAGGGGCATACTAACTAATAAAAAGTGGTTAATAAATGTTTGCTGAACCAAGGAATGAACTCTAAAACACTATACAATATCAGAGATGAGAAATTAATGAATTATCTCAAAACTGCCATGATCAATATTTTAGAGGCAGAACATCAGTGCTAACATTCTGGATGACATCACTTTAATAAATAATATAAGAATATATTTTTCCTCATGAGACTCAGTGAAGGTATATTTTATTTGAAATGGAGCTAAAAGACCACTTGGAGAGGGTTGTTTTTTTTTTTTTTTTCCCCTATCAGATTAGCCTTCTTTCAAGCAAATTGATAACTGTTGATCTAGATTCTAGAATCAATGAACTTCATATTCTTGGTAATCCTTCCTAAATACTTCCTTTACTCTGTATTGATATTTTGACTGGTATTATGCACTAGTAAGTTTAAGATTTTATTACCAGACTTAGCAGATTCTGAGTGAGTTTTGTCAATTAACTGACGATCAGTTGATTGACAAACTCTCTAAATATACTTAAATTTTTAAGTTTCTAAATATACTTAAATATACTGGTTTCTAAATATATTAAAATTTTCTAGCCTACTCTTGCTATAATATACTCATGTTGGTTAGTAAATAATTTATTCTCCATATGTGACCCTTCCATAAAATAATACATTTTCCAATGGTAAAGCAAAAAAGATTGGTAGGGAATACTTGATTGGGAATTGCTACATATTATACCCATTTATTGGGTATTGATGGTGAAAATTGTCTTGTTAAAACTTGTGAAAGACCTGCAATAAATAAACCTGTTTAATCCTTAAAAAGAATTCATCTTCCTCTATTCAACATGGTACTATATTCTTCAATTATTGCCTTGGAAATCCAATCTCTAATATTTGTTCTTACAGTCTTTTGTACTATATAATTTTGTGTTGAATTATAGATTTTCAAGCTAGTCATGGTATAGTTTAAAATAACATTTTACTTCAAGGCCCTGGTTATTGGCAGGCCTTCCTTGAGCACTAAGAGGCATAATCACAGATGTTCTGAAGACTAGCCTTCATTAGTAATTCTTTCTTTGCTCTACTGTTTTATCTGTTGGACTGAAAACTCTTGTAGAATTAAAGAAGGAAAGAACAGTGCCATTTTGGAAATTTAATATCTTATTTCTGTCTTTTAGGAGACATGTATATGTGCATGTTTAATAATACTACATTGTACATTTGGCTGAACTTTCATCCGTGCAAAAGGTAAGTTTCTTCTGCTATTGTCCTTCTCCTTGGTCTATCTTTCCTGCAGAATTTGGAAATTTTGGCTTTATCCCTGAGTGATATATACCTTTTCTTCTAGTTCTTCTGGTTTTTTTTTTTTCTTATTATAGGTCCCTCCCCATCATTTATATTTTTATTATTTAAAATTCTATAATGCATTTAAATATGACTTCCAACCTATTACTTTCCAATCTGTCACTTAAATTAACAGAATTCTGCTCAACTTATAATATAGATATTATTTGGCCTTTTTGTGCCATTTGTAGGGTAATTTTTTTTTAAAGATTTTATTTATTTATTTGACAGAGAGAGAGAGATCACAAGTAGGCAGAGCAGCAGGCAGAAACAGAGGGGGAAGCAGGCTCCCTGCCAAGCAGAAAGCCCAATTCTGGACTCTATCCCAGGACCCTGAGATCATGACCTGAGCTGAAGGCAGAGGTTTAACCCCCTGAGCCACCCAGGCACCCTGATTTGTAGGTTTTTTGACTTTATGATTTCAAATTTTAGAATTTTACTTATTTATAGCCTTGACTTGTTTAAAAGTGATCATTTGGATATTGAATGAGTTAAGTATTGTGGTGGTTGTTAATTTGTCAGATATTTCCGGATTTTTACCTTTCAGGCATCTAAAGGTATATCATTTCCAGTCCTTATTGTGGTTGTGAAGAAGGAGATATGGAACTGATTAAGCCCAGTAAATTCTGAGCAAAATTAATGTGTGTCACTTCTGGACCAAATATTCCCCTGTCAGTATAGAATCTTCTAGAGTTACCTTATTCTCTGGTACAGTGGCTGACAACATTTAAGATGTTGTCTGTCCTATAGGACCCTGGATCCTAGAGTCAATTCAATTCTCAGAGCCCCCTGCTGGCCTATAACCAACATACAAAATAAGCAAAAACAATCTTACTGTAAACCACTGGGATTTGGGGATTGTTTGAAACTATAGCATAACTTAATTTAGACTGACTGATTCAAGTCACGCTTGCTTTTGGCATTTTCTATATAGCACTAACAAAATTTGATATTGGCAAACTCTGCCAACAGTCCCAGAACCCTAGAGATCCCATTCCCAATCTCTGTACACCATTTTCCCACTTCTGTATGCTTGTGTATCTAGTAACATACACGTGAAGTTCTCTGAAGAGAACTGCCCTCAAATTTACCCTTATGAATAGACAAACCAGTGATTAGCTGGCCCATAAAATCTCAGCTCTCTTACCTGCAGAGAGGATGACTTTGAAATGAACTTCCACTCAGAATTCCCTGTCAGGATCCTTCTGAAGCTACTCCCTGAAAGACCTTGTATGAGATCTCACCCTTGCTTAACTGCTTCTCCTTTCAATGCCCTACTGTCTTAACTCTCTTATAATGTTCTCCTGGGAATTCTTCCTTCATGCATCACTTGTGCCTCATGTTAGAATCCATTTCTGTGAAACCCTCCTTAAGACTTGGAATGGTGTATATATTATGTGGCTTCATAATAATGTTGAAGGAAATATGATTGGCTATATTTTAACTTCCCATGTTATGTAAAAAGCATCAAACTTTAGAATGTTGTGTTTTAACTCTATACCATTTAAGCCAGGAATTTGTCATGTTTAATATATCGTTCTTTACCAGATTAAAACAATACCGCTAATCCGTTTTTGTTAGTCAGGTATGATTCTTATATCATTGTTACATCATTTCTCCACTTTGGGTGATGGACTTGAAATCATTCTATTTCTTCGTAGTCCTTAAACATCTTCACAGCCCAGAGAACATTATAAGATACACTTAGGGTTAGGACAAAGCTCTGATCATGTAACAGAGCAGAGCTTACTGGCCACACATGGTGAAATTTACTGACATAGTCTCCCTACTATAGTTCTTTTATGAACTGTGGACATTGGTGCTAATTACACATGAAAGTAAAGGGAAAACACCCACCTCTTTCTTCTGGTGATGGTTTTGGTTTGAACTGTTAAGAGTTCTTAGCAAGATCTATCCTTCCTTTTTGATCAACATATTTTGTACATTATTTCCTTTTGGTATACATTTCTGACTTTGACTTTCTCCTTGTTCAATTTAACAAATTAAGGGAAATTATGCTGATACTTAATTATATGTTTGATTAGAAAATGCAGTGCTGGGGCGCCTGGGTGGCTCAGTGGGTTAAGCCTCTGCCTTCGGCTCAGGTCATGGTCTCAGGGTCCTGGGATCGAGCCCTGCGTCGGGCTCTCTGCTCAGCAGGGTGCCTGCTTCCCTTCCTCTCTCTCTCTGCCTGCCTCTCTGCCTACTTGTGATCTCTGTCTGTCAAATAACTAAATAAAATCTTTGAAAAAGAAAAAAAGAAAGAAAATGCAATGCTTTAGGAATTTATAAATGTGGAATTTATTTTATTTATTTGTTACATCCTTTTAGGCTACACTATGAAAAGTGAACTGGAGGCAAATTATCCATACTAAACTACTGAAATGGTGAGGATCTTTTACGTAATTTTCTTCTAAGTTAACAGGATTCATGTAGACAGATGAACTAAAAATGGAATGTCATAGGTATACTTTGTATGTGTATTAGCTGCTGAAGGAATAATGAATTTTCTCTTTTGGGAAATGTCTTGTCATGAGGTAGAGATCTTTGAAATATATTTCAAGTTGGTCAAGGAAGGAAGAAGCAGTGGAGAACTCATACATATTCTAGTTAATGAAGTAGAATACCTTTAAATTCACCTGCTTATCTTTTTATCAGCTGTTCTGTTTCTTTCGTCTTTACGTTATTTATTTTTTCTTTTCTTGAGGTAATTTTATTTACATGTTGTGAGTAAAACCCAAAGTTACAGGCAAATCTTCAAGTATCATAAATTTTACAGGGATGCAAGAGAAACCCATTTATATATCTATCCATTCTCTGTGCCTCTGAGAGAGTCATAGCTAGAAAATAAATGATATATCTGATCATAGTAAACATTTAGAAAATAATTTGCCACTCTCTACTGAATTTTAACATATACACGTATCTTCTGACCTAGCCTATTCACCTTTAAGAATCTATTGTACACAAATCAAGGTGATAATACATAAAACACATATACAACAGGGTTTATTATATCCTTGTTTATAATTGTAAAACCCTGGAATTAAGCTGAATATCTAAACATAGGTGAATGGCTATGTAAGTTAACATAAAATTATAATAAATAATATTTTACAGCCATTAATATAAAGGAGTTAAAGTAATACCCTTGACATGAGATGTAAATGTAAAACAGTTCTTGATATATAAAATGGCAGTTATGGAAAAAGGGTATCGTATGGCCCAATTTCTCTTAAAAGAAAAAGAACTCTCAATGTTGGTGTGAGCATTGAGTCATACCTCAAAGAATGCACACTAAAATTTTAACATTTAACTCAGGCGCAGCTTAGCTGGGGAAAGAGTGTGAGCTATTAACATTTTAATGCCTCTGTATTATTTAGCATGATACAGTGAGTATACATTCCTTTTGTAATTTTGAAAATGACAAGGTATATAAAGTTTTTGACAAAAAAATTGAGGAATAAAGATAAATAAGATATCTGCAACTATTATTTAGGAGGTCCTTTTATTATAATTAAAATTTTTTTCTTTTAGTGTAAGGATTACTATTTTTTCTAGGGGTTTCTAATTTTAGCTTTTGATGCCAGATTTTTTTGGGGTATAAGTGTGCAAAGATCCATTTTGGACCTTACATACAGTACCTACAAATGTAATATGTGATAGAGGAAGGTAGAACTAGCTATGCAAAGATAGCCAAGTACATTCGTACTGCGCATGACAGTAGGACATGAGGTCGCTTCTCTCCTCTATGAATCCACTTCTAAAGAAACAGAGAGTGTGGGTGTCCAAGTGGTTATTTCATAGACATCCCTAATGATCACCAACCCACTGGGTCTCTGCTTTTTCTGGACATGCAGGAAGACTACAATTTTTTTTCAAGCTTTTAAAGTAAGGCATGGGATAAGACTTACTCTGGGCAATGACATGTGAGCCAAAGTAGTGTGCATTATTTCCAGGTAAATGGTAATCAACATTCTGTTGTTGCTTGTTACCATAGCATAGATTGTTGTACTTGAGACCAGTTACTGTGCAAACCTCAGTTGTTTGTATAATACTTTGATCTTATGTATCAGGGTTGTCAAAAAATTTTTAAGTAGCAGAAACAAAGTTTTAAAATTATCTGTGAGATGCAAGAAATTTTTACTTCTATAAGATTTAAACTTTTACTCAATGGATTTTGCCATACAATTAACCTAGGTTCATATCTTACTTAGTAATACTGTACAAACTAGTCCACTTCTCTGGGCCAGAGTTTCTGTCAATAAAATGAAAGTATGTGTGCTTCTATCACATGGTTCTGCAAATTAAATTGAAATAATGTGTGTAACCCAGTGTTTTATACATAGTGTGTGTTCAAGGACTGGTAACCACCTACTCGGTAGATCTTCATGAATATATTCTAAATGGACTTGAAGAAGGAGAGAGAGAACATTAAGATAAAAGGAAGGAAGCTTTTATTGGTAATAGGAGCTCCTACTCTCCCAAATTGGATTAGCTTTGCTCTTTGAGATCCTGGGATAATGTTAGTAGAGTTTGTATCCTTTGGATTCTTAGGTGTTTGAGTTTATTATATTTATCCCATGATGGGAGAAAAACTAAAGATTTGTCTCACTTTAATCTATACATATTGACTGAATCCTATTTAATTTTCTATTTTATTTTACATTTAAAAAAATACATTATAATCTTCTTCCAGTTTGAGCCCCTTTCCCATCATCTTCTACCTCACACGTGGTACCTTCCAAGGTAAACAAAGTATCATTGCCCTATTTCCTAAATCACTACTTCTACTCCAAGACAGCAATTACCAAGGGGAATTTGGAAAAACAGTAGGGGAAATGGCACATGCACTCACTATGTTGTGAAAGTCCAACATGGGAAATTTTATATGTAGAAACACATGCCAGAAAAATGCTGGTAGTTATGCTTTCTGTAAATTGGAATGGTTTATGTACATCATTCATTCACATATAAGATAATGGAACGATGGGAATAGAAGAACTACCACATCAATAAATTGAGCTGCTTATTTATATAAGTCCATGTAAGCCTTTGAGAGTTGGGATGTAGGTGTTCAGTAATTTAACTTGTAGTTACATATTTGGGAAAGGTATTTTGCTGTGACATATTTAGACTGATTGGGGCATTCAAACTTAGAAAGTTGTGATATGGTGCTTCATAAATAGTCCACTTTGAATGATTACTCCAGGACAATCAATGTGTTTCCATTCTCTCCTACCAGAGGTTGGTTTAAGAATGACCAATGGTGGCCATTGATATATGACACAGAGTCTAGGAGGCACACTGGCAAAGGTTCCCCCACTCTTTCAGTCTTAAATAGATTCAAGAAAGAGATAACGTCTTTCTTCCTCTAAATGTTACCATGTTTGCACAGGATGCCTGGAGTTACCGCAGGCACTTTGTGACCCTGAGGGTATCATTTTGAGGACAAGTTTGACAAACTGAGATCTTTTATAGCATGATTAAACCTCTGATTATACTGATCCTGGAATTGTATTATATTGTGTTGTTAGAAATTTCTTATTATGTAGGATGATAATTTTTTTATTGTTTAAGACATTTGAGTTGGATTTTTTGTTATTTGTGATCTAGGACATTTCAATTAATACATAGATTAGAAAATGTAATTTGGATTAGAATTCATAGTAATTCAAGAATTAAATGAATATTTATGTGCTTTGCAAAAGAGAACTCATGACAAACACAGACTGCAATCTCTGTCCTCAGATTTTGCAACTGAATAGTAATTAGACAAAACTGTACTACAACGCAATGTTAGCATGCAGTTATATGATGGTCTGACATCACAAAAAGTGTGCCCAAATCAGTGGTCCAAGGTTGGAGAAGGTTTTCCATAGGATAAAACGTCCAGTCTGGGATCAAAATGATAAAGAGATGTTGGGTAGGCATATGGAGGGACAGTTAATAGTTAAGACTATTTTTTTGGTGACAAATGACAACAAGATATAGGCTGCTGTGATCAGGAAGCTGAGTGGTAGTTTCAGGCGCAGCTACATCCAAAGGCTCTAATCATGTCCTCAAAATAACCTAAATAGTATAGACAACTGGAGGGACAGAGTGGCCATTTAAAAAGGTGGGTTAGGGGCGCGTGGGTGGCTCAGTGGGTTAAAGCTTATGCCTTTGGCTCAGGTCATGATCTCAGGGTCCTGGGATCGAGCCCCACATTGGGCTCTCTGCTCAGCAGGGAGCCTGCTTCCTCCTCTCTCTCTCTGCCTGCATGTGCTCTCTCTCTCTCTCTGTCAAATAAATAAATAAAATCTTTCAAAAAAATAAATAAAAAGGTGGGTTAAGGGTGTAAGTTTCAGAGGCTTAATCTGGAAGCTCAGTTTTGAACATACTCATTTTGAGATACCAGCTGTTTTTTCAGATGGGGTCCTCAATGGAATATTTGAATATATAAATCTAGAGTTTAGGGAAATTATCTAGGCTATAGAGACAAATTCGTGAGTCTTTCATATATGAATAGATAGTATTTAAAGCCATGAAGTTAGAAAAGATTGCTGTAGGTATGAGAATAGATAAGAAAAGAGAACAGGTCCAAAGAATGGATTTTGGGGATTCCAGTATGCCAGGACTGGGGAGTTAAGAGAAAACCAGTAAAGAATATGATAATGAGCAGTCACAGCTGTTGGATTAAAAATCGGGAAAACCGGGGCGCCTGGGTGGCTCAGTGGGTTAAAGCCTCTGCCTTCGGCTCAGTTCATGATCTAGGGTCCTGGGATCGAGCCCCACATCAGGCTCTCTGCTGAGCAGGGAGCCTGTTTCCTCCTCTCACTCTCTCTGCCTGCCTCTCCACCTGCTTGTGATTTCTCTCTCTGTGTGTCAAATAAATAAAATCTTAAAAAAAAAACAACAGGAAAACCAGGTCTTGGAAGCAAGGATTTGTAAATATGAGAAGCAGAGTGACTAAGAGAGAAACATTCCATAGGCCCTCCTTCCCCCACCAGCTTATGTCTATGCCCCAAATTCAACCTTCTCTCAGTGTTTGTGGATGGAATGTACTCCTAGAAAAGGCTGTTCTTCCCTTTTCTGTATCTTCCCAGCCTCTCTGATGTAGAAAAGAATAGTTTGAGCTACATGTAGAGGTTTGGCTTTATTTACCAGATAAAATTGAGGAGAGAAATGGACACTGGAGAAGAAAAATAAGCAAGTACTTACTGTTTTTCATTTTCTTTTTCCCTAAGACTTTCAGCCCAAATTCTAAGGGGGTAGCTGGGGAATGAAAATCCCTGAAAGACGGTAAGTTATCATTCAGACCATAACCCTCCCACCTCACCTTCCTTATCCAAAGGTGTTTGTACTGCCAAATAGTTTTGTGTCTGTTTATAGATAGTAATATTCTTGTAAAGTTCTATAATCAGAATATCTGAAATAAAGGTGATTTTCCACTTTCCTGCTTAATGTAGCAATGTAGCCAAACTCAATATATGGAAGGATGTAGGATATAACCAGTGACCAAAAGTCAGTAATCAGGAAAGCTGATTCCTATACTCAGTTGGGTTATTAGCAAGTAAGCTTTGAATTCAAATAGTCTGACTAGAACTGATAGTCCCAGTAAGTGCTTGAACTACCTCTTGGACTCCAGTGAAGATAACACATATGAAAGTGACTTGACAACTTTAAAAGCACTCCTATAGGTATTATTACCCCTTTTTTTCTTATTTCAGAGATTATCCTGGGTGATATCAAGGATGACATCTGGATACTTATATATAGCTTATATTCTAGGTACCCATTAAAGACTCCTTTCTCAAGAATCTATGGTGTGTGTGTGTGTGTGTGTGTGTGTGTGTGTGTGTGTGTATGTGTCTGCCTGTGTATATGTGTAAAATACTGGTTGCTTTGGGTTGATTTGTTGAGCCTATTTAGAAAATGTTTTTCTTTTCTAAACACCCATTGGCCTTATTGTCACTAGATGGCAGAAACAGATCCTACTTCTGTGGGAAAATGAGAGTTCGTTTTGCATTCGGAAGGGCATAGAAAAGCTTCCCACAGACAATGTTTACAGGCTTTCTTTATTTTGACATTTCTTCTGAATACATTAATGTTTTTTGGAAATTCCCTGTGAGGTCCCCTGCAGGGGTATGCTGCAAAGTGATCTTGGCTTACACAGAAAAAGAATGGCTTGCATTATGCACTTTGCATTTCAGTTGATAATTTTAGAATCTAAAACTATTTAAGGCAGGGGGGAGAGTGTGAAGGGGGTAGAGTTAAATAGTTGGAAAAATCAGGATATTATATCCCATTATGAAAACACTGCCACTGTAATATTTTCTCTGAGCCACAGATGCCTTTATTAGAATTCATCCTCTTTAGGGTAAGGGGAATTGACAGTCAGGGTATCAAATATAAATGTATTTAAAAATTCTCCATGTGAATTTTTGTACTGGAAAGAGAATGTTTTATTTTTTTTTTTTTCCAAATTAGTTATTGCTTCAAGGTGCTATTAGTTTCTTATAAAATTAAATACTTGGGATGGTATTTATTTTAAAAGCCAAACTGATGATTTAGTAGCTAAGAACAATGTTTTCTTGGTATCCAAACATTCATTGATCCTTAATTGCTTTGTACACATGCCAATTATGACCTTCCTTAAAAATGCCTAAGGCAAAATGTTTTGATTCACCAAAAGCCATTATTCTGTGTTCAGGCTGAAATTTTATATACACACACACACACACACACACACGCACACACACACACACACACATACACATATACGTATATATATATGTATATATACATATATATATATACACACACATATATATTTACGTGTTTGTTTTTCAGGCTGAATTTTTGGATTAAAGATTATGCTGTGTATATATATTCCCCTGTATCTTTGAAAACACTTTAAAAATAATTTCTTATTTTAGAAATTATTTTTATTCCTCTTACAAAAAATTTTTTAGCTTCTTTAGGATTATATCTGGCCCGTGGAAAGGACAGTTTTAACCTTTGTTTATTTGCTTAAAATGCAACTTTGAAATATATATTTCATTGTAGTGGCTGCTATGGGAATTCCAAAGCCATAGGAAGAAATGCTTGGTGAATTCATTTGCATACCAATACCCAGAATGCTTTTCCAGCTCACTGCTATTTAATCCAAGTCAGCTGGTATCAGAGCCCTGGGAAAAAACTGAACCATTTTGACGTGCTTCTCTGTGCATGCACTGAGTTCTTTTTCTGCACCAGGAGCACAATGAAAACTCAAAATTTCATCTCTGCTATGAATTTTTTATAAATACTAGAATATTTTTAAATCTCTATTTCTTTACGATTTTCTTTTAACCCTTTTTATGGAATGTTACTCTAATTATTATTGTGATAAAATTCTAATGGATAAGCAGGTTTTGAACTACTGATTACTTGAAATATAAGTTAACTTGAGTAACTTGTGACTCTGAACACAAGTGGGAGAATTGGAAGAACATATACTTCCATTAAAAAAAAAAGGTGAAATTAGAGAGAGTGGTATGTATTCGGGAAGATCTACAAGCTTAGTGGCTGGAAGTTGATGGTCAAGAATCACACAAGTTAAAATTCGGCAGATCTATTTTAAATATTTGGTAAATGGTTCTGACCAGAGTTAAGGGCTAGTGAAGTAGAAAGTGTGAGTTTTCTAGAGTGTGTCAAAATGAAGTCAACTATGGCTATATAATGGTATTGCGGATTCTTGTTAATATGTTATGGTGTGTTGATAGTATTGTGGATGTGGTTTTTTTAAAAGGGTCATTCAATAGAGTTTTATATGAAAGTCTTCCAGATTAAATGATATGATATCCAGGATTTAAAAAAAAAAATAACATGGGAGTGGGAGAAAGGAATGGAGTAGAGATGAGATAAGATTGCCACGTGTTGATAATTTTTGAATCTGGGCAATGGATACATGAGGATTCATTTATACTTACTGTCTAATCTTGAATTGGCTGAAAATATTCTACAGTAAAAAGTTTTGAAGGGGAGAAATGAAGAAATAAGTCATACGGGATCTGAGCATTTGAGTTTAATCTGTATTTTCTTTCCCCCCAAAATGTTGTGGTTTATGTCTTTAAGTACTTTATCACATACTACTGTGTGAAAGAAAGTTATTTCCTCAATTAATACATAAGAAAAGGGAAGCCATGCATATTTCTCTTGAGTTATGTCCTCCTTCCACCTGTTTCACAGTTTAGTCTGTCTCTCCTGGATCTGTAATCATGTTTTCTCTTCTAGACCCTATTCAGTAATTAAAAGAGTCTCTTTCATCTTATAAAAATTGTCTTGGATCTCACATTTCCTTCTTACTACTCTCTCCCTCTCTCTGTTCGTATGATCATCTTAAAGTTTCTCTCTTCCTTTCTTACTCTACCATTCTTTTTTTTTTTAATATTTTATTTATTTATTTGACAGACAGAGATCACAAGTAGGCAGAGAAGCAGGCAGTGAGAGAGGAAGGGAAGCAGGCTCCCTTCGGGGAGGGTCCCTGCGGGGCTCGATCCCAGGACCCTGGGATCATGACCTGAGACGAAGGCAGAGGCTTTAACCCACTGAGCCACCCAGGCGCCCCTCTACCATTCTCTTAAAAAATAGTGAAAAAATATAGATTCAAATAAGCGAATGACAATAGAATAAATACTCATGTGTCGATTATCTATGAATAAATAGAATATTATCAGTAGCTTGAAATTTCTAATATGTCTCTCCTTTATCTCCCTTGGTTCTTTTTTGTATATAATACAATAAGGTGGGCACTATACTGAAATTTTTGCTTGTCTTTTCTATATTTTTCTTTATTGATTTATCACTGTGTACATATTACTAAACACTATCCCTCAGTGTTGCCTGCTTGATAACATTTCACACTCTGAATCATACTGTAGTATATTTCTGTGTGATGCTTTTTTCACTCAACTATGTTTTAGGGATTCATCTATGTTGATAAAATTGATTAGTGTTTATGTACTTTTACAAATGTGTAGTAGTCCATTATATACCTATAGAATGATATATATATATATATATATATATATTTCATTGTTGGCAGACATTTATCCAGGTTTTGTGCCTTTAGAACATAGTACTGTGCATATGCATATTCTAGTGTATATGCAAATGGTGACATGTGTACAAATTCCTCCAGGGCATATTTGGGTCAGAACACGGCTGTCTTTGACTTTCCTAGGTAAAGGCAAATTGTTTCCAAGGTATGAACCATAACCAGTAGTATGTAAGTTTTTCTCATGGTTTCAAATTATTGTATATTGTATGTTATCGAGTGTTATCAATACTTGTTATCAAAATGGAATAGTTTTGTTAATGTGGTATGCTGGCATATAAAGAAGTAACTTATTTAATTATAACTTCTTTGATTACTAAGAAGGTTGAGCATCTATTCCTATGTTTTTTTGGACAATCAAGTTTCCTACAGTGTGAATTGTCTCTTTAAGATGTTTGAAAATTTCTATTTAATTTCTTAACCTTATTACATAGAATGCTAAGAGTACTAATCATTCTCCAAATCATTCAATTTTGGTTGCTTCTGCCATATGTCCATAAAATGCTCTTAATGAGGTTTTTACTAATGTCCATGTTAACAAATCCAGTGGACAATTTTCTGTCTTCATTTTACTTGATTTTTAAATTTCTCCGTTGCATTTAACAACTCCTTTCTTCCTTGACATCATATTCTTCTGACTTTTCTCTAACCTGGCTTTTCTTTTCAGTCTCTACCTGCTTCTTTTCTTTTCCTCCTCCTTCTTTTCTTTTCTCTCTCTCTCTCTTTTAAAACAATCTCTAATAACTGGTGTTATTTAGGCTCTATCCTGAACTCTCTTTTCTTTTCACTATCTACTGTTTTCCCAAGACCTTCATAGGAGTGGCTCCTTTTACCTAAAATCTACAATACATTTTCTTTCTTCTACTCTATAAACCATTCCCCAGTCCTCACCTGTCTGTTTCTCTTTCCTCTCCACTATTACCCAATTTTCACTGATTTTAACACTCATTCAACATGACAGGTTTCATATTCAATGGAAATTACCCTGGAAGATCTTTCCCAACTTCTCAGTCCAAATGATATGAATTTTTATCATCTTGTACTTTTCTTATATAGGTAGTCATTTTTGTATTTGCTTACTGACCATATGCCCCAGTAGACTCAAAACATTCATGGGTTGACCCTGTACCTGTTTCTTCACATTTGCATCCCCTATGTTCATTATTATTCCTGATATATGTTGGGGCCTTAGTAAATATTCTTGGATAAAAGAATAAACAGACTAAGGCCTATATGACTTTGGATAAGTGAACTATGATATTTAACCACAAAGGGAATTTAAAAGGGAATAGAATTTTTTAGAGAAGGTGAAGGTTTAGTTTTGGACATGTAATGTTCCAAATGCTATTTGAGTGGGATAGTCAAAAGGAAGGGCAACAGAATGCTTTGATACATGGATCTGAAACTGAAGAAAACAGTATGGCTTAAGATTATTGATTTGTAAGTTATCAGTACATAGAGGATAAATAAGATAAGGAGGAAAAAAGTGGCTCAGGGAGTATGTGTAGCCTGAAAAAGAAAACTATACACAGATGCACCCTAGGGGGTGATCTGGTCTAATTCAACAACTTTCCTCTCCTTCTTGGCAGATTTTCTCAGCTCAACATATTGGGCCTGAGAGGCACTGAGTTATAGAAATAAAATATTTAATTTTGTAACATTTCTGAATATGTATTTTTCGTATTTCCATATACTCTATCATGGGCAGAGCATTTTCTGTACAATACAAAGGCATATGTCTATGTATGCTTATTATTTTTTAAACCATTGCACTTCTTAAAGTCCTCGGTTCTCTAAAAGATTCAGAATAGAGCTCAAAATCTTCATATCATGGCCTTTCTGGTTTTCTGCCTCCTCCCAGTACATCTTTGTTTTCTCCCTTTCTGCTTTCTCATCTGCTCTGACCTCACGGGCCACCTCAGTGTTCTCCGAAGATGCCAAGTGCCCCCCTGTCTCAAGTGCTTCCCCTGATGAGGACGGGCTCCACTGACGTATTTGCTATTTGCATGGCTTGCTCCCTTCTTTCTTCATGTTTCTGATCAAATATCATGTTAACTGAATGGCTTTACTTAGCTCTCTGTCTGAAATAGCAAACTGTCCCCATTATTCTGTTTTAGTTTTCTTTTTTGTCTATTCATTTAATTTGCATCTCTTCCCTACCCTTTTCTTTAGTATAATAATGTTAATGAAAACATGAGCCTGTGGTGTTTGGCTCATTCTTGTACCAGTTCTTAGCACTTAAAAGCCACTCTATAATACTTGTGAAATGAATAAGGGTGTCAAAAAAGACAGCAGAAGATGCAGAAGAGTTATGGCGTGGTGGTTAAGTTCAGGGATTCTGGTCTGCGTGCCTGTGTGTGGACTCTGTCACTCACTTGGGCAAATTACTTAACTTTCCATACCTCATTTACCTTATATTTCAATTGGAGATCGTAATTCCACTTATTTGTAGCATTACCTTGAGGAGTAAAAAAGAAATTACACTGAAAATCCTTGTTCTATGTGCTTGTTCTAATGCCCAGTACATAGTAAGCCCTCAATAAGCACTTAACCCTTGTTATTAACAGCCCAAATCAATGTAACTTATGGATTTCACCATTTATTTGAGAAATATTTATTGAGTACCTCTACATGTGAGATGTTTTGCTGGAGATTGGGGTTTACAATGAATAGGATACAGAAGGGAGTTGGGGGAAATTGGAGGGGGAGACGAACCATGAGAGACTGTGGACTCTGAAAAACAATCTGAGGGTTTTGGAGGGGCGGGGGGGAGGTTGGGTGAGCCTGGTGGTGGGTATTATGGAGGGCACGTATTGCATGGAGCACTGGGTGTGGTGCATAAACAATAAACTCTGGAACACTGAAAAGAAATTAAAAAATATATATATGTATTTTTTTAAATGGTAAAAAAAAACTATTTCATGAGAGCAAAAATTAAAGATATATTTATCATTTAAGTAATTTTGAATTAACCTGCAATTTATTATCAAGTGTCCAACACTCAAATACTCTTTTGAAGAATAGCATTTTTTTCTTTTTACTTTATACATCTGTAAATACCAACTCAAAATTCCATCAGCACTTAGCAAGTTGATATTTACTGAAACTCTAACTCTGGGAAAAATCTCCCTTTGGCTCATATGCTATTGATCCTCAGCTCAATGAAGAGAAACATAAAAATCTTCTAATAATTATACTCCCACTCCAAAATCTGTGGTTTACAAGGATAGGAAATAGTCAATGATAGATTCAAGATACTGCCCCTTTATCATTTATCTTACTTTAAATGTTATTCATCTTGCATTTTTTTTCCTTGTGAGTTGAGGAAGCAGTGAAAAAATGTGGCTTATGGCTTAAAATAACATGTATAAAGGTATTCAAAAACCGTTTTGCTCCTCCAGTCCCTACAGCTCTCCTCAAGCACGTGCTCAGGTGAGCACCAGTCAACACTTCTTGGAGACCACATCTTCTTCTTTTTTTTTTTTAATCATTTTTTTAAATTTATTTTCAGCATAACAGTATTCATTGTTTTTGTACCACACCCAGTGCTCCATGCAATCCGTGCCCTCTCTAATACCCACCACCTGGTTCCCCCAACCTCCCATCCCCCACCTCTTCAAACACTTCAGATTGTTTTTCAGAGTCCATAGTCTCTCATTGTTCACCTCCCCTTCCAATGTCCCCCAAATCCCTTCTCCTAACTCCCCATGTCCTCCATGCTATTTGTTATGCTCCACAAATAAGTGAAACCATATGATAATTGACTCTCTCTGCTTGACTTATTTCACTCAGCATAATCTCTTCCAGTCCCGTCCATGTTGCTACAAAAGTTGGGTATTCATCCTTTCTGATGGAGGCATAATACTCCATAGTGTATATGGACCACATCTTCCTTATCCATTCGTCCGTTGAAGGGCATCTTGGTTCTTTCCACAGTTTGGCAACCATGGCCATTGCTGCTATAAACATTGGGGTACAGATGGCCCTTCTTTTCACTACATCTGTATCTTTGGGGTAAATGAGACCACATCTTCTTAAGAATTTTTTTTTTTTAGGTATTCTCTCAAAAACTCCTTCAAAGCTCCTATGATATGTTGCCTAAATCCTTGCTTATTACCTTATTACCTCGTGAGTTGTGTTTGTTGGCTGCTGAATGGTATTTTTCTCCTTTGACCAGCATATCATTTAATCCTAATTTCCTCAACATTAAAAAAATAGTTTTTAAGAAGCAAGATAAAGGCCTGTCTTCAAATCAGGTCTGATATGTTTTCCAAGAAATTCACAATACATCTGGCCTTATGAATAGCTGTTATAATTTAGGCAGCATTAAAGAGTTTCCTCTTCTTATCCCATTCCTCCAATCAAAAAAATCCCCACCCATTGCCAGTCAGAGTGTAAAATACACATTCAAGTATAATTCTTTCGGATCCTAAAAGTTCTTAGTCTTTTCAGAGTCCTGTGCTCAAACAAAAGTAATAATGAAGGAATGTAAGTTCTATCTCTTATTACTTTATCACTCTAGAAACTTCAGAAATATGGTCTGTGTGCCTCGGGAGGTGAGGGGGGTCTCAGTCTTGGTACGTGGGGAGGGGACATTGTAAGAGATACTACAGAAGGGACTTATGAGAATGCTAAAGATAAAAGTCACCTATTTTATTTTTCCTTGAGGCTTCCATGAGAAAGTAGATTTAGATCTGTAACTAAAATGCAATTATAATTCTAAAATTTAAGAATAAAAGGAGTATTTTTTGAATTAATTGGGTTTTCATTGCCACTTGCACTTTTATTAATGGGAGGACAGAATATTTGATAAAAAAAATTTAGTCTTATTAAGTTCTTCCTTTGACATCAGAAACCCTTGATTTCAAAAAAACATTTCCTATTAAGTTTGTGAGTCAGTTACCAGCCTTCCACCAAACATATTACTAAGGATATGGACATTTAGGGTGTTGCCAATATGTGGTTATCAATCAGCTGTTCTAAATAGTGTCATACATTTGCAACAGTTTTAGCCCAAGATGTCCTTCTACTTTCATTATTAAGTTATTTTTGCACAGTAGGCTTTTTTGCACAAAAAAGATTTTGTGAGCTAAGCCTCATGATTGTTTTTAATGAAAAAACGTATTGCCATTAGTAAGCTAGGTTTAATGCTCATGACCAAAAGAATTGTAAAACTCCTAGGGATAAGCTGAGGGTTTTAATACTCTGCTTAAATCAAGCAGAGAAATTAGGTTCGGTCTGAGAGAAGAGAATGCTGTTTACTGGTGCACATCTATGAGGTAGCTGGGACAAACCAGGCTCCATGCCAGATTAAAAAGGCAGGCTTCTTCTAGCCAAAGAAGCTTGTAACCCTGTGCTGAAACAAAAACAAATAAGCGATCCTTAACCAAGCAATATTTCAAGCTTCTCTGAAAGAAACCAATGAAGGCACCAGAGAGAACTGTCAGCTGTATCTTAAATGTTGTTCAAGCATTTGAGAGAAAAAAGGGACATTTTAGGAAAAGGGAAGCATGTGCCCAGTAGAAACCACGAGTGGTACACTAAGATGAGTAAGGCAAGATCAGAAAGATGGAGAAGAGTGCTGAGAAATATGACAGGAGAGGCAGGGGGCTTTTTAAAATGTGATTGAGTATGAAGTTCATCTTATAGATTATAGAAACTGCTGCAATTTTAGAAAGATCATTCGAAGTGCATTTTGAAAGATAGATTGAAGTCAGAATGGTATTGCTCTAATCAAGGCAAGAAATCAAGAGGAAAGTGATTAAGTTAGTGCCTGTCAGAACTGAGAAGGCAGGAGGAATTTCCAAATTGCTCTGGGTAACTGACTGGCTAGAGAATGAAAAGAAGGTTTCTTGCTTGACAACTAGGTCAAGGGTTGCATCATTTCAATAGAGCATATAGAAGGAGAACACATGTAAGAGTGAAAGAGAATTTGTAGCTTGAGCACCTTTAACCAGAGGTTAATGGGTTGTATGGGTAAAAATACACAGTAGAAAGTTAATAATAGTGATTAGTAGTTCTGCAAAGAGATCTTGTCAAGAGATACAGACTATTTGACGTTGTCAGGAATAGGAATGAGATAACACAGAGAGTAAGGTCTAGACTAGAAATGGACAAAGAAAGGAGCAGTGAGGAACATGGAAACTTAAGAGCCTTGCAGATAAGGCCAACGTCCAAAAGAGTGGCAAAGAGTGTTGTCAGAAAGTGAGTAGAGAACCAACAGAATGTTGCATTATCCTAGCTAAGGGAAGCAAGAGTTTCAAAGATATGGGAATGGTCAGTAATGCCAAAGGTATCTTTGGGATCAAGGAAAATGAAGGCTTGAAATTGACCCTTGACTTCCGTAATTAGGAGGTGATTATTGATCTTTTTTTTTTTTTTTTAAGATTTTATTTATTTTTTTGACAGAGACACAGAGAGGGAGGGAACACAAGCAGGGGGAGTGGGAGAGGGAGAAGCAGGCTTCCCCCTGAGCAGGGAGCCTGGTGTGGAGCTAGATCCCAGGACCCTGGGATCATAACCTGAGCTGAAGACAGGCTCTTAATGACTGAGACACCCAGGTGCCCCAG
This sequence comes from Enhydra lutris kenyoni, assembly GCF_002288905.1. Classification (NCBI taxonomy): domain Eukaryota; kingdom Metazoa; phylum Chordata; class Mammalia; order Carnivora; family Mustelidae; genus Enhydra; species Enhydra lutris. Next base: position 16,428,898 of record NW_019154103.1, read on the forward strand.
GAGATGATTATTAATCTTAACAAAAGAAATTTTATTTTGGATATTAGCCCCTTGTCAGATATATCATTTGCTAATATCTTCTCCCATTCAATAGGTTGTCTTTTCATTTTGTTTGTGGTTTCCTTTGAAGTGCAAAAGCTTTTTATTTTGGTGAGATCCCAGTGGTTTATTTATTTATTTTTCCCTTGCCTGAGGACACATATCTAGAAAAATGTTACTAAGGCCAATGTCCAAAAGACTACTGCCTGTGTTTTCTTTTAGAAGTTCTATGGTTTCAGATCTCACATATAGGTCTTTAGTCCATTTTGAGTTTATTTTGTATATATGGGATAAAGAAATGGTCCAGTTTCATTCTTTTGCATGTAGCTGTCCAGGGTTCCCTGCATGATCTACTGAAGGGACTGTTTCTTTTTTTTTTTTTTTTCCCTCCGTTGTATATTTTTGTCTTCTTTGTCAATTTTTAATTGCTCATATAAGGATGGCTTTATTTCTGGGCTATTTTGTTCTGTTGATCTGTGTTTCTATTTTTGTACCAGCACCATACTGTTTTGATTACTATAGCTTTGTGGTGTATCTTGAGATCTGGGATTGCGTTATCAAGAGTCAAATTTAGTGGTTAAGAAGTGACTGGGATTGTGGAAATTGAACCATGGGTGCATATGACTCTTAAGAAGCTTGAGTCTAAAAGAAACAAGAAATTAAAAAGTAAAGTTCTGACATACAGAGTGGGCAAGGAAAAAATGTTTTCTAAGTTTATTTTTCATCTTTTCTTTTTCTAATGAAAGATGACTAAAATAATTCAGCTGAGAGGAAAAACATTAAAGAAATAGATCATATGTAATATCACATTTCATTTCTAAAATGAGATGTTTAACATCAATAGAAGCAGAAGGGTATCTCTCAGAATATCTCTTGATATTAAATACTTCGTGAAAAACTCTATTTCTTTCTATTATGATGTTGATCACTAAAAACTTGATTGTTGAGCAAAAATATTGATCTAGGTAAGAGGAAAAGGTCGTTTCTTGAATAAGAATAAGGGCCATTTATTTCCTGGAAGCAGCATGGGATGAGATTATGATGTTTGAGGAGTGAATCATTTTTTGAAAAAAAAAAAAAAAAAAGTAAGAGAGAAAGTTGAGAAAATCAATTCTAGATGATCTTGGTTTTCTCTACAAAAATAGGAGGCAAATGTATAGTAAGGGTACATAGGTAAATGTTTAATACTGGTTTCAAAGGAATAATGAAGTTTTGGGATACATACTCTGGAAATGAAAAAGAATACTAATAAAAGGCATTGAAAATTACCCACCTAAAGGGCATTGTTCACATCAGAAGCCATATATTTGTAAAAGCCGCAAACATCATGACTTTGTGATTTTTCTCTAATACTGTTCAGTACAAAGAAATGAAGAGAGTGGATGACTGTGCTTACCCAAGGCTAAAGATGGACAGAGTAGAGGACTTGAGATGTTGTCAACAGAAAGACTTCAGTCAGTGATCAAGGATTCTTGATGGATAAGAAAGAAGGTAAGACCAGAAGAAAACCCACACAGAGACCTGGAGGACCACGAAGGGTGATGCTTGATAATTCTGGAAGTGTAAGTGCACTCAGAGAAGAGAGGGAAAGAAGCCAGCACTTCTTGCAAATGTACCGGGAACTACATACATCCAGAGTGATTGTTAAATTCCAATGAGTTCAAAGAAGTCACAGGAAATACAAATGACCCTGAGGAAAACAAAATTATTTTACAAAACAAATCAGGATGATTTTCAATTCACTAAATGCAAAGAGTGGTATTTTTAGGGCAAAGATGATAATACAAATACAGAGTAGAGAAATAGACAAAGATGAGTGGAATAGATTTGGACATAGATTTGGGAAATATCTCAACAAAGGTCTGTATATTTAAGGCCTTTGGGGTGAAGGAAACAATCTGGATTATTTTCTTTTAGGCAGTTTCAGAAATTTGAGGATTTAGGGACATTTTTGAAAATTCAGTTGAATGTGTGAGGCAAGAAATGGAAGTGAATTTCCTAACTGTAAGAAAATGAAAAAAAAAAAAAAGCCCAAAAACCTATGAAATTTTCTCCTGTCTCTACCCATAGTACAAACAATAGGCTGTCAGGAGCAGTGTGCAAGAAATTGTTACATGGATATATTTATTTCAGGCAGAACATCAGGAGTCTGTATCATGTTCTTGGCTATAATTTACATTGTGACTTTGTATTTTTTCTCATGGGTACAAAAATAATAAGGTTTTTCTAGGAATGGATGGTTATATACAAAACAAGCATCGGCTAGTTCGTTCTCTAATGTCAAATTTATAATCATACACTACATTGCATGGGATAAGAATAAATGACTCATGAGTGTATCAAATGATGTCTCTCATACTTGACGTGCACATAGTCTTACCCTAGGCCACTGAGCCAGACTTTCAGATGGGCCCTTACCTTTTCATTGCTCTCTCTGGGCCATAGCTCTCGTCAAGCAGTGTCCCTGGACAGCTGGCTCTGCCATGAACCATCTGGAGTTCTTACTCCCTAGTGATGCCCATTACAGAAAAGTTTCAAGTCCTCAACTTCACCTTTAGGGAATCTATATATCATTTAATGAGACATCCAGCAGCACATTTGCAAGATGATGTTGACCCAAAAAAAAAAAAAAAAAGTGTTTGGAAGAATTCTAACAGTTTTATTTTAAGAGAAATTATAACCGTATAAAACTACTGGTATTAGGAGAGGTCCGCCTTCCGAAGGAGCAAATAGCAAATACAAACTGAGCAATTACTATGTGCCAGATACTGTGCTCAGTGCTTTGAATGCATTATTTCACTATGCCCAGCAAATAATCATTTATAATTTATTAATTAGAAATATGAGTTTTTATGGGTTAAGTAACTTCCTCAATAAATGAAAAGCAGACTATATTTTCAGAACAGTTTGTGTACATGTGTTCATTCAGCTTTTTTGTTTACTGAGGACCTGCTCAATTTAAGTTATTGTTTTAGGTACAGGGAATAAGAAGATATGTAAAACATACCTTTTCAGTCAGGCAGTTCACACTTTTGTAGGCCAGGTAAATATGTAGATCACCTTCTAGATTATTCCACGGCAAGTTCTAAAATAGAACACGAAATAGTTCTTTGGGGGTAGATAGGAGAGCATATTTTTCCTAATGAAGGAGAGGAAGATTTCACAGAGTCGGAGAATTTTGGACTAGGCTGTGAAGTATGACTGGCTTCTTCTACAGAAACTTGGGGTACACTGGAATGATTCAGCTTGGACATTTTGTTCTCTACAATTTGAGACAAGGTCTTATTTAAAAAAAAATTCTGCTGCCTTCTGTTTTTAGAGGGTGTGGGGGGATAGGTGGTAAATAGTAAAAAAAAAAAAAAAACCAGAGGAAAGGAGGGAAGAGCAAATAAGGAAAGAAAAAAAGGGTGGACCGGATATCAAGAAAGGAGAGAGAGAAATTCAGGAGTAGGTGTATGTAAAATAGACATAAAAGAAAAGAAGGATTAATAATGATTTCAGAAGTGACTGTGAAAAGGAAAGACAGAGCCAAGAGGAGAGAGGGGAGCAGGGGACTCTTGTTGAAATAAAACGGGGAGTCATGATGAAGGAAATAGAACAGAGATTTGGGTAAGAAGACAAAAGCAACTTTAAAAGATATTATTGTATGGTTATTTTATTTATTTATTTTTAAAGATTTTATTTATTTATTTGAAAGAGAGAGCACGAGGTTAAGGTTGGGGTGTACGGAGGCAAAAAGCCAAAGGGAGACACAGACTCCCTGCTGAGCAGGGGACCCGACATAGGACTACATCCCAGGACCCCTGGGTCATGACCTGAGCCAAAGGCAGACTATTAACCTACTAAGCCACCCAGGTGCCCCTATTGCATGGTTATTTTAGGCTCTTATTATAAAAATATAATAACATTATAATTTTCATGAAAAATTTTCTCAAAAAAAAAATGAAAATGCTTGTTCAGAGTAGCTCAAATCAAGAATTCCCAGAATATGCTTTTTTTTTTTTTTCCTTCCAAGTCCATAAAAATGACATCTCTAAATACAGGAGATTAAAGTTGAGACTCTTACAAGATGGGATTGGGAGGGAGACAAACCATAAGTGACTCTTAATCTCATAAAACAAACTGAGGGTTGATGGGGGGAGGGGGGTTGGGGGGGGGTGGGGTTCTGGACATTGGGGAGGGTATGTGCTATGGTGAGTGCTGTGAAGTGTGTAAACCTGGCGATGCACAGACCTGTATCCCTGGGGATAAAAATATATTAAATGTTTATAAAAAATAAAATTTAAAAAATAAATAAATTAATTAATTAAAAAAAAAAGTTGAGACTCTTAAGTGGTAGCTTTCAAGAATCCTATTTTCTTGCTATGTGTCTGAACCATAATTTGAAAACAAAAAGCAGTGATGCTGATTTTGGAGTCCATCTTCTGAAAATAAAATTCTAACTTCTCCTGGAGAAAAAATGGCTTTGGTTTAGTATTTTTGAAAGGATACTCAGTTCATATGTGACTTTCATTTATGAGTGTTCAATGTGTGAGTTTTTATTAAATCCAATCACCAGTTTACAGATTGGTGGATTGATGTGCTTTCAGAAAATAGAAGACATCTTTAAGGAAATGGTGGTGATACCAGGCTTTGGCGCTTTGTGAAAAACTCCTTTTCTGTTTCTATAGAAATGTTTGTGTTTCAATTCCACTCCCACCCACTGTTTTTTTGTTGTTGTTAGTGCTGTTCTGATGTCTTTAAGGGTGTGTGTGTGTGTGTGTGTGTGTGTGTGCCCGTGTGTGTTTATGGTTCATGTTGTTGTTGTCGTTATTGTTCTAATAGAAAGACTTTGGGGTGTGGTAGACTTTTCTGACTCTATTGCTATAAACTCTTGCAACACATAACAAACAACCGATCAGAGAAATGGCAAACATTGTCTGTATTCTCTGTGCACTTGGCAGGGATTTTTCATATTGTACGTTATTGGCTCTGCTGTGTGATAGCACAACAGAGCCTTTGTAATGCTCTCGGCAGAGCTATTTATATGCTGCGACTCTACTAAGTATCCTTCCCTCTGCTGGTGTTCTTCCACAGACTCAAAGAGAGAGTGATTCGCCCAAATAAAAGAAGTATAGATTGACATTGCTCAGAGCACAGGAGGCTGTAAAGGCAAAATAAGTCTTTATATAGCTCACATTAAGTATTATTATAGTCAATTGAATGGCAAAATGGAAGTTAGCCCAAAATGAAGTAAAAAGAGATTTCTTTGCAGCAGCCCAGGATAATTAGAATCTGGTTGGCATGCACCTGTGTTTGATGCTCCAAATATGTTGTGTCAAAGGGCTCTGGACCCCAGGGTCATCTGGCTTTTAGTGATTTCCTTCAACAACTGTGAGCATCAAAACTTAAAGAGATGAATGCCAAAAGTTCCCCTGTTACCTGTGGTCACTTTCTGAAACAGATTACTGAAAATTTAAGTGACTTGGCTATACACACTACCCCATAAGTAGAGTAAATGTAAAATCCAACCAAAAAAAAGTGGGGGGGGGCAAATGTTATTTTGTCTTCATTTCATCACATCCAAACTAGTCACGGACAATCCGAAGCTGATAGTTCAATTACCTAGGAAGATACAGTTAGAATTTTCCTTCATATATTTAGGTTGACACTGAATCATATATATTTGAGGCTTTATTTCCTTCTCAGAATTAACCTGAATCATTTATATTTTTCTGAACTCGTTTAAAATTTGTCAGTGCCATTATGCTTGTACTTTTATAAGGACACGGGGCTGAGATGACATTCTAGCATTAGCCGGACATGGGTTGTGTTCTCTGTTATCAAATTCAACCAACAAGGGCTTGCCTGCAATCTGACATTTGTGTTCATATTAAAAGTTCTGATATTTGGATTCAGTCATATTCAGTCATGACATGTTCAGCAGCATGACTTTAAAAATAGCATAAAATGCATAAAAATAATAAGGGAAAGAGATACTAGCAGAATGTGATGCACCAGTTAATGTCACACTAACCCGAGGATATAGGAAATGTCAATTCTCGGTGGTTAAGGCAGACCAGAGATATGTGTGCTGTCCCAGGAAAAAATGATTATGTAAAAGACTGATGGTCTTTTACTTGCTATTTGTTCACTTCTTGGTTAACTGTGTAAAAGATCAGGGAGACACAGAAAGAGTAACTTTCTGGTCCTTACTAGCACAGTAAGGTGAATCCTAGGAAGAAAAAAGAGAAAGGGAGAGAGAGAGAAAAAAAACAAAACAAAACAAAACAAAACAAAACAGTTTTCAGTTTTTAAAGATAAAGCCTTGTCATGTGCTTACTTAATGAATCCCGTTATTCTGATGATAAAAGAGCAGGTACTTTGTTCTTCTGCCAATATAATCCTATATATTCCTTGCTTGGGGATTTTTAAAAGATCTCCAACAACTATGTCTACAGTTGTTATCTGACTTGTTTTGTCTGTGCAGGACAGGAACACAACATATTTACTTAGATTTATTATTTAGCAAATACTTAAATAGATTGTATTATATGAAAACTTGCTGTTCTAGCAAAAAGAATGAAGACGTGAAATGGTTTGTACTCCAACTTTCACAAATTTAATGGGTGTGACAAATACTTATAGTAACAAAATTATGTGGAGTAAGAGAAAGTTGACTGACTTAAAATATAGAGGATTTAGCTAGGTTTAAGACAACTATTGTTGGGACACCTGGGTGGCTTAGTAGATTAAGCATCTGCCTTGGGCTCAGGTCATGATCTCAGGGTCCTTGGATAGAACCACACTGGGCTCCGTGCTCAGTGGGGAATCTGTTTCTGCTTCTCCCTTTCCTTTTGCCCCTGCTCTCCTGCTTGTATGCTATCTCTTTCAAATAAATAAATAATCTTTTTAAAAAAGACAATTATTCTTTTTAAAAAAATTTATTAACACATAAAGTATTATTTGATTCATCAGTCTTACACAATTCATAATACTCCCCATAGCACATACCCTCCCCAATGTCCATCACGCAGCTACCCCATCCTTCTGACTCCCCCTCCCCTCCAGCAACCCTCAGTTTGTTTCCTGAGATTAAGAGTCTCTTATGGTTTGTCTCTCTGTCTGGTTTCATCTTGTTTCATTTTCCCCTCCCTTCCCCTATGATCTTCTGTCTTGTTTCTCAGATTCCTCATATCAGTGAGATCATATGACAATTGAAAAAATACAATTATTCTTAAAGTTATTCCTAAAAAAAAATTAGGTTCCTAGTTTGGTTCCTCAAGAGACTATAGAATATTCCCTCTGAAAAATAACTATGCTTGATCTTTAAAAGTATGGCGTGGCCTTTGAAAACGCCATTGGCTCTGCCAAATAGAGTATATAGAGTTTAGTTATCCTTGAATGACTTCTCAGGGTAGAAATGCAGGCACAGAAATGTCTAAAACAGTTTCTCCTAATAGTTTATCTTGTGAAATAGTACGCCATTTAAATATTTGGGAAAAGTGGATTTTCCTGTCAAATATGTATGGGACACTTTGGGTGTTTTTAACCCTCTCTCAAATTTCTTTTTTTTTTTTTTAAGATTTTATTTCTTTATTTGAGAGAGAGATGAGAGAGCACAAGCAGGCGGAGCAACAGAGGAAGAAGGAGAAGCATATTTCCCTCTGAGCAGGGAGCCGGATGCGGGACTCTTGATCCCAGGTCCTGAGATCATGACTTGAGCCGAAGGCAACCACTTAACTGACTGAGCCACCCAGATGGCCCAACCCCCTCCCAAATTTCAAAAGCATATGAACATATTGGGAGAAATCAGAGGGGGAGATGAACCATGAGAGACTATGGACTCTGAGAAACAAACTGAGGGTTTCAGAGGGGAGGGGCTTGGGGGGTTAGCCCAGTGGCGGGTATTAAGGAGGGCACGTATTGCAAAGAGCACTGGGTGTTGTGCGCAAATGATGAATCATGAAGCACTACATCAGGAACTAATGAAATTCTGTATGGTGATTAACAGAATAAAAAAAAAATTAAAAAAAAAACTTTGAGAAGGGCTACAATTAAGAATTACTGTTTATGTTTGCTTGACACAGCATTTTAAAATGTATTTGACCATGATATCCCTTTATTACACAGTGCCCAGGGAAACTAGCATTTCAGATAACACAATTTAGGCATGTCAATTGACAGTGGAGAAAAGTAACTACATTTTAAAAATAAACCGACCTACAAGGTATTAAGTAATGTAAAATATTATCTTGTTTGACATTCACTGTAAAGCCACTTGGCAGATAATATTTTCATTTTAAAAGGTGGGAAAACTCAGATTCAGACAGGTTTGTTTTCCTGCTCTGGGGACAGAAAGTAAAGGAGTGACTGGGCCAGAATTCAAACCCAGCTCAGGATTTGCCCTCTGCTCTGTTATCTCCTAAAAATGTTTTGCTCCACAGTTAAGCCCATCGCCTAATAGTTGTTACTCTTAATGGATCAGAAAGAATAAATGGGGGCGCCTGGATGGTTCAGGGGGTTAAAACCTCTGCCTTTAGCAGCTAAGCAAATCCTCACCTGTTTTTTCAGTAACTCTCCATCTACTTCATTCATCCGTACAAGGTGACTGATCTGAAATCACAGCTCTTCCCTTGTGCTCAACCACTAGATCCTATTTTCTTTCCTCTGCTCAAACTTCTTACCCAGCTCCACATCATCATGCTCTGCTGGTGACTTTGCTACCTGTTTCACAGAGCCAACAGAAGCAGGTAAGAATCAGAAAAGAACTTGCGCACGCTCCCACATCTGTCAGTGAACTTGCATGTGTGTCTGTTCTGCCTTTTCTTGGTTATCATGGAACTGGTATTATTTATCCATGTCTCCATCCTTATTTCAACCTCTTTCCTTTACAGTAAAGTTCCTCAAAAATCTTATGTACTTATTGTCAAGAAATTTCCTCCTAAGCTCTCTTGAATATGTTCTCATCAGATTTTTTGGTCCTGTCACTCCCCTGAAACAGCTGTTGTCATTGGCACTAGTAACCTCCACGTTGTACGCTCGGATGATTGCTTTACAACATAACTTTTGGTATTTTTGATGTAACTAATCATCCTTTCCTTGAAATGGCTTCTTCAGAATGTTTCAAGATACCATCTTCTTGGTGGTCCCACTTAGCAGCTGCTTCTTGTCTCTTTGACTGGTTCTGGAGAGGCATCAGCATCCCGAACCTCTTCTCATTTTGTCAACTTTCACTGCCTAGGTGAGCTTATCTAGACTTCTAGCTTCAAACACTACCCATTTGTTGGTGACTCTCATATAAATACATCCTTCCCAGACCTCTCTCCCATAAGTCTCCACATTGATATCAAATAGGCCCTCAAATTAGTAATATATAGAATGTTGGACCAAAATGTTGCACAACTGAAACTAATATAACATTGTATATTAATTATACTTCAATAAAAATTATTTAAAAATTAACAACTTAAAATAGAAAGTAAAAATTACTAAGGTGATATAGATAGGTAAGGTCTTTTCTTTGATTAAAAAAAGATTGAAAACGCATTCAAAGTATCAAAACAGAAATTCTGAATGTCTCTTCTGTACTCTCCTCCAGCCTTTCCCATCTCAGTAAATAGCAACTCCATTTTTCCATGTTTTGTTTCTGATTCAGAACAAATACTTCATCATGTAGAACAGCAATTCAATGGCTCAAGGCATTGTGTACCTACAGACACTTATGTATTCAATAGGTCACCTTTCCGTTCTGTAGGTTCATCTATTTCTGGGTAATGTATATGGTAAGAATGTGAGACTTGTAGGCATCAGTTCTTTACTTGCTTCCTTAATTATGAAGCAATCAATTCCTTGATGATGATGAATGAGACATCTGGTAAGTAATGAGATGATTTTGCTGGCAGAAACATGGTAGATAGGGAAAAATCCAAATCCAGAAAAAATATTTTTTTTCCTAGTGAGCCAAATCTCTGCTTTCTTCATGATGGAAATAGTATAACAAACCATCAAGCAAATGATAGATTTTAGCCTTTTATGACAAAATTTGAGGGTTTCAGCTTCAACTGTCATGTTGAAATCTTGATACTTGGTAAGGGTATTGGCCAGATCAATTTGGGTGAAAAAAAGAGTCCTTTTAATTGGGCTCATAGTTAGCCTCTGTATTTACCATACTAGTACTTTGTTGTGAGCACTATTTATCATATATTTACTTTTGTGAAAGTACTGGCTTAAGGAAGTTACCATGAAAAGAGGCTAAAGGGTATTCATAGAGAGGAGTATCTTGTCTGCCTGATTATTGGCAGGGACTGGGGAGGGAAGTATTCAAGAATGCAAACATTGAGACCACAATGAGACTTTTTCAAAATATCTGCCCGCTTACCTTTGCCTAAACCAGTTTGTTATTAATCCTCAAGTATTTTGAATTTCTAACCATTTGACCAAACCTTAGTCACTATCCATGTATTGTATAAAACTTTACATCAGACTATTTCTCCTTCCAGGCAAAGAGGGCAATAAGATGTGTCATACAAATTTCTACCTCCCAGATTTTCTTCCTTATCCTTCAGGGCTAGTTCTTAAGCTACATTCAAGTTGGAGTCAGCATATGGTACACCTGTAAGACAAATTCCGTTTTTTCCTCTTCAGTTAACTAACATAGGGAACTCCCCTAGAGTCCATAATTAGGGATTGAGAGATCAGTAACAGCATGGCAGGAATTGTCATGTTCAGAGTATAAGTCAAATTTTCCTGCAACTTGCACATTTAGACCCTCCTGGTCTTTACAATAGGCAAAACTTGCACTTGGCAATTAATGGATGCTGAGTATACTGGAGTTCATGGCTTTGAATAGAACTAACCAGGTCAGAGCACCTGGGTGGCTCCGTGGGTTAAGCCTCTGCCTTCGGCTCAGGTCATGATGGATCTCAGGGTCCTGGGATCGAGCTCCGCATTGGGCTCTCTGCTCAGCAGGGAGCCTGCTTCCCCACTCTCTCTCTCTACCTGCCTCTCTGGTTACTTGTGATCTCTGTCTGTCAAATAAATAAACAAAATCTTTAAAAAAACAAAACAAAAACTAACCAGGTCAGGGCACATGGTTATCTGCTGTTTAACACTGAAGGGTAAAAGAAGTCAAGAGTTATTTCTCAAAAAGAGGACAACTATTTTCAGAAGACACAATTTTACTATAAACCCTGTGAGACATTGATATGATTCTCTTTTGTAACAAGTCTTAGACAGCAAACATACCTACCTGAGGTATGGAAAGTACCAATGGATCCACCCGTTCATAAGGACCTAATGACAGAATGACTTGTTTTGAACCTGAAACATTTGAAGATCCTGTTCTCGTTCTGAGTTTCACAAAAAGCTGGCAGTGTGTGGGGCATTCAGTAATTGGGATAGAAAAGCACATCTAAATGTGGCATATGCATGCAGTTCTGATATAACACTTTGAAAACACAAATTTCAATTGATGTATTGGGAGACAATTTGCGCATAATGTCTCTATAATTATGATTGTGAGAAAGACTAGGAGAATGCAGAAAACTGTACTCAGTTGAACTGAGCCACTTAGACATACACAAAACATACTCACCCAGCCACCATCACACTACAAACCACACTCATCCATGTCTGGTGTAACAGTGTTCTGTCCGGCTTCAGGTAACCCTCCTTCCCCCACTTCACAATAATTCACACTGAATACCTGCCACCATTCACTCCTAAGGAAAACTCAGATGTTTATTAAGGTAAAGCACCGTATTTATTGTAGTATTTATGTATTTCTTAACCATTTCACATATGTAAAATTCGGTGACTGTAATGTTAAGTTTTATTTATTTATTTTTTAATGTGTCACTGATGAAGTCGTGGCCCTGGCTCTATTTTTCTCATAAGGCCAGTGATTTCATTGTATAATGTTGCATAACATGGCAATTTTCAAGAATACATATGTCATGTCAGAGCAGAATTAACTGTACAACACAATGTGGGACAGTGATTCCCACAAACAGGAAAATAAGTCAGATATTTGGAGGCTAAGAAATGGCAATATTCTACAGAAAATAGAATAATAAGGACCGAGAACTGAAGCAAGAAAGAGATTTCAGGACCACTGTATTGAGTATTTACTATATTCTGGACCCTTTGTTAGATATTTTAAACCTTATTATGTTATAGGAGGAGGCTCACGGTAATGTCAGAATGATGGGACAAGCATCACATGGCTTGGAAAGGATGAAGGGTGGCTGCCCAGGAGACAGTTTCCATTACAGACTATTGCACGTACTGGAGTCATCTAGTTCTCATAGGATAATGGGGCTCTGTCAATAGTATGGCTTTAACAAGGACAAATTAATAGGCAAAGAGATGCATAAGTACAAGATCCACAGGCACTTTCCCTGCAAGCAGTTTAAGATTTTTTGTGAGTTAAAACATATTCATAAAAGCGTACTAGTGGGGGATAAGTTATCACTGTGTGCCATGGAGAGTGGGAACCATGAGAGAAAGCTGTTTGCAAAAGATGTTGATTTGGGGGGCACCTGGGTGGCTCAGTGGGTTAAAGCCTTTGCCTTCAGCTCAGGTCATGATCTCAGGGTCCTGGGATTGAAACCCACATCAGGCTCCCTGCTTAGCAGGGAGCCTGCTTCCCCTCTTTCTCTGCCTGCCTCTCTGCCTACTTGTGATCTCTCTCTCTCTGTCAAATAAATAAATGAAATCTTAAAAAAAAAAAAAGAAAAGATGTTGATTTTACTATTCCTTGAAGAAACAGTTTGAGCGTAGATAGAGAAGAGGAAGAGTTCTTTCTCAGAGGAAGGAAGAATGAGGACAAAGAGAGAGGGGAGAATGCATTTCAGAAAATGATTTCAAGACGAAGAAAATCCAGGGGCATCTGGGTGGCCCAGATGGTTAAGCGTCTGCCTTCAGCGCAGGTCATGATCTCCAGGTTCTGGGACTGAGCCCCACGTTGGGCTCCAGGCTCAGCGGGGAGCTGAGTCTTCCTCTCCCTCTGCCTCTCCCTCTTGCTCACGTTCTCTTTCTCTCCCTGTCTCAAATGAATACACAAAACCTTTAAAAATAAGAAGAAAGCCCAAAGAAAAGAGAGGGAAAGCAAGAAATAAACCAAAGGCATTCCATGGGAAAAATAATGGTGTGCTTAGAAATGTGCTTTCTGTGAGATGTGGGCATGGACGTCAGATCAGCTAAGGAGGCAGAGAATGGTGAGCAGCTAGAAGCAGTGCGGTTCTGGCCATTAATTTTACCACCTTTGATGGAAAAAAGGGTTCAGAATGTTGAAGCACTTATTCAAGAGAGGTATGTGTATGCTTGAATACAGACTTGAAAAAGCATGAAAATCCTAAATCAGTATGTATTTTTGAGCTAAAGATAAACTATACTTATGGGTCAAGTGTATTTCTTTTACTAGATTATCTCTGAACTATTTTGCAGTCCCTTTTCTGTTTTTTCTTCATTAGTGACCTTTTAGTTACTTCCTTCATTGTTACATTTATAGACTAAAAAGTGTATTTTTTTAATCCCAAATCTAGAACATTTTAATTCTATACTAAATTAAGAATTTTCTTGTAGTTTTCTGATTAAAATGTAATAATGAATATTCTTCTGTCCAAACCATCTTCATTTGGAAGTGTTTGATTTTTTAATTAATTAATTGTAAGGATTTATTTATTTGTTTGTTTATTTTTAGAGAGAGGGAGCGGGGAGAGAGAAGGAGAACAGGGAGAAAATCCATAGCAGACCCCCCCCCCACTGAGTGTGCAGAACACAATTACAGGTCTGACCCTGGACCCCAAAATCATGACCTGAGCTGAAATCAAGAGTTGAATGCCCAACCAACTGAGCCATGCAGGCACCCCAGTTTGGAAGTGTTTTAATCAATTTTGTCATATTTAGCTTTGCTCTTCAGACCACAAGCCCTTTTCTTCAGACATAGTAACCTAGAACATCGTTTAGCTAAAAGGAATACCTATTAATGAAGATGCCATTTAATATAATCGTCACGTATAGCCAGTAAAGACTTGTCATTAGCATTCCTGAGGAAAATTTAGTTACACATATAAAGAGTCTTAAAAATAATCCTATCAATTGATCTAGAAACTCCAGTTGACATAATTTAAGAATGAATTTCATTAGACTGCTATTTATAATGGTGAAGAATTAGAAAACTCCAAATAGGGGAATGGTTATATAAGTCATAATAAGAAAGTCCATTTATGCAATGGAGTTTTAATCAGCAATTTGATAATGTTTTCAAATCTGTATGGTGATGTGAATATGCTTAAAATACAGAGTACGGTGTAAGGGGGGAAATTCAAAAATTACAGATTTTAATATGAGTTCAGTGGCATGACTGTTATGTATATGTGAAAATTTTATCAAAATTAACTAGTTTTTTTTCTACTTTTTGCTAATTGTGGCTTTAAAGATGATTTGAACTTTCCTCTTTGTACCTGCCTGCCTTTTACAGATTCTCTTTTATAAGCATAAATTCTTCTATAATTGAAGAAAACTTAAAAATACATATTTTAAAAAAATGAACCCACGATAACATCAAAACTACCAATTTAGAAGAGAGCAAGTTAACTCAGACTCTGACAAAGCTTACACATAGATGTGAGAGTGTGACATTTTCCACTGTGCTCTCAACATGTGGATAGTGGCAACAACTAGAAATAAGCCGATGCTTGAGTTTCCTTGTGAAACCTTGGAAGATGCTGATGACACAGGCAAAGGAGAAATCGAATTCTTTTCTGTGAAGGACGTTAGGAGTTTTTTAAAAACAGGATGGGGGTTTGCTACTGAAGCACTTTGCCACCAGATGCTTCCCTTTAGTTTTTGTAAGGACCGTGGTTGTTACCTCTGAAACATTAACTACTGTTCAGCTAGTGTGCAAATGCTAAATCAAATACCTGTTTTCAAGACATGCACAGTTGATAGTCTGCCGGCTCTACTCCATCTATATGTTGCATGCTATATGTTGTATCCATGCTATATGTTGCATTTTTTCAAGGAGGTATTACCTCAAAGAAGTGTTCACTTCTAAATGATGGGAGAATATGGGGGTTTCTCTTTCTATTCTTTGTTTTATCATTTTTAGATTGCAACCTCTTATTTTTTACAGTTTGTAGCCCTTCTGTTCAGTATTCATTTCTTGCTTATTGTCTTGTTTTTACTTTGTGTTATTTTCAGTGAGAATACATCGTGACCACAGGTACCAAAAAGGAATTTTTCTGGTGACTTCATCCTGAGAAATGTCTTCTTTTCAGGTGGAAACCTTTGCTTCTGTTTGGAGGGCTATGTCTCAGAAAGGTTTAGCCAAGATGTCAGCTTTGCTTTCAGAGGTGATAGATAGATACATAGATAGATAGATGATAGACAGACAGGAGAGAGAGAGAAAGGACAGAGAGACATATAGACAGGAAAATAGATCTCTGTATGTGTATAAATACACACACATATATACATATATATGTACATGTAAGTACACACTTCAAATCATAGCTATAATAAGGTTTAGTTTTCATCTTGAACTAAGTAAGTCGCATTAATTTCAAGAGCTTGAATGAATGTGGTACACGTTTAGGTATGAAGCAACAAGTGACTTCTCCATTCATCGAAAGTTTGTTGAAAGCGTGGTTAACCAGTAGAACACAAGAACCTGTGGAGCAGACAAAGATTAATTATACCTGCACTCATGCAGCAATGTTTGTGTTCCAAACAAATTATATTTGCTTGTGTTTAAACGATGCATAAATCTGATGCGTGCAGATGAACGTGTGTTCAGGATGGGTGAGCACACTTGTTTGAATGTCATATTTATCCCTGTATTTTGTCAGAAAATTAACTTCTTTGGAGTTTGTGCTTGAGCTGAGCATATGGTTGTTGATCTCTGGAGATGACAGCCTATCTGAGCAATAGCTCCTTATGGCTCCAGCTCTCCTCGGCTGGCAGATGCTTTGGGCTTTTCTACAATTAAGTGGAGATCATCACTGTTTTCTTTGAGCACTGCTGTGCCTTGTACTCTGAAGTGTTTTGTTAATCACTGTCTGCCTTCGACAGAAGCTGCCAAAGCTCTCATTAAGTTTGAATTTTGAGATGTCATGCTCGAATGATGGAATTTCATCCTTTTTCTGCATGAATGGAACTGGCTATGGAAAGGTGCCAGAAAAATATATCTTGTCACTAAAGTATACTTGCTTTATATTTGGGGGCTGAAACAAAAGGCAGTTGGGGGAGGGAGCCCCCAATAATTTGTCAACTCTGGAGCATATAGTTTCCTAGGTGATATAATTGTTCAGTGCTCACCCTTATTAACAGGAATGGTTCCTTTGCAGCATACATCAACAATCAGTCATTCCCTTTTTCACAAAGTGAACTTTAAATCTCTTCCCTTCCTTGCCCCAAGACCTTTCCTGGCATTTGATATCAACTCTCAAGTATGTTAAAATGGAAAGTAGTAGGCAAGTTGTACAGAAGTAAAGCAATTTCTGTAAGAACCTGTCCAATTGGGGGCAGGAGAAGATATTTGGTAGTAACGGGGGGGGGAAAAAGCCACTTTTGCCCCTCACAATAATTGCTTGAAGTTGTATAGTCTGCAAACTCAATGCCTCTGTTGACTCTAATGATTTGCTGCAGGAAACCAAGTGTTATGGGAAATACGGTTTGAAAAGATATTATCCATTTCTCTTGGTGAATCTAATTGTTTCATTTGAACGACTAAAAGTAGGAAGTAAGCCTTGAAGAAAAAAAAATGCTTAGAGTAATTAGCTCTAATGCCTAATCACTGGAGTCATAAGCATTTGGAAATTTATTAACTGATCCATGAAGTCCTGTACTTGCAAAGACTGACATCGCCTACTTGTCAGCAAACTTCAAAAGCAACATTATTTTATGAAGGCTTTGTCCCTGACTCACTTTATTTTACTCAACAACATTTGTGATGGTTATTTCATTGAAATGTTTTAATGGTCACAGACAAAACAAAATTCAAATCTGTTCCTTCACAGCAGGAAGAGGAATGCTTACTCTGACTACAATAACCTTAGCCTCCTTCTTTATGAATACAACATGCATTTTCCATACAGCCAGCAGTAGACTTCAGAACATGTGGTACCATGCTGACTCCTTTTAGATTATTTTAGTGACTCTGCATGTTGAAAGTGGCTGAGTAAAATGTTGATTGAGAATTCTGAAGCAAAATATTACTTAAGGCTTTTTTTTATAACTATCTAATGACATGGAAATTATTAATTTCTACTCTCTAGGAACAATTGAGGGACACATTCTAGGCATCTTGCTTTATAATGGTAAGAGAAGTACCATATGATCTGAGATAGGAACTAGAAGGAAACAGAAATAGGAATAGGAAATAGTCAAGTTTATACGCATATAAATTCATCTTAATCTCCTGTCCCTTGTTTATTTTTTTAATATTTTATATTATTTGACAGAGAGAGAGAAGCACAAGCAGAGGGAGCAGCAGATGCAGATAGAGAGGGAGAAACAGGCTGACGTGGAACTTGATCCCAGGACTTTGGGATCATGACCTGAGCCCAAGGCAGATGCTTAACTGACTGAGCCACCCAGGCATTCCTCTTCTGTCACCTGTCTGACATAATTTGCTTCATGCAATAAGATCTTACTGCCCAGCATCCTTTTTCCACCTGGTTTTTAAGAACTGCCTTTAGAAGGAAAAAGGATGTTATATTAAAAACACAGGAATGGAAAATCTGGCCTCTGTTCATAGATTTGGGCCCAAAGGATGACAGGGAAGCCACAAAACTCTTCAAACTTTCTTTACTATTTGGCCTCTATACCTCAAATTGGCATTGTAAGTATAATAGAAATTGAGTGTAGAAGATCACTGAAAACATAACACACTGTATAAAGATAAGGCAATATAGTTCTAACATTCAACTTTGAAACCTAGTCCTTTCTTCACAGACTCCTTTCTTGAGACTCAAGGTTCAAGAAGTATCCAGTATTCAAAACCAGCCAAAAAGGTATTCTTCTAGTGGACTTTTCTATAATGGTATAATAGAACACTTGGTAAACCTAGGTCTCAGTACATATATTACTTATGCATTTTTAGATACACTTGTTAAAAAAACATTTTATTTATTTATGTGACAGAGAGAGAGTGTCAGAGAGTGCAAGCATAAGCAGGGGGAGTAGCAGAGGGAGAGGGAGAAGCAGGCTCCCTGCTGAGCAGGGAGCCTGATGCGGCTGGATCCCAGAACCCTGGGATCACGACCTGAGCTGAAGGTAGACACTTAACCCACTGAGCCACTCAGGCGCCCCTAGATACAGTTTAAAAACTGTCTTTTTTGTCTTATGATAACTATTTAAGTGTATTTCAATCATATTTATGCTATTCTAATATTATCCTAAGTAAGTCATTTCCTGTGTGTTAAATAAAGTCAATTATCAAGATTTATTTTTATTAAATGATTTTAAAATTTATTAAAGTATCTAAAATACAAAAATACCATTGATATTAGCAAGTTATTTGTGAAAAAAATTCTAAAAGATCTAATCACTTTTCAAGTGGTGAATTCTTTTAATTTTATTCAATAAAGTTATTTTTTCTAGTTTCATAAAGGGTACATGGAACAGCAAGGTAAGGTGGGGTTTTTTTGGTAATTTTAAATGTCATTCTTGAAAACAAAAGTAGTAACTTCTCATTATTGAAAATACAGAAAGTAACTAAACAGAAAAATACTAGGGAAAAAAAACAAACACAATCTCATTACTTAGAGATAACTCCTCAAAGATGTAGGAATAGGTTCCTTACCTTATGTTTTTGCTTTATGTAATCATAGCCATCTCAGTTTTTATATAATATTAAATCTTGTACTTTCTACATAATGTTATTTGATTTCATGTGAATTCCTTAAGGCTCTAAAACATCTTTCTGTATGTACAATTTTCATATACATGTTATTATTACGTATACCACATACATATTTACTATATATTTTTGAACATTCTGCCATTTTGAGCAGTTAGTCTTTTTCCACTCCTTTGCTGCTTTCTATAAAAATATATTAAATAGGGGCACCTGGGTGGCTCAGTGGGTTAAAGCCTCTGCCTTCAGCTCAGGTCATGATTCCAGGGTCCTGGGATCGAGCCCCACATTGGGCTCTCTGCTCAGCAGGGAGCCTGCTTCCCCCTCTCTCTGCCTGCCTCTCTGCCTACTTGTGGTCTCTGTCTGTCAAATAAATAAATAAAATCTTTAAAAATATATATATTAAATACTTTTGCATATAAAATTTTGTCTGAATTGGCATTACTTTCTTATTTTAGATTTTAAAAAATTTAATTACTGTCTGAAAGGGCATGAGAATGGCTAAGGTTTTGCCATATATAAGGCCAAATTCCTTATTTGAATTTTGACTTAAAGCAGGATGGACACCTTGTTTTCCCATCAGTAGTAGAATTCTGTCTCATCGAACTTCCTATTAGGAGAGTGGAAATACTATAAAGTCTTTTTCTTTCTTATCACACACATTACAAAATAGAGAAAACAATATTTTCCATAAAAATATCTAGCGTCTTTCTGGAAAGAACTCTAGATAACAATGCTGAAACACATATCTGTGAGCAATACCACTGGAGGTTCTTGAGCAGTACTAGAGGAGGCAGAAAATCTTCCCCATGAAGGCCACATTCCTTTCTAGATACTCTCTAACACTAGCATTCTCATCCTTTTCGTGCCTTTCCTCTTTCTTCCCTCCTGACATTTCCCTCCTTCACTACTGTCACACTGGCTTTTAAACATCACCAAAGCATTTGTAAAGAACACTGTTCAAGTGGTATAATAATTGGTTGGATTTGCTGTAACATAATCGATCTCTCTCCTTTTTTTAGTTTCCTATTTCATAAGCTCTTTTTAAGGATTAAAGTAGGTAAGCCATGTTAAGCATTTGACAGAGTATATAGCATATAATACGTGCTCAATAAAGCAGGCTTTTTTTCTGTTATTAGTGAATTGGGAGAGCAGTGATATAACCCTAGTAAAACCATAAGGGGTCTAGGATGAATTTCCAATATGTATCAAGAGTTCACTATTTGGAGGAGAGAGGAAAAAATCCTAGAATTTAGGAAACTTTTCCCCAGGAAGGACAAATCTATTATTAAAGATGTCACTTTCTAGAGACTTGCGTTCATTTTTTTTCCTGCTATGATTCTGAAGAATTTTTCTGGAGCGTACACCACTCAAATAGATATCAGAGGTTATGGTAACATTTTAATTATTGGGAAAAAAGCAACAAAATTAAAAGATTTTTAAGATAGATTGCTGTCTTTGTACATATGTTTTTGTCCTTTTTTTTTTTTACAGAACATTTTTTATCTATAATTAAATGTCACCAGTATGAACTAAGTGCCAAAAAAACTTTGAAGTATTAAAAATAACTTTTGAAAAATACTTGGATTCATTTAAAATATAAAACAAATTTAAATTATACTCATATTTTAATGTCACATGTATTTTTGACTATTTCAAAATAATTCATTTTAAAAACAAAATGTGTTGCTTATTTGAGGGAAGATCTTTTGCCAGCAAGCATATCACAGGTATGATGGGATGGCCAGTGGTCTGTTGAAAATAGTGTGGCCTCCTTGATTCTAAAAAGAGAGCACTGGATAGCAAGTATAAGAATTTAATTCTATGTTGTGAATTCAGTAATATTTATACCTAATTTACAGTACTTCCTTCTGTATTGATCATTATATCGAAAGATACTTAATCATAAATAGGCATTGGCAAATTGTTACTGACATCACATTATACACAGTATATGTATACTGTATATATATATATTATATATATATAATATATATATAATATATATAATTGTAAACCCTAGCCTTCAAGAGAAATGGACATGAAAGTAGATTGAGTTACAATACCAATATTCTGAGTGAAGTTAAGTACTACCAATTAAAAGGTAACAAAATGAAATATTTTGGATATTCCAGCAGGTGTATTTAAAAAGTATTCTCCCACTGGGGGGCCCTGGGTGGCTCAGTCAGTGAAGTGTCTGACTTGATTTCGGCTCAGGTCATGAACTCAGGGTCCTGAGATCAAGCTCTGATTTGTATTAGGCTCCACGCTTAGTGTGGAGTCTGCTTCTCTCCCTCTCTTTTTCTCTCTGCCCCTCCTTCCTCTCATGTGTGTTCTCCCTCATTCTCTCTAAAATAAGTAAGTAAATAAAATCAATCTTAAAAAAAAAAAAACCCAAAAAACAATATTCTTCCCATAACAGCATTACCTTGGACTTTACTCATGCATATTATATAAACCAGATCAGGCTTTTCTCTTATGATGATGGTTCCCAGAATAATGCTTTTTATAACCAGGAAATTGGGTGTGTAAGATCTCTTCGTAACCATCTCCTTTAAAAACAAGGCTAAATTTTTTAATGTTGAAGAATGTAAAACACACCTTATCATTTACAGATTCTTGGACTGATGGGTCAGGCTGACATTTTATTTATTTATTTACTAACTTCTCTCTAAGACTTTTTATTTTTTAAAAGAGAGTGATACATTTGGTACAATTCCAGAACCACATTGATAATATCATTAGCACCCAAAGCCATACTTTATTTAGTGTTCTTTCTTGGTGGTGTACATTCTGTGGGTCTGGACAAATGTCTAATGACACGTATTCAACATTGTAGCATCAAATAGGGTATTTCCATTACCCTATCTCTTTTTAAATATATGTAGTGCATTATAATGTAGATTAAGGGTTTCTTCCAATTTTTAAAATATGTCTTCTCTGAGTACAGTGGTTATATTCTTCCCTACTTATTGCCTTAGCTGGTCTTCTAGAATCATTTCTTTCTGCTCTTTTTCCTTATTCCTCTTGCACACCTCATTATAGCATGAGGGTGAAAGTGCTATTACAAACAGTATTTCTTTATCAGGAATCGACTTCCAGGCAACAATTTTTTTTGTCTTACTTATATTATTTAATGGTTTTCATTCAAATTGTTATTATAATTATTTCCAAGGAGAAAACCTGTATGCAATATATCCTACCCTCAACAAGTTGACAATTAAAAATTAAAATTAAAAAAAATTTAAATTGAAAAAAATTGAAAAATTAATAAAAATCTCTACAGAAATATAATGTCAATACAAACCTTTAATGTGCTTTTGAATCTTTTGTTTTTTAGAAAACATAATGTTCTCCCTAGCTATCAAATGTCTAGATAATTACGTGTTGTGAGGAAATGTAATGAGAAAAACTTAGTAGGTATTTAGCTTCTAATATTTAAAAATAGGATTACAGACTTAGTAACTAGCTTTGCAATTAGGGCAATTGTTTTGAGGGAAAATTTTCCAAATTCTCGCATTTTTTTAAATATAGTATTGATCCTGGAGGATCTGGGTTATGGAGTTCTTCTGATACAAGAAGAAAAGATCCTCTTCACCATTTAGTGTTTCCCAGGAATTTGGAGTAGCAAAGAAAGAGGATATGATATAGTGGAAATTTCTTCTTTTATAGTTGAATGTGACATTATTAGAAACCATGAACAACAACAACAACAACAACAAAAACAGGAAAAAGAACTAAAGTGTCTCTTGTTTCAGATTTAGAGAGGGGGAAAGTAGCATTCGGTAGGTGTGTGGAGAGGTGAGGGCAGGGGCTCAGTTACATCAGCATAGCAGTGGCTATGTAACAGGTAACACAGAGGTAAGACCAAGAGCCAGATGAAAATCAGTCTAGAGGGTTTTCCAGAGGAGGTCTGGTTAATTGAATTACTCTTCCTGGTATCTCACTAGCTTCTGCCATAGAAGTATGTATTTGTACTCTCTAATGTAATTGTCAGTGCTCCTGACACTGGTATATGGGTTATGCACATTTCCTCTCCAGTGGTTTTGGCTTGACCACATGAATTTTTAGCCAGTGGGCTCTGGGGAGAAGTGACAATATGCTATTTCTGAGCCAAAAATATATTTTTTAAAGATTTATTGATTTATTTATTTTAGAGAAGGACAGAGAGAGAGCATTCACGAATTGGGAGAGGGGCAAAAGGAGAGGGAGAGAGAGAATCCTCAAGGAGACTCATCACCCATCTATATGGGGCTCCATCCCATAACCAGGATCATGACCTGAGCCGAAACTGAGTCGGATGCTCAGCCAGCTGAGCCACCCAGGTGCCCCTATCTTAATTAAGAAGCATTGCATGTTTCTGTTGGCCCCTTTGCTCTTCTGCTATCCATCATGGAAAGATCCTACTCTGGATAGCAACCAATTATCAAACAAACAAACAAACAAAACCAAAACCAAAACCGAAACTAAAACCAAAACCGAAAAAAAAACCCCAAAAACAGAAAACACACATGAAAAAAATCTGAACTAGATCTGTAACTTAAAGCAGAGCCAGCCACACCAAACCATGAAGCTTTGAGCAAGAAGAATAAATGTTTGTTTTTGTAGGACACTGAGATGTGGGAGAGGAGTTTTCACAGGTTTCACAGGGGAAAACTGACCAGCCTGACAGGGGCTCACTAGAAGACCTTGCTGCAGGAGGGCTACAGATTAGATTGTCCAAGATGAGTGAAAAAATTCTTGTACCACCAGCCTGAGCGTAGATGAAGCCTAATAGTACATGAATGTTGCCCCCTTCCACAGAGATGTCCGATTAGATCATGTCATTGGAACCCTCCCCTTCCAAGGCAAACAACACCCATATAACCTTAGGGCCTGGAGGTGACAGGGGACTTTTCTCCTGAGTGCCCAACTCTCCCCTGCTTGCAAAGGGTCCCAGACTCTACTGCTACACTTGGACTTAATCTCACAAAGAAAAACATGGAGTGGAAGGCTGAGAAGTAGCACTGTTATTCAAGGCAATAAATATCAACTATGTCATTACTTATTAAAAATCAACCTTTTTATTTCTTTTTTTTAAATATCACCTTTTTTTTTTTTAAACTATTTTGTTTGTTTGTTTGAGTAGAGTTGACACACAATGTTACATTAGTTTCCAGTGTATAAGTAGTGACTTGACAAGTTTACACATTGTGCTGGGCTCCCCACAGGTGTAGCTATATCTGTCACTATAGGTTCCTATTACAATATCATTGACTCTATTCCTTTTCTGGTGCTTTTTATTCCTGTGGCTTGTTCATTCCATAACTGGAAGCCTATATCTCCCACTCTCCTTCACCTATTTGCTCATCTCCCCAGCCCTGTCACTCTGGCAAACATCAAGTCTTTGTTTTTACACAGCCTTTTAATTTCTTGGTTGCTTGCTTATTTTTTCCTGATAACCACAATCTTGGGGTTAAGAGGAAGACTAGTTGGTTCTAGGCTAAGTAAAGAATTTTTTCTTTATACATGATTGAGTTGTAAATTGAATGAAACCTAGTTAAGATGCTTTGTGAAGGTTTCAAGAGGAAGTATAAGCAGAGTTATGAAGAAAAAATGGGGACAGAAAAAGTTCAGTGAAAGATCATTGGAGCAAATCTCAATTTTATTCCCCTTTATCTATATTTGTCCTTATATTTGCCTTGTGGTTGTGAAGAAGGAAAATCACTCAAGCTCAGCTTAGTTTTCAAATTCAAGGGAAAATAATATCATAACTGAAATTCCTTTGTTGGCATTTGAGAATTTTTTACTTTTGTCCTTACCGGATAAGAGTGAAGAGCTAAGTAAAAACATGCAAGTGAGTGTAATTTGTCTTTAACTTAAGGTTCCTGTACATTTTTAATAACACTTTTCTAGAAAAACTATTTCTATAAAGGTTAAAAGGCAAAGAAAAAACAACCATTGTAACATTATTAATTTTCTAAGAAATCACTACCAGTGGAAACTTTTGTACTTAGCGTGTACTGTTCTTGCTAAGTAAATCTCTAATAATTCAACTGTCACCATGCCAATTATTTCTGTTTACTTTACCTGAATCACAGAGGATATTGATATGCCTGTGAAATTTATGAAATATACACACTGATAAAAAGATGCAGTTGTTTTTTAAAAATATATCTTTTGGCATTTAAAAAAAAATCAATAATACCTATATATGGAGTGAGTAGGGTTGTGGATCTATTTTATAATTTCGGCACTTAAAATATTATTGACCTTTAATCTGTCACATGTTATATTCAAATATCATATGATCTTAATTTATTACAAACATCTAGCATGTACAATGCATTTTTCCTGTTCCTGTAGATAATAAAACGAAAGCATAGGGGCTGATTTCATTTATTTCAAGACTATTGATTTCCAGTCCTTCTCTGCTAACTTTAAAAAAGTTACAATAGAGATTCATTTATTTTTATTAAAAATGATAAATCTTCAAGTGTATTCTGTCTTTAGGGCTTTTAGATTTTAGCTCTTTACATGCTTTTCATAGTTCAGTGAAATATTTCTATGGAAATAATAGTGACAATGGCAGTTTGAACCAGACTAGAAATAGAAGTGGTTCCTCTATGGGAGGTTGCCTCAGAGGTTTGAAGATTGTAGATTCTGTGCATAGATTTTTAGTAAAACATTTTTACTACCTCTGTGTTTGAAAAACATAATAGATAAATATCCTTGACATTACATATATTCATTGATTTTATGGCACTTCTGCATAGGATGTGGCAGTGCCTTACAAAATTATCCCTGCAGATAGAACTTGAAAAGTAGAGTTCCTTATTCTTCGCTCCTCAATAAACATTTTCAATCACAAGTCTTGAAAACATCAGCACAATTTCTAGCCCTGGTCACAATACTAAGGCTCTTATCAAGACACCATTGTATTATTTAGAATTACATTTTATAAGTAACTATTGAATAACTTATTGGAAGAGATAAACAGCCTTTCTGTCTTTTGATTTTTGTGAAAAAATATTTTATTCAGATTTTTTCCCTTGAAAATAACGTATCTCATATACATCTTTAAAAATACAAAATCATCACTCCTTAAAGTAAGACCAATAATGTAACCTTCAGGTAGTTCTTTCTGAATTTAGTTCTCCTTGCAAATATGTGTGTACTGTAATTCTCAGGCATCCATTCCAGATTTATTGTAGTAGCATGGTATTGTAAAACTCTCAATTCCTCTTGAAAGAATTGCTCCCCAGACTCTTTTATTTTTAAAATGGATTTTTTGTTTTTGTCCAACAGAGACAGTATGGTAGTTTCATGTTTTGGACCTTGGTTTCCCCATGAAGAAAGACCGTACTCCTTCCTTGTCAAAGCCCAGGTAAATGCTCCTCCAAGGGAACACTGCTACAGGTGCTAAGTGTAAGCAGTATTTATGTTATTGCATTAATTTTTTTCAGGGGCATTTTTAAGTTATTTTTAAAATGTTTGCCATATAATAGCATCTTTAATTTGATATCAAGTCAAAGTAAGTAACGGAGAATTTTCAAAAATCACTTTCAAGGGGCACCTGGGTGGCTCAGTGGGTTAAAGCCTCTGCCTTTGACTCACATTGTGATCTCGAGGTCCTGGGATTGAGCCCCACATCGAGGTCTCTGTTAGGCAGGGACTCTGCTTCCCCCACTCTCTCTGCCTGCCTCTCTGCCTACTTGTGATCTCTCTCTCTGTCAAATACATAAATAAAATCTTTTAAAAAATTACTTTCAAATTTGCCAATTTTTTACAAAGTTGGATACAATTCCTTTTTGTTAACTTACAAAAGGTTTAAACAAGGTAGCTACTGTTAAAAAACTTTGTCACTATGGCCACTACTAGCCAAACATTCAAAACAAATTCATGTGATACTATGATTTCGGTGCTTTTAGGTGAAGTGAAAAATACTGTTTGAAAGATGAAATATTAAACAAAACAACAACAAAATACACCATGTAACTTTAAAATAAATCAATATAACTAGTAAAATTAACTAATAAATAAAAAATGCAACATGTCTTTTATAGTGTTCTTTAGGTCCATTTCTATGATATCATGGTTCATTCTTTGGAGTTTCCTGAAAGTAAAGACCTTGCAATTCCTTGAGAAATACCATGCAAAGGCAAGTTAATGAATATAAACACAGCCGGGCATACGCACACACACACTCACAAATAGTGAAAAAGAACTTCTGAAATTTTGACAAATGTCATATATTTGTTCATGGAGGATTATGTGGGAGTCACTGAGAGTGTCTTGATGTCGAGATACCATTTACCATTCTTTGGTCTATTCCCATCATCGTTATTTCACATGTTTCCTTTACGTGTAACATGGGATATCTTAAAGGTCTTTTGTACAGTTTTTCTTTCATGTATCGTAAAAGCATTTCAAATGCTGTGTGATCAATGTCAGCAGCTCTGCAACTTTCCTCTATTACGCATTCTGATAGATGTATTCTCATTATTACACATATCAAAGTGAACTTAGGAATTTTAATGGCCTTAAGATTCAGTATTTGTGTATTGGTGTGTGTGTGTGTGTGTGTGTGTGTGTGTGTGTGTACATGTATAAGTAGACAGACCTTCCCCTGAAATATAGTATTTAGAGGGTTAGATATGTTTAGAAATCTCATACATAGATTACTGGTCAGATTGTAGAGATATTTGATGCAGAAAAGACGTTAGCTCAGCATAATGAATATGTCTGCCAGCCATTTTTATAATGACTTGCTGCAGTTTTTATTGTCTGACAAACCGTATGCTGTGCTGTACTGTGAGCTTTCTTGTTCGACATAATAAAAAATGATGCAATGTATCCCTAGAAGTCTAGCTGGATGAAAAGAAGGCAGCAGAGTGCTGCTTCTGCCAATAGTTTGGTTGCATATTCTGTGGGAATTATTCTGCAGGTGATAAATATACAATTACCATAATTTATAATGCATTCTTCCTGATCTCTAGTAAAGACATTATTCAGAGATAGAGATTTTAAATCTATTCATACACCTAAAATTTCTTTACACATATTTAATAAACCACCAGGTGTATCTGAACATTTTGAGATGAAAATATTTACCTATATTTAGAGAGCCGTGAAATACCTTACTTTTGGTTTGTTAATTTATTACTACTGTGTCTCATGTGACTTTTTAAAAAATTTGCTCATAAGGGAAATAGTATTTCAAGAGCTAAAAGGTTCCAGTTACTTAACAGTTAAGTACATCAATAGGACATTAAAGATTTAGACTTAATATGAGTGATCATTTTCAACTTAGCATTTCCATATATATGAAAAGATCTATGCTTAGTTTTAATAAGAATGTATTAATATAAGGTCTATAAAGTACACTGGGCAGGAGTCTGGTACAATAGAACTGCATGGTATGTACATTCACTTTGGTGATAAATGCTTCATTCCTCCTTTAGAGGATTATTAAAAGCGTTCTCTGGAGGAATAAAATGGTGGAAGTCACACATTTAATAGCTCAGGTACAAAGAGTCAGATTGTGCCAGTTGGCAAAAGTTAGCAGGAAGCTGTCACAATAAATGGCAGCAGCTGCTCATAGTTCTAAAGAGTATGTCCCAGTCAGAACTGAAAACTGATGGCATCTACATTAATACTACCTTAATGGCCCATCTGCTGCTCCATAGGGTCCCTAGCTGCTGTATGGAGTCATAGGCATTTGACAGGCAGTCTCTGTATGCCAGACGCACATTGTGCCAAATGTTTTAGGCTGCTTCATCTCGTTCTGATCTGTCAAATTCTCCCTACTCATTTATCAGGCAAGGAGTTATGAGGGTTTTTCTTTTCCACACATCATTGGCTTTCAGCGTTGGGGCAGCTAAGAATTTGGAAGGCAAACTACTTTGGTTATTATTATTTTTTTTTCTAATTGACAACGCAAGGCAAAGTTGTCTGATATACTGTACTGTGGTGGGTACGTTAACCTAGCGCTGTGACAAGCAAGCCCTGTGGAGAAATCAATCGTGGGCGTTTTAAAATGTGATGCTGCATAAATATGTTTTTGTGATTGTATTGGGGGAAATGGTATATATTTCTACAGAGCCTCATTAACTGAACAGATACGAGAGCTTGCTTTTAGGTTGGTGAGTTATAAAAATACTAATATTGCAACACCGTTCAAATACTTTGAGGGAAGATGGAAAGTTAACATTTAAAAACATCTCTTAAACTTCTCTTTTTAAAGTGGGCTCTATTTTGCACAGTGTGGTCAAACAGATATAAATAAGGATATGTTTTGTAACAGTTGATTAAATTCTGCAGAAATAATATTGTTCAATATTGAAGATAAAGTATTATTTATTCCAAGTGCAATTCACATATCTTTGAGTAAATAATGGCAAATGTATAATCAGATTTATAATACTTCTTACATCCAAATTTGGAAGTCCTTTGTTTTAAGAAAAATCTCTAGACAGTGAGATTGAGTGTTACTCTTGAGTTAAAAGATACGGCCTTTTCAATTTTGAAGATCAGTTGCAAAACGGTTGCCAAATATATACGTTTTAGTAGACCTACCCCCATTTTCATAAAGGCAGTTGACAAGTAAATCCTGTTTCCACTGGGATCTCCTTAGCTTGCCTGACTTTATATGTTTCCAAAACATAATTGTTCCATATTTGCCAGAGTTCTTTGTATGTTCATAAATACGATGGACTACATTTTTTCTTGGTGATTACTCTCCCTCTTTCTCCCTATCTCTTTTTGTTGCCAGTTTCTTGAGTTACCAGCTTTTTGGTCTTACCTGATTGCTTTAAGAATTTATAATAGATTAAAAAAATACACAAAAATAACCCTATGAATTGGGGGTAAGTAAACTAGATGTCTCATGTATTAAGGTGTTCAAGCTAGAACGTAGGTGGAACTGTTGGTTACTTCACTCCAGGTTCCAGCACGTTTCCCAATCATAATCAACAACAATATTAATGATCATTTAAAAAGCAACTATTTAAAATTGTTGGTGTGTTTTCTTAGAAACCTAATTGACTTGCATTGAAGAATAATAGATCATGTGTAAATGATGAAGTTTAATGCACGTGTGTGTGTGTGTGTGTGTGTGTGTGTGTGTGTGAATGGGCATGGGACATAAAGGAATGAGGAATGGTTTTGGTGGGTTCTCACATTTCATTATTGTTCATTTTTCTTAATTTCTGTGAATAGCTATTACTTCAGTGTACATGTTTAAATATATACAATAGTCAAGAAAGTTTAATATACTGCTATTAGACATCCTTAAAATTTCTTAAATATATTTCTACTTTCAAATAACCCAATATTACAGTGACTATTAACCAATCTGCCAGTCGAACTAAAATCTCAATTAAGTACTGTAACCAATCTTTAATTCATGCTATCTACTGTTGTGAGAGCACATTTTAGGCATATTTTCTGGGCAGGTACGTAGCACAGAAACTTTTGGTAAAAAGGATCAGATACAGCCCTATTTTCTTTTTACATCACATCACTGAATTTCATTGGCATTTGAGAAGCTTCTAGAATGAAAAACGTAAAACTCAGTATTTAGGATATCCTAGAGACTGTGTTAGAAACAGTATCATTGTGTTCGATCTGTTCAACTCTGTGAAAACATATTACTTCACAAAATCATACACGGAAGCTGAGGCTTTGCAACAGTGAGTGGTTTACCCAGGGTCACAGTGAGATTGAGCTGAATTTGAACTGTGTCTGTGAGAAGCTAAGGTTAGACTATGTCTTTATTTACAGTTATGTTTTGGAAAGGTAAACTATCAGGCATACCAGAGATGTCCTAAATTTGAAAGCAGGACTGAAAGTTGCAGTGCGCACCTTGAGAACCGGCTCACCATAGAAAGAGTCTGACAGACAAAGTGAGCCCCAGGGTAAGGCCTATACGTCAGAGGGAAGTGCTAGTTCTCACACAGCGTCTTGCCGACAGCAGGACTCATCATGACCCACCATCCCTTTGACATTTGTACGTTCTTGAGAAATGGCATTGTCTGTGGATCAGAAGGGCTACAAACCTTTGGGATCTAGGCAACTTTGCAGTGGGGTAGCCCTTGATGAAATGTCATACAGACAGAAAGTGGTGCTTCTCACTCTGAGGGAGGTGGCACTGCTGATAAATTTTCAGTACAAAGAGCATCCAGTTGACTTCAGCAGTTGCTTGTGAATTCCCACTGAAGTATCTGGCCCAGAGAACTACCCCTCAGTTCTATCTTCTCCTACTGGGCACAAGAGTGTCCAAAAAACAGCTTGATTTGTGGTGGCAGGTAAGCAGACAAGGAAATTTGAAAAATTAGAGAGCAAAAACACAGAAGAGAGGCGTCCATTTGTGAGTCAAATAAATGAGAACACCACAAAGAAAGACATGGGTACATGCATTATTTTTGTAGAAAAATAAGTAAAAAGAGCAAAAAATAAAAAACTACATGAATTCTGGAGACAGAAAAAAGAAATTAAAAAATCATTCTCTTAGTTGTTTATGGCTCTAATTTAATTAAATTAAATTGATTTATTTTTAAAGATTTTATTCATTTATTTGACAGAGACACAGCAAGAGAGGGAACACAAGCAGGGGGAGTGGGAGAGGGAAAAACAGGCTTCCTGCTGATCAGGGAGCCCTATGCAGGGCTCTATCCTAGGACCCTGGGGTCCTGACCTGAACAACCCAAGCGCCACTATAGCTCTAATTTTAAAGAGGTTTCCATGCAACATTTTCCACTTCGGGGCTTTCTCTGTCTGTCTCTCTTTTTTTTACTTTTAATTCCTGGAAAAACTATATTCACATAAGGCCTTTTTACAGATCTTTTCTAAGATCTTTCTCTTTGTAATGCCCATGAGCTCGTATTACTTATATGTTACAAAACACTCTCATCTAGAATAATAAAGAAGGTGATAGCAAAATAATGGTTCACTAATCCCAGCTAGACATGTTGACAAGATCCCATGCTGACAGGTTTTACTGTTAAAGAATTTTCTGGGGAGTACTGAATTTTTTTTAAAACACAATCTTGAAAATAAAAGAATAAATGTGTAAGAGAAGTAACAGAGTTGGCCTTAACAGGAAAAAAAATATCTTGGAAGAAAGTGCCTTCAGATTTATTTTTGAAGCAAGCAGTTATGTTGCAAATAGAATTATAAGGGCGGCTAAGTTGTTCTCATGTGCCCTTCTAGCACTTGTACTGGGATCCCGCCTGCCATTTGCTCCTATAAATTCCGTTTCCTCATTCAGACTGAACTCATCTAGGGCCCTAACATGGCATAGTATGTCTTGTGAATGTGGCTAGATTTTGTAAAATCTCTGTGGATTGGTTTGTTTCTTTAGTTGTATGTGTATATTTCTTCATTTTGTTGGCAATAGGTAATAAGAATTTTAATCAGATAAACTCATTCTTATTGTGCAGCTATAGCCAATACATTTTCTCTCTAGGTAGTCTACTGCTGTAATCGCTAAAACCAACTTAACTTTTAAAGATATTAATCAGTAAATATGTAATGTATGCAGGGATTTCTGGGGGAGGTAGACTCAGTGGCAAATTGATATCAGCCTTTCTAAAAAGGCATTTTTCTATACATTCTTGATAACTGAGCCCTGATTTGTCTTTCCAGTGTTTTTGTCTTTCAAAAAATCCAGGGAACTCACCAACCATAATGGGTGAATCTTGACTTGTCTAAACTCTTACAGGTGATCTCCTTATACTTATCAAGTGAATGATTTAGAGATTGGAGCTTGACACAATTTAATCTGTGGAGGTTTTGGTTAATATACCAAACATGATTTAACAGAAAGTTAGAAAAAATTTGTGTCAGTGATATCACTGAGCTATTAAAACACCAAAACTGGAAAACAAACAAACAAATAAACATACCCACTTAAACAATTTTTGTTAGGTGAAGTAATAAGCCACCTCGTATTTAAACAATTTTAAATTGAGTACTCAGTTGCTAGCTGCTGAAATTATCCTAGCTGATATGGTCCTTCTACAAAAGCATTTATGGCAAAACATATTGTAGTAAGTTGGTTTAAGTGTCTGAGTCTAGTCAGAGAATTTCCGTAAGAGTTGAGCTGAGTAAGGCAGGTTAGAATTGGACTATAAGGGTTTTGAATTCCAATTTTGGGTATTCGACTGGCATCATGTAGACAAAGGGGAAGTAGTATCTTGGCGACATTGGTCTTGATCTTGTGGCAATGTTTGTAATCTGTTGGAGGAGAAAGAGACAGAAACTAGAACAATGAAATAGGAGTCCAGGTGTGAAGCAGTGAGAGCTAGAAAGGGGGTCATGATGAAAAGGAAGGGTTCGGCTGAGAGGTCTGAAAGAGCATCAGTGGACACAGTTACTGATTAAATGCAGGGGATGAAAATATGGATGAGACTGTGGCTGTTCTGAGCTTCTGAGCCCGAGTAAATCAAAGACCAGACCCTTGAGTTGAAAACGGGTCAATCAAAAAATGAAGTTAATTTTCAAAGATAGAAATCAAATTTAATTTAATGGTGGGGAATTCACTAGAACATATCTATTAGACTGCTAGAAATTCAGAACTGTTCTTTAAGATAAAGATTTCAGACCGAGTTGAGCTATATTTTTGTATACGGAAACCACTTTTTTATGTGAAAACCACACCTTTTCTTTCACATGGTGTGGGAATCTCAGTAGGAACTCACATTTGGTTAGCAGCAGGAATAGACATTTGAAATTCCCATCTTAAATTTCAGTTCCTATCTATTATATAGTAGCTAATTTGTTCTTAAGTAGGTGATAACAGAGATTGAACTCTTAAAATAGAGACTGATTATTATGTCAGTATACTGTCCTTAAAAATAAAATCTCCTATAGACTGTAGGAATGAAGAAAAATATACTGAGACAAAGGTTTTGGGGTGCATGTGTATGTGTAATTGTTGTAACCCAGCCACATGAGAAAAAAAAGAAACATAATGCTTTTTAAAAAATTAACTCTGATAAATTGAGTAACTCTTTCTTGACAAGAAAAAAGATTTTTTTTTAACCTCTGCTCTAGTTGGTAATACAAATTATAATAAGGGAGGGTAGAGGGAAAACATTTTTCTGTAAGGAAAAGCCATAGTGGACATATCTGAGAAAAGAGCCTGAAAATGAGATGCTAAAATTTCTGGTTACAGTATTCATTTTTTAGAAAGGAATTTAAACAAAGGTGAACTAAGAGCACCATCATTGTAGCTGTATGGGAATACAGGAAGGATCCTTGAAGAGAAATCAGTCTGTGACTTGGTTCACTTGCTAGTACATTGTAAAGCTGAACCAAAGGCAGACACTTAACCAGCTGAGCACCTGGGATTGAGTATTTTAATCATATTTGTAATAGGGATTTTTTGTTTTCTTCTGCTTCCTGTTTCTGTTTTTTGTTTTGTTTTTGCAGCAGGATAGTTTTTAATCACTTGGTCAATGTGACATTGTGTTTCCTAATTTTTTTCAGTAACTACATGGACTTACAGGGAGCTTCCTTTTCACTTTTATGGTACCAGGGTGTTTAACAAGATTATTAGTTTAATGTCAGCCTAATCCTATTAGTAGGGCACAGTCTGGGTACATTGTCCTTTTGTTTCTTTCTTTTAAAAATCTTATTTATTTATGCCTCTGGTGGGGCAGAGTTTGAAGCAAGCAAAAGCAGATCTAGAAAAACTTTCATAGAAGGCAGCCTTCATCCCCCTTTGGTTGTATGATAGTTCATTTGGCTGAATTAACTTTTATGTGGGAACTAGGGAAAATTATTTTACTCTAAACTAGCTCTATAAATTTATAGATATTTGCTTTTTAAATTTTTAATTAAATTAATTAATTTCTTTACTGTTCCCCTTCACCACCAAATTGCTAAGGAGTGATTTCCCCATTCTTGTTGGTTCTCTTTTATCCCCCAGAAGCTATACGTTTTGAAAAGTCTCCCCTTTAAACTGAGCCTGTCCTTTTGAAATCACATGTTCTTTGAAATTCCTTTCCTGTGCGCATGATCTTCCTTTCCATGTTGTGATCTGTCTCAACACTTTTTAAATATTTTTATGTTTATTTATTTATTTAATTCATTTTAAAAAATGTTTTATTTATTTAATTATTTATTCATTTATTCATTTATTTATTTATCTGAGAGAGAGAAAGCATTAGACCGGGGGTGGGGGGGTAGAGGGTGAGGGAGAGGGAGTCTTAAGCAGACTCCACACTGATCATGGAGCCTGATACTGGGCCCAGTCTCGTGACCCTGAGATTACAACCTGAGCAGAAACCAAGAGTCAGTCATTTAACCAACTGTGCCACCCAGGTGTCCCATTTTGAAATAATTTTAGGTTTAAAGTAAATGTAACCTTCCTGACCATTGTTTTGATCCCCCTCAGGTCCCTTCACTAGGTCCCTGTTATTTCCTCCCTGAAGTTTTTTCAGTCTGTCTTTGCTTGCCTTAAAGCCCTGCAGCAGGGCAACAGAGGCAAGGACGGAGTGAGAGCAGAAGAGATGGTATGCAGGAATTTGGTGATTTCTCTCTTTATTATTTATGTGTATTTATTTTGACAGTTCAGTATTGTCTGTCTTCAGTTGGTGTTGAGGACATAGTTTTGTGTGGAATTTAATTTTCTCCTCTTGTTCATTATTGTTTAGGGCAATATTAGGAGGTAGGAAGCTATGTAGCTGCCACTGTCTTTGGCCTTCCAGAACTACCAGGCTTTTATATATGACTGTTATGAACACTTATGTACAAGTTTTTTTTGTTGGTTGTATATTTTCCCTGTCTTGAATAATTATTTAGAGGTGGAATTGCTGGGTCATAAAATAGATGTACATTTAATTGTAAAAGAAATGGTTTAAGACTTCTCTAAACTTTTTGTACTAGTTGACTCTCTCACTTGCAATATATAGGGAAACTGCATATTCTTTTGATATAGACATTAGGTCAGATTGAAAATATTCCATGTTTCTTCCATGGATGTTGTTGAAAAGTCAGCTGTTCATTTTATTGCTTTCCTTCATATTGGATTTTTTATTTTGTCTCTGGTTACATTTACTATCTCTTTTTTGTCTTTGATGTTCTGTAATTCCACCATGATGCAGATGTGATTATTATAATTTATAATACTTGAGGTTCATTTGGCTTTCTGGATCTCAGGTTAATGCTTTCCCAAAGCCTGAAAAATTCTATGCCATTGTCTTTGACAGTTGCCTTCTCTCCTTATTCTCATATTTTTCTTCAATATCTCTAAGTTCTTGTATGTCAGACCATCTTTAATTATCTCCCCAATTTTCCATTTATTGGTCTGTTTGAATGTTTCTTTTAAATCATTCTTTTGATCTATGTTTCAATTAAGTACTTCTCATTTCACTAATGTATAGTTTGCTCTTTGACATTTCCAATTAAATTTATGTTTTATATATTTTACATTTTGTGTTATATTTCATTCATTTTCTGTATGTTAGTATCCCTTTATAGATTCATTCCTTGCTTGTGTTTTCGAGCTTATCTTTTATTTCCTCTTACACATGACCATGCTTATTTTATATTTGCTTGCCAATAGTCTTAATATCTAAAGTCTTTAGGGATATAAATTACCATTAGTTGATTTCCTTAGATAACATTCATGGTGACTTTTTCTTGTGTGTGTTTTGTAATTTTTTTTTTTTTTATAAATGTAAGCTGCTTATTTACCTTGGAAATTTTTGTGTGAAAATTCATTCTTGCTGGCTTAAAATTATATTCTTCCAGAGGATTCATGCTTGCTTCTGTTGATTCCCTTAAAATCAAACCAGAGCCACTGAAAATTAAATTTTCCTCATGAAGTTTTTCACACAACAGTTACTACATGATAATATGATTAGAACAAATACTTAGGGGAAATTTTGTTTGTTATCTTCACTCAGTGCCAAGTTTGAAACAGGCCACATTTTTGTTCTTCTCTTCTCTGTAGTAACTTTGTTTTTCGCTTCATCATTACACTGATGGTATGTCCATTAAGGCCTCATCTTGTGATAAGAAGGGTATCTTATTATATTCCCTAATTTAGCAGGTTCTAGGCTTTATATGCCATTACCCACCCTGTGCAGCCATCAGTGGGAAATAGAGGAAATCTGGGTTTGGCAACATATATCATGGAAAGAGAAACTCACTAAATCCCCTTTTCACTAATTTTTGCCCATTTGGATGGGTTTTACTTGTTCAGAGTATCTTATCTGCCATTCTGTTAGCTCTGGAAATCTGAATGCTGGTTTTTTTTTTGTTTGTTTGTTTTTTGTTTTTATAAATTTTATTTTTTATAAACATATAATATATTTTTATCCCCAGGGGTACAGGTCTGTAAATCGCCAGGTTTACACACTTCACAGCACTCACCATAGCACATACCCTCCCCAATGTCCATAATCCCACCCCCCATCCCAACCCCCCTCCCCCCATCAACCCTCAGTTTGTTTTGTGAGATTAAGAGTCACTTATGGTTTGTCTCCCTCCCAATTCCATCTTGTTTCATTTACTCTTCTCCTACCCCCTTAACCCCCCCATGTTGCATCTCCTCTCCCTCATATCAGGGAGATCATATGATAGTTGTCTTTCTCCAATTGACTTATTTCGCTAAGCATGATACCCTCTAGTTCCATCCACGTCGTCGCAAATGGCAAGATTTCATTTCTTTTGATGGCTGCATAGTATTCCATTGTGTATATATACCACCTCTTCTTTATCCATTCATCTGTTGATGGACATCTAGGTTCTTTCCATAGTTTGGCTATTGTAGACATTGCTGCTATAAACATTCGGGTGCACATGCCCCTTCGGATCACTACGTTTGTCTACTATCACTACTATCTTTAGGGTAAATACCCAGCAGTGCAATTGCTGGGTCATAGGGTAGTTCTATTTTCAACATTTTGAGGAACCTCCATGCTGTTTTCCAGAGTGGTTGCACCAGCTTGCATTCCCACCAACAGTGTAGGAGGGTTCCCCTTTCTCCGCATCCTCGCCAGCATCTGTCATTTCCTGACTTGTTCATTTCAGCCATTCTGACTGGTGTGAGGTGGTATCTCATTGTGGTTTTGATTTGTATTTCCCTGATGCCGAATGATATGGAGCACTTTTTCATGTGTCTGTTGGCCATCTGGATGTCTTCTTTGCAGAAATGTCTGTTCATGTCCTCTGCCCATTTCTTGATTGGATTATTTGTTCTTTGGGTGTTGAGTTTGCTAAGTTCTTTATAGATTTTGGACACTAGCCCTTTATCTGATATGTCGTTTGCAAATATCTTCTCCCATTCTGTCAGTTGTCTTTTGGTTTTGTTAACTGTTTCCTTTGCTGTGCAAAAGCTTTTGATCTTGATAAAATCCCAATCGTTCATTTTTGCCCTTGCTTCCCTTGCCTTTGGCGATGTTCCTAGGAAGATGTTGCTGCGGCTGAGGTCAAAGAGGTTGCTGCCTGTGTTCTCCTCAAGGATTTGGATGGATTCCTTTCTCACATTGAGATCCTTCATCCATTTTGAGTCTTTTCGTGTGTGGTGTAAGGAAATGATCCAATTTCATTTTTCTGCATGTGGCTGTCCAATTTTCCCAACACCATTTATTGAAGAGGCTGTCTTTTTTCCATTGGACATTCTTTCCTGCTTTGTCGAAGATTAGTTGACCATAGAGTTGAGGGTCTATTTCTGGGCTCTCTATTCTGTTCCATTGATCTATGTGTCTGTTTTTGTGCCAGTACCATGCTGTCTTGATGATGACAGCTTTGTAATAGAGCTTGAAGTCGGGAATTGTGATGCCACCACCTTTGGCTTTCTTTTTCAATATTGCTTTGGCTATTCGAGGTCTTTTCTGGTTCCATATAAATTTTAGGATTATTTGTTCCATTTCTTTGAAAAAATGGATGGTACTTTGATAGGAATTGCATTAAATGTGTAGATTGCTTTAGGTAGCATAGACATTTTCACAATATTTATTCTTCCAATCCGGGAGCATGGAACATTTTTCCATTTCTTTGTGTCTTCCTCAATTTCTTTCATGAGTACTTTATAGTTTTCTGTGTATAGATTCTTAGCCTCTTTGGTTAGGTTTATTCCTAGGTATCTTATAGTTTTGGGTGCAATTGTAAATGGGATTGACTCCTTAATTTCTCTTTCTTCTGTCTTGTTGTTGGTGTAGAGAAATGCAACTGATTTCTGTGCATTGATTTTATATCCTGACACTTTACTGAATTCCTGAACAAGTTCTAGCAGTTTTGGAGTGGAGTCTTTTGGGTTTTCCATATATAGTATCATATCATCTGTGAAGAGTGATAGTTTGACTTCTTCTTTGCTGATTTGGATGTCTTCAATTCCTTTTGTTGTCTGATTGCTGAGGCTAGGACTTCTAGTACTATGTTGAATAGCAGTGGTGATAACGGACATCCCTGCCGTGTTCCTGACCTTAGCGGAAAAGCTTTCAGTTTTTCTCCGTTGAGAATGATATTTGCGGTGGGTTTTCATAGATGGCTTTGATAATATTGAGGTATGTGCCCTCTATCCCTACACTTTGAAGAGTTTTGATCAGGAAGGGATGCTGTACTTTGTCAAATGCTTTTTCAGCATCCATGGAGAGTATCATATGGTTCTTGTTCTTTCTTTTATTAATGTGTTGTATCACATTGATTGATTTGGGGATGTTGAACCAACCTTGCAGCCCTGGAATAAATCCCACTTGGTCGTGGTGAATAATCCTTTTAATGTACTGTTGAGTCCTAGTGGCTAGTATTTTGGTGAGAATTTTTGTATCTGTGTTCATCAAGGACATTGGTCTTTAGTTCTCTTTTTTGATAGGATCCTTGTCTGGTTTTGGGATCAAGGTGATGCTGGCCTCATAAAATGAGTTTGGAAGTTTTCCTTCCATTTCTATTTTTTGGAACAGTTTCAGGAGAATAGGAATTAGTTCTTCTTTAAGTGTTTGGTAGAATTCCCCTGGGAAGCCATCTGGCCCTGGGCTTTTGTTTGTTTGGAGATTTTTGATGACTGTTTCAATCTCCTTACTGGTTATGGGTCTGTTCAGGCTTTCTATTTCTTCCTGGTTCAGTTGTGGTAGTTTATATGTCTCTAGGAATGCATCCATTTCTTACAGATTGTCAAATTTGTTGGCGTAGAGTTGCTCATAGTATGTTCTTATAATTGTCTGTATTTCTTTGGTGTTAGTTGTGATCTCTCCTCTTTCATTCATGGTTTTATTTATTTGGGTCCTTTCTCTTTTCTTTTTGATAAGTCTGGCCAGGGGTTTATCGATCTTATTAATTCTTTCAAAGAACCAGCTCCTAGTTTCGTTGATTTGTTCTATTGTTTTTTTGGTTTCTATTTCATTGATTTCTGCTCTGATCTTTATGATTTCTCTTCTCCTGCTGGGTTTAGGGTTTCTTTCTTGTTCTTTCTCCAGCTCCTTCAGGTGTAGGGTTAGGTTGTGTACCTGAGACCTTTCTTGTTTCTTGAGAAAGTCTTGTACCACTATATATTTTCCTCTCAGGACTGCCTTTGTTGTGTCCCACAGATTTTGAACCATTGTGTTTTCATTATCATTTGTTTCCATGAATTTTTTCAATTCTTCTTTAATTTCCTGGTTGACCCATTCATTCTTTAGAAGGATGCTGTTTAGTCTCCATGTATTTGGGTTCTTTCCAAATTTCCTCTTGTGATTGAGTTCTAGCTTCAGAGCATTGTGGTCTGAAAATATGCTGGGAATGATTCCAATCTTTTGATACTGGTTGAGACCTGATTTAGGACCAAGAATGTGATCTATTCTGGAGAATGTTCCATGTGCACTAGAGAAGAATGTGTATTCTGTTGCTTTGGGATGAAATGTTCTGAATATATCTGTGATGTCCATCTGGTCCAGTGTGTCATTTAAGGCCTTGATTTCCTTGTTGATCTTTTGCTTGGATGATCTGTCCATTTCAGTGAGGGGAGTGTTAAAGTCCCCTACTATTATTATATT
The DNA here is from genome assembly GCF_002288905.1 of Enhydra lutris kenyoni. Lineage (NCBI taxonomy): Eukaryota > Metazoa > Chordata > Mammalia > Carnivora > Mustelidae > Enhydra > Enhydra lutris. The sequence goes on from NW_019154103.1 coordinate 16,469,743, forward strand.
ATTGTCAATATGTTTCTTTGATTTTGTTATTAATTGGTTTGTATAGTTTGCTGCTCCCACGTTAGGGGCATAGATATTTAAAATTGTTAGATCTTCTTGTTGGACAGTTCCTTTGAGTATGATATAGTGTCCTTCCTCATCTCTTATTATAGTCTTTAGCTTAAAATCTAATTGATCTGATATAAGGATTGCCACTCCTGCTTTCTTCTGATGTCCATTAGCATGGTAAATTCTTTTCCACCCCCTCACTTTAAATCTGGAGGTGTCTTCGGGTTTAAAATGAGTTTCTTGTAGGCAACATATAGATGGGTTTTGTTTTTTTATCCATTCTGATACCCTGTGTCTTTTGAGTGGGGCATTTAGCCCATTAACATTCAGGGTAAGTATTGAGAGATATGAATTTAGTGCCATTGTATTGCCTGTAAGGTGACTGTTATTGTATATCGTCTCTGTTCCTTTCTGATCTACTACTTTTAGGGTCTCTCTTTGCTTAGAGGACCCCTTTCAATATTTCCTGTAGAGCTGGTTTGGTATTTGCAAATTCTTTCAGTTTTTGTTTGTCCTGGAAGCTTTTAATCTCTCCTTCTATTTTCAATGATAGCCTAGCTGGATATAGTATTCTTGGCTGCATGTTTTTCTCGTTTCGTGCTCTGAATATATCATGCCAGCTCTTTCTGGCCTGCCAGGTCTCTGTGGATAAGTCTGCTGCCAATCTAATATTTTTACCATTGTATGTTACAGACTTTTTTTCCTGGGCTGTTTTCAGGATCTTCTCTTTGTCACTAAGACTTGTAAATTTTACTATTAGGTGACGGGGTGTGGACCTATTCTTATTGATTTTGAGGGGGATTCTCTGAACCTCCTGGATTTTGATGCTTGTTCCCTTTGCCATATTGGGGAAATTCTCTCCAATAATTCTCTCCAATATACCTTCTGCTCCCCTCTCTGTTCCTCTTCTTCTGGAATCCCAATTATTTTAATGTTGTTTCATCTTATGGTGTCACTTATCTCTTGAATTCTCCCCTCGTGCTCCAGTAGCTGTTTGTCCCTCTTTTGCTCAGCTTCTTTATTCTCTGTCATTTGGTCTTCTATATCGCTAATTCTTTCTTCTGCCTCATTAATCCTAGCAGTGAGAGCCTCCATTTTTGATTGCACCTCATTAATAGCTTTTTTGATTTCAACTTGGTTAGATTTTAGTTCTTTTATTTCTCCAGAAAGGGCTTTTATATCTCTCGAGAGGGTTTCTCTAATATCTTCCATGCCTTTTTCGAGCCCGGCTAGAACCTTGAGAATCGTCATTCTGAACTCTAGATCTGACATATTACCAATGTCTGTATTGATTAGGTCCCTAGTCTTTGGTACTGCCTCTTGTTCTTTTTTTTGTGTTGAATTTTTCCGCCTTATCATTTTGTCCAGATAAGAGTATATGAAGGAGTAAGTAAAATACTAAAAGGGTGGCAACAACCCCAGGAAAATATGCTTTAGCCAAATCAGAAGAGATCCCAAATCGTGAGGGGGGAGAAAGGGGATAAAAAGAGGTTCAGAAAGAAAAAAAAAATTAAAAAAAGAAAACCAATAAACAAAAAATATAAAAAGGAAAAAAAATATATATTTTAGATAAACTAGTTAAAAAACGTTAAAAAAGAAAAGGGTAAAAGTTAAAAAAATTTAGCAGAAAAAGAAAAAAAAATTGAAAAAGAAAAAAAAATTAAATTAATTGCAAGGCTAAAGAATCATGGGGAGAAAGCCAGGAGTTTCGTGCTTTGCTTTCTCTTCCTCTGGAATTCCGCTGCTCTCCTTGGTATTGAAACTACACTCCTTGGTAGGTGAACTTGGTCCTGGCTGGGTTTCTTGTTGATCTTCTGGGGGAGGGGCCTGTTGTAGTGATTCTCAAGTGTCTTTGCCCCAGGCGGAGTTGCACCGCCCTTACCCGGGCCGGTCTGAGCAATCCGCTCGGGTTTGCTTTCGGGAGCTTTTGTTCCCTGAGCGCTTTCCGTAGAGTTCCGGAGGGCGGGAATGAAGATGGCGGCCTCCCAGTCTCCGGCCTGGAGGAGCCGAGAGCCCGGGGCCCCACTCCTCAGTGCGCCCTCAGAGAACAGCGCCCGATTACTCCCGTCACCCTGGCCTCCAGCCATGCTCCGAGCTGACCGATCCCGCGACCGGTTCAAGGTAACCCCGAGCTTAGAGCTTACTCCTTGGCCCTGTCTCTGTAGCCGGCTTCCCCATTCTAATACCTGTAAGCTCTGCAACACTCAGACACTCCCGATCCTTCTGTCACCCTGCGGGACCTGAGGCCACGCTGACCCTGCGTGGGCTTCACCCCAGGTAAGCCTCTGGAGCGATGTCCCTCAGCGGAACAGACTTTTAAAAGTCCTGATTTTGTGCTCCGCTGCTCCGCCACTTGCCGGGAGCTGGCCCCTCCCCCCCCGCGGTCTATCTTCCCGTCGCTTTGGATTCACTTCTCTGCCAGTCCTACCTTTCAGAAAGTGGTTGATTTTCTGTTTCTAGAGTTGCTGTTCTTCTTCTCTTCGATCTCCCGTTGGATTTGTAGGTGTTTGCAATCTTTAGATAAGCTATCTGGCTGATCTCCCACTACCTGAAATAGTCTCAGCCTGCTACTTCTCTGCCATCTTCCTGAATGCTGTTTTAAGTGACTGTTGAGACAGTAGTGGAGAAGTCTAGGTAGAGCAATGAACTAGATACTTCTATAAATAGAGGAGGAAGAGAAAGTTTCATTCTTCCCAAAGCCTTAGAGAAAAGAAGTTAAATGATTATGCTTCAAAATTAAGGAATATTCCATTTAGCACTGTGTTTATATTGACAATCTATATGCATTTGAAAAGATAAAGAATTTGTAACTTCAGGGTCTCCATGATACTCTTAGCTATTTCTACAAAGAAAAAAAAAAATCAGAGACACAAAGAAATTAATCCCAATTTAATTAAAATGTTAACCATGTTATCTCAAAGTTACACAATGCCAATATGTTTCAGTCTTACTATTAATACCTGTAGAGAGAAAACACAAGCAAAACAATTGCTAAGTAGGAGATTAAAATATCACTTTTAAAAATTGTAAGCTAGAATTAATTGGTATATAAATTATTTATTTATTAAAGATTTTATTTATTTGACAGAGAGAGATCACAAGTAGGCAGAGAGGCAGGCAGAGAGAGAGAGAGGAGGAAGCAGGCTCCCTGCTGAGCAGAGAACCTGATGTGGGGCTCGATCCCAGAAACCTGAGATCATGACCTGAGCCGAAGGCAGAGGCTTAACCCACTGAACCACCCAGGCGCCCTAGAAATTATTTAAAAAAAACAAGAAAACAAAACAACAACAACAAAACCTATGAAAGTGGCACCTGGATGGCTCAGTGGGTTAACCCTCCTCTGCCTTTGTCTCAGGTCATGATCTCGGGGTCCTGAGATCAAGCCCTGCATCAGGGTCTCTGCTCAGCAGGGAGCTTGTTTCCCCCCCTCTCTCTGCCTGCCTCTCTGCCTTGTGATTTCTCTCTGTGTCAAATAAATAAATAAAATCTTTAAAAAAATTAAAAATTAAAAAAACAACAACAATGATGTTTCCTACAGTCTATAGGAGTTGATTTTTTTTTTTTTTTTAAGGACAGTATACTGACATAATAATCAGTCTCTATTTTAGGAGTTCAATCTCTGTTATCACCTACTTAAGAACAAATTGGCTACTATATAATAGATGGGAACTGAAATTTAAGATGTAGGAATTTCAAATGTCTATTGCTGCTGCTAACCAAATGTGAGTTCCTACTGACTCCCAACCATGTGAAAGAAAAGGTGTGGTTTTCACATAAAAAAGTGGTTTCCGTATACAAAAATATAGCTCAACTCAGTCTGAAATCTTTATCTTAAAGATTTTGAATTCTGATTCCAGATGTCAATAAAACTTATATATCTTATTATAAAAAAGAAATTAGCAAGGTAAAGAATGACCAACTTTGTTAAAACAGAATCATTTTGTATATGAAATTTAACTTTGTTTTTAGCAGGTTTAATTCTTTTTATTAACATATAATATATTATTTGTTTCAGGGGTACAGGTCTGTAATTCATCAGTCTTACACAATTCACAGCACTCACCATAGCACATACCCTCCCCAATGTCCATCACCCAGCCACACCATCCCTCCCAACGTCCCCCCCACTCCAGCAACCCTCAGTTTGTTTCCTGAGATTAAGAGTCTCTTATGGTTTGTCTCTCAATCTGGTTTCATCCTTTTTCATTTTTCCCTCCCTTCCCCTATGATACTCTGTCTTGTTTCTCAAACTCCTCATATCAGTGAGATCATTTGATAATTGTCTTTCTCTGACTTACTTATTTAGCTTAGCATAATACCCTCTAATTCCATCTACGTCATTGCAAATGGCAAGATACCGGTTTTTTGATGGCTGCATGGTATTCCATTGTAGATATATACCACATCTTCTTTATCCATTCATCTGTGGATGGACATCTAGGCTCTTTCCATTGTTTGGCTATTGTGAACATTGCTGCTATATACATTCAAGTGCATGTGCCCCTTCGAACCACTACATTTGTATCTTTAGAGTAAATACCTAGTAGTGTGATTGCTGGGTCATAGGGCACCTCTATTTTCAACATTTTGAGGAAATTCCATACTGTTTTCCATAGTGGCAGCACCAGCTTGCTTTCCCACCAACAATGTAAGAGGGTTCCTCTTTTTCTACATCCTTGCCAACATTAATAGGTTTAATTTTTATTTGCAGTTATATTTTAAATTTATTTGTATGGTTCTAGTTCCAGAATTTAAATAGAATCGAACTCAACTGGTTTATACATATTATAAAATCTGGCAAAAATTTGTGAATGTATTAAAAACTATATGGTATTAAGTTAAGGGTTTGGGTAGACAATGCCAACAGTCTCAGTCCATTGACAATGGAACATATTACCTTCCCTCTGAATATTGAAAGTAACTCTTAAATCTTTATTTTCCTGTAAATTAAAAAGCAACTTAAAACATTTTAATTATTTGAAAGCACTAAATCTTAATGTTCTTGGCGTAAGTCATGAGAACCATAGACTGGAACCTATTTCATATATAATTCATAAATCATGTACATATTTTTGTATTTTATTTATTTAAATATCCCCTCCCACTGGCATCTGAGAACCTTGGTTGTTTATTTTGGTATATTTAGATTCAACCTCAGTGTTTTGCAACTTAAGGTGCTCAACAGTTGTTCTAAATGAATAGCTTAAGAGACTGGAATTTTTGTATCTCTGAATATTATAATGTACATACTTAAAAAATTTCACATGTATGCATGCCTCCATGATTTATACATATGTACATTTTTTTAATTCTAAATGTCTCTGTGAAAATAGTATATATATAACCTTCACTCTTGCGTGAAAAATGAAAACTTGAGAAATTAAGAAAAATAGTTGTTCCAAATCACTGTACTCTAACTCTAGATTTCCTGTGTCAGTTAAATGTAGATTTATTTATGCGATGAGGGGATAAACTCTCCTTGTAAGAAAAAATAATCATAGGCTTCAAACATGCATTCTCCCACCTTTTCTTGTTTAAAAATACTGTGGATCTTTGGCCAGTATCCAGAATACATGATGGACATTTAAGGATATCTATTTCATATTGCTGTTCTTAGAAGAAAACCTAGTTCTTCTTGAATTTATTTCACTTATCTTTCTTTATCTAACACTATTGAGAGTTGAAAGTATTGCAGTGAGATTTAGCTATTCTGCCTTTGTGAGCTTGTTCTGATTTTCCTTTTGTCTGCATACATCTATATAATATCCTACATTTATATAAGCTTTGTATTTGAAAGCACTTCTATAACCATCATCTCATTTTATCTTTATAACAACCGTCTGTGCTTCATAGGGAGTTACTACTATACCACTTAGAACTGGAGAAAATGACGCTGAGGAAGGTCAAGTGGTTTGTTTAATATTATGAAATTATTAGATGAGCCACAGGACTAAAGCCTAGGTGTTTTCAATCTTTGTCTAAGATTTTTCTCTTTAGATCATATTGCATGTCTTCTCATCTCCATAGTGCAATTTATTTATTATATCAGCAAAAATATACAAAATATTTTATCAAATATTTGATTGACTATTTTTTGAGTGGACATAGTAATTATTTGATTTTAGCATGTCCTTGTTCATAAAACTAAACACTTCACTTTTCTTTACGTGTTATTTATTCAACAAAAGTCTTGAGTTACTACTATATTAGGTGTTCTCCTGAGCCATGTTTTTACCATGATAGTGAAAATCAGTTAATATTTTTTTCCTTTTTTAGAAAATTACTGCATCTTTGCTCAGCTAAAAGGAAATGCTATGCACAAATTCAGGGTTAAAAATAAATAATTTGGAGCCTCCAGTTTGTACTGTATTCTTGTTTATAATAGTTTGGAGATATATGGGAGTTGAAAAGTCCAAATCATTTTGAAATGTGCCAAAAATTATATTCTATGGTCATAGAGCTGTATGTATACAAAGTAATCTTATAACAAAGCAATAAAATAATAAATCAATGCTTTATTTGTCTTTTACCGCAGGAATAAGGCATTCATATAAGTGAAATTTCCAGACTACTGAATATTTTTTTCAAACACCAAGTACTAATAATTTAGATGGAAATATTTTTAAATGTAGTGCACAATTTCATTTCCTTCTTAACATTAAACTAATTTAAACATTTTCGATGATTCAATCCTATGTTCATATGTGTATCAGTAAACTATAGTGAGTCTTTCATTGCACTATAGTGAGTAGATCTAAGCCACTGTCTCCTTGGTGGTTCTCTTGGCTTCACTTTCTCTTCAATTTAAAATGTTTTATTCTGCCAGAATAATATTGCTGTTTGTTTTTAATTTATTTGCTGCATGGTATAATTTAGAAAGAAATAGTCCTTGAAAGGTAGACACATATGCAGCTTTAGCTTAAAATCAGCTTGCTTTTCATTGGAGGCAAAATTATACAATAATATAACTGAACATAAATGTATGTGAAATGCTTAATCTCAATAATAAAAAAATGCCTATTAAAACATTTTAAATGCCTATTAAATTTCCAGTTTTCTCCCATCAAATTGGTAATTTCTTTTATTAATATTCACATTTTTTAATTGTGGAAAAATGAACATTATTGTATACTGTTGCAGTTTAGTGATATGTATCAATAGCCATAAAATGGTACATTACTTTATTTTATTTTATTTATTTATTTTTTAAGATTTTATTTATTTATTTGACAGACAGAGATCACAAGTAGGCAGAGAGGCAGGCAGAGAGAGAGAGAGGAGGAAGCAGGCTCCCTGCCGAGCAGAGAGCCTGATGAGGGGCTTGATCCCAGCACCCTGGGATCATGACCTGAGCTGAAGGCAGAGGCTTTAACCCACTGAGCCACCCAGGCGCCCCTGTACATTACTTTAAAATAGAAATTGTATTCCTATATATTTATACTAAAAAATTTTAATTGCACAAATTCTTAGATAGGTATATATATTATGTTGTATGTTATTCCTTTGTGTTTCTTTTTTTTTTTTCTTTATGTTCTCTTTTAGAGGCAGAGATAGATAGAGATAGAGAAGTAGATGTATGTGTATTTATATAGAGGAGGCATGATGTTATTAAATGAAAAAAGCTAGTTTTAAGTATTCTGTTTTCCTAAAACATTTATGGATTTATGAATATATAGAAATAGAATTTAGTCTGGAATAATGAACATAAAATTGTCAATGATAGTTATCTCTGAGTGGTGAGAATGTGGCGGAGTTTCCTTATTTTTTACAAATCTGTATAATAGAGAAGGGTACATGCATGGGTGTATTCTAGGCATTCCAGTCCTAGGGGATTATACACATAATGCCCAAGTTATGAGAAGCGTTGAACACATTCTTGGAACTGGAAATGGTTGTGTAACTTTGGCATAGAAGGATTGCGAGAATAGCAAAGGCTGTAGAAACATACTAGGCTGGTAAAGAAAGTGATGGTCATATCCTAAAGAGCCTTGGTGCCAGGCTAATGGATTAGAATTTTATTTTATTATCAGCAGGGAGTCAGTGAAGTATTTCTATTGTGTAATGATCTGATCAGATTTATACTTTAGGAAGATTAGGTCAACAGTTGCCTGTTTTGTGGATTATTAGGGAAGAATCTAGAGTTAAGAAAGTAAGCTAGAATTTTGAATGGTTTCTTGTGTAAAACTATACCTTTGCCTTTACAGTATCCATAGAACTGATTATATAAAACATTGACATAAGAGAGGAATGTACCATGAGAGAGATCAAATAATTTGCTTTGAGAACATTTTATGTGGAAAAACTATGAATTAACGAAGAGCCAACAAAGAGTTATACCTGCCATGTCTGGTGTTTGTCCTTCTTTAAGTACGAGATGTCCTATTTACTTCAGCTTTTAGTATAATTGGGTTTTTAATATGCAAAGTTGGATATCAAAGCAAAAGTCATTATAATCTGAAAATTATTCACAAATAAACCAATCAATTATGAAATTAGTGTCCACTGAAGCATTTCCCCCAACAATTAACCCTAATGTCTACCTTGTATTTGTATAGTTCATTATCTTTCTAATTGTCAGATGTTATATGTTTGTAATGGGACTATTGTTGTCTTCATTTTGATAGAGACATGATAATAGAAATTTAAAGTAGATGATCAAAAATAATTAGATTAATTACACAAATCAAGACTATAAATGGGTCAAGTTGTAGGAAACTATAAAGAATTTGAGGGGGATGACTTCTTTGGAAAGAGCATGGTTGGATTCTGATTATCCCAAACAAAGGATACAGGTGGATGTGCTGCTCCTGATCTTGATTTTTCAGCTGGACTGCTAGGACAGCTTGAAATGTGTTCCTTGTAATACTGGAAAACAATGGATGAGGTCTGACCTACATTGTAAAGGGAACTAAGGGACAAGTGTCTGGCAATAGCAGCCGGGTCGGAAGAGGGGGCCACATGAGGACTTCTGCCACACCATGAGAAACTGAGGGGAAATATTAAGACATGAGCCAAAACGATTAAAATGATTGTGTCATGAGTGTTAAAATTGGAGAAATCCCACAAAAGCATTCTCTAAAACACAGGAAAAAATAAAAGTTAGATTTAGGCATTTCCCTGGAACAAAGAACCATTCCATAGGAACAATCATTTGAGAAAGTTTTGCTTTCCCTAGCCCCCACATATCTCTTAACTTGCTTTAACCTTGACTGGAAATGGCAGAAAACCTTGATAGTAATAGAAATGATATAAACATGCCATATAGATACCATAGAAGGAAAGAGGGAAAAGAATCTTAGGCCATGCACATTCAAGAGACTACAGAATTCTTCTGCTAACATATCTAGAAGTTGGAAAGATTAACTTTAAATTAAGTTGAAGGTTTCAATTATTATCTGGTTCTTGGCATTCTAAATTATGAGTTGAAACTTAGTACCTAGGGTTACCAATGAAGTCCTGGAGCCTGCCTGATCCTCTACATGGGAATGGGGACTGGGGGAGAAAGGTATACATATTAATGGGACTTAAAAGGAAAGTGAGAACATGATAAAGTTGCTTTAATAATTTCACTACAGGAGTACTGCTTATTTAATGATATGATGTTGCCAAAAGAGAGAGAGAGAGAGAGAAATGTAAATTATACAAATGATGATTTAAATGAAGTCAATGGAAATGATATTGGGATCTGATTAACAAATGAAAGTAGCTCATATACATAGTTCTAAAGGAAAAATAATCTTAAAAATAATCTTAAGCCCACTTCTGTAACTGCTATAATCTCATCCTCCAAATAGAATTATATCAAAACTTTTGGTTAAATATATATCCACAACTTAAGTTATTTTCCCATATAACTATTTACACAGCTAAATCATAAAGTCCATCGTCATTGTATTTCCTTTCTTATAAGATCCTTTATAAACTTTTTTTTTTCTTGGAGCTAACCAATTTTCAAAAATTTTAAATTCTTTTTTAAAAATGTATTTATTATCAATACTATTCAACGTTTCCAATAGAACTGTAAAACCTTTATTAGTATGGTTAAGCTTGTTAGGTGTTTCTATCAGTATTTTTTAAAATAGGTAAATACCTCACAGAATCTTTCATCTTTCTGTGCTAAGCTGAGCTTTTTGCTTTTAAGCGTGCTTCAAATCTGTCATTCTAAATTCTTACCTACACCCTATCTTGATAAAACTCTAGCCTTTATAATGTATTGGGTCCCCAGTTTTCCATAGCCTATCTTACATTTTCTTCTTTCTAAGTTTACTTTCTATTTTCATAGAGTATATTCTCCAATAGTGTTCTGCAAAGTATAAAGGGGAAATAAAAAATTTGAGGAAAAAAATCAAGACTTTGCATAGCAGAATATTCCTTTAACTTATTTTCAGAGCTAGTTGAACTTTATCTTGTATAGAGAATTCTAGGTTGGAAATGATTTTCTCCATGCTGAAGGCATTTCTCATTTTCTTCCTGTTTTCAGTTTTAGATGTCTTGAGACATCTAAAGGTAGTCTAGTTTTCATTAGTGTTGATGTACATTTTTTCTTTCTGGAAAATTTTAATAATCTTATCCCTAATACTCTGAAACATAAAATATTTCTTACGTTGGTCTTTTTAATTAATTTTTTGCTCTAGGAAATTTGTCTCCTCATTCTGGAAACTTACATGTGGATTAGTGTGGATTTAGTGTGGATTTTCTTTCAAATATTATTTCTCTGATAACTTTCTCTGTCCATTTTCCTATAATCTTTGTTTCTTTTCTTGTTGACTTGTATGAGTCAAGTGTTGAATCTCATTTTTTAAAATGATTTATTTATTTGAGAGAGAGAGAGCAAGCACAAGTTGGGGGAGGTGCAGAGGAAGAGGGGGGAAACTCCAGCAGACTCCCCGCTGAGTGCAGAGCCTGAGGCAGAGCTCGATCTCATGACCTGAGCCAAAATCAAAAGTTGGGTGCTTAACCAACTGAGCTAACCAGGTGCCCCCCATCTCCTTATTTTTAATTTTGTTTTTTACCTCTTTTCTTCCTTGTGAGCTTCTGTTAAAATATTATTTCTATATTATTTTTAATTCCAAGTGCTCTGAACATTCCTTTCTATAGAATATTATTCTGAGTTCATGGGTGTAACAATTCCCCCTAACTCTTTAAGAAGATTTATTATACCGTTTTAAATTTTTATTTGTACTATCCATTTTCTTTGAGTTCCATTTTTTTTTTTTCTGTTTGTGAGTATGATGCTTACCTGTCAAATTAGAAACTTCTCAAGTATTTTGATTATTTTAATTATGGAGACTTTCTTTCCGGCTGTGTGATAGTGAAGCTCTTAAAGAAGTTTTGCGCATGACACAGAATAGAACTTCTGATTCTGGCCTTCACCATTGAGTGATTGGATTGAAATCAAGATGTTTGGCAAGATTCTCTCCCACTAAAATGACCTTTCCATTTGTTTCCATTGCTAATTTTTTCCCTTACCCTTCAGTATTGTGGAGAAGTGGGAAGTGAAAAACTCTGCTGTCAGAGATGTGGGTGCCCTGGACCATAGTGAGGGAAGAGATGAATCTGAGGCTCTGATGTTCCAGCGTGTAGAGCTTCCTTAATCCGTTGGTTTCCAAATAACAGTATTTCACACTCTTGTTCTTTGCTATCCCTTGGCATCTTGAAATCCTCTGCTCTTTGGTTTAGACTTTCCAAAGTGTATACTCTGGCTTTCTTCGTCTTTTTTAAGTCTAGCTTTCAAAAATAGCTAGTATCTCCAAATTCTGAGCCTCTCTCAGTGTATAATCGGTTCATTTCTTCTATACCCTTGCTCAGATTTAGCTTTTTCCACTTGGCTGGGCAAACCATCTGCTTTCCATCTGCCAAAGTTTAATATCCTTTATATCTTCTGCCACTTCCTTCACTGTTTTCTTAGCCTATGGTTTATATTATTTTGTTCCTTTATAGTCATGGACAAGAAACAAACTCTTGTGTGGTAAATTCAGTGGTTTCTTCTTAAATGGTCTCTTTCTGTGTGGGGATCATTTTATTTCCCCCAAGTAATAGTGATAATAAAGGAAGCCAACATTTACTGTCTACTCTGTAACAGACATTGTACTAGGCATTACACAAATGACCCCATTTAATTCTTTTGATACCCTATAACATAGTACTATTATTATCCAGGATTTACAGTGAGGAAACTGAAGTTTACAGAGCTTAAGTGATTTGCCTCATGGCAGATAAGCAGCAAATAGGAGATCTGGGATTTGTATGAGAGCCATCTGATTTTATTGACTTTGCTTTTAGCTCTTACTCGGCTGTGTATAATAATTGTCCATTAGTCAAGGTTTGACAAAGTCTGTATAGACCATTGCAGGAATAGTTGGCCAGGTGTTGGCAAAAATGATTTTACTGTGTTTTGTTTGTTTGTTAGTGGCAGTAGTTTTTTCTACAAGCCAGAGGAGACTATGAGTATCACTATCAGTATTTTAACATTACTTATTAATCTATCCTTTATGTAACAAAATCCACCCATTTTAAGAATACAGCCATGAATTCTAGGAACTTTACAATGTAAAACAATCATCACCACATATCTGTTTCAGAATATCTTTATTCCTTCAGTAAGATACCTTACAGTCTCATATATAGTGAATCACTATTGTCACTCCAGCCTCTAGGCAACCACTAATTTACTTGAAGTCTCTACATTCGTCATTTCTGAAAATTTCACGTAAATGGGATCATGATATGTGGTCTCTTATGTCTGACTTCTTTTACCCATCGTTTTTGAGAAAGTTTTTGAGGTTTGTCCATGATATTGCGTATGTCAGTAGTTATTATTTTTTTTTTATCACTGAATAACATTCAATTGTATGAATGTATGAGTCTACTTATTCACAACTTAATGGACATTTAATTTGTCTCCAGCTTAGGACTATTATGAATAATGCTGCCTTAGTTTGTAAATTTTTGCTAGGTCATATAATAGTTTTATATCTAACCTTTAGAGAAACTGCTAAACTGTTTTCCAAAGTAGCCACAGCTTTTAATACTATCAAGTATTTTTAATGCCTTGAAACCTTAACATTTATTCTTCCTTCCCTTGTATTTCCTGGCTATGGCTTAAATGACCCACAAAAGAGATACTCTCTCTAAAGAGTGACCTACAGGTTCTCTTCAGACTTCCCTCTCTCCATTTTCACATTTTCTCACCTTCCATTTTTCCAAAGTTCTTACAGACCTTTTTTAACTTTTAATTTTAAGTAAACTATTTTTTTTAACTGTATGTATGTATTTTTTGGAAAGAGAGAGAGAGTAACATGCATGAACGGGGAAGGGGAGAGAGAGGGACAGGGAGAGGGGGAGCGAGAATCTCAAGAAGGCTCTATGCCCAGTGCAGAGCCCAATGCAGTACTTGATCTCATGACCATGAGATCATGACCTGAGCTGAAGTTGAGTCAATGTTTAACCAACTGAGCTACTCAGGCGCCACAAAGTAAACTATTTTAAGTTAAACACACACACACACACACACACACACACACACACACACACACACATCCTAAATGAACAGCTTCATCGTGTTTTACAAATATCACATACCCATGTAAGCACAACACATCTCATGATATGGGATAAGACCAGCACGCAGGCACCCTGCTCATTATTCCATCCTATCCCCATGAGAGAACCACTATTCTACCTTTTATGATAATAGATTTTTTAAAAAATTGTTGATTCTTATATAAAATGAATTGCTTTTATTCTATCTTTATAATAGCTATATTGAGCTATTAGTTAAATACTATAAAGTATACCCTGCAAAAATATTTATTGGTTTTTATTACAGTTATATAGTTGGGCGACCATCAGCACTATCTAATTTTAGAACATTTTTATCACTCTCAAAACTTATTTGCATTAACCCATATCACTCCTTATGCCCTTCCCATCTCAGTCCCTGGCAACCATTCATCTCTTTCTGTGTTTATGAATAAACATATTCTGGACATTTTATATAAATGGAATCATACATTATTTGTATTTTGTGACTGGCTTCTTTAACATAGCAAAATGCTTACAATGTTTATCTGTGTTGTCGTATGTATCAGTACTCATTCTTTCTTTAATGCTGAGTAAGATTCCATCACATGGATATATCACATTAGGCTATATACTTATCAGTTGATGGGCATTTATTAGTTTCCACTTTTTGGCTGTTACGACAGCTGCTTCTAGGAACACTTGTGTGCATTTTTTCTGTGGGTGTATGTTTTTAATTCTCTTGGGCATATATCTATGAGTGAAATTGTTGCCTTATGTGGGAACTCCATGTTTAGTATTTTGTGAAATTACCAGACTATTTTCCATAGTGACTGCACCATTTTACAGTCTCATCACCAATTCATAAGGGTTCCAATCTCTGCACTTGTCCTCCAGTACTTATTACTCTTTGTCTTTTTAATTTTTTTAATTTAATTTTATTTTTTCAGTGTTCAAAGATTCATTGTTCATACACCACACCCAATGCTCCATGTAATATTTTAATGAGCCTGACATAATTTGATTGTGGTTTTGCTTTCCATTTCCTTAATTACTAATATGGCTAAGCATCTTTTTATGTATTTATTAACCATACATTTATATTAATTTGATAAATATGTTTTGAAATCTTTTTCTGATTTTAATTTGATTATCTTTTTATTGATGAGTTGAAAGATTTTCTTATATATTCTTGATACAAGTCCCTTATCTGATATATAATTTGCAAATATTCTTCTTGTCTTCTTGTCTTTTCACTTCTTAAATATATTCTCTGAAGCACAAGATTTTTCAATTTAGTGAATTCCTATTCATCTAATATTTGTGTGTGTGTGTGTGTGTGTTTTTGTATGTGTGTGTATGGTAGCCTATCTAAGAAATCATTGTTAACCCAAGATCACAAAGATTTACTCTTCTGCTTCCTTCTAGGATTTTAATAATTTTTGCCCTTAATATAGGTCTGTGATCAGTTGGAGTTAATTTTTGTGTATGCTGTGAGATAGGAATCCAAATTTAGTTTTTGCATATAAGTATTCGTTTGTCCTAGCGGTTCTTATTAAAGCACCGTTCTTTCCCCCATTTAATTGTCTTGGCACCATTGTTGAAAATCAATTGATCATACTTATAAGGGTTTATTTCTGGACTCGCAATTGTATTCCATTGATCTATATGTCTATCTTCATGCCAATACCATACTGTCTTGAATATCCTAACAATGTAGTAGGTTTTGAAATCAGAATGCTTGTGTCCTTAAACTTTGTTTCTCTTTTTCAAGATTATTTTGGCTATTCTGAGTCCCTTGAATTTCTCTATGAATTTTAGGGTCAGTTTGTCAGTTGTGCTAAAATAGCATCCAAGATTTTGATAGGAATTTCTCTGAATCTGCTGATCAATTTAGGAAGTGTCACCACCTTAACAATTTAAATCCTCCGTTCTACGAATGTGAATATGTGATGTCTTTCCATTTTCTTAAGTCTCCTCTAAAATTTTTCAAAAACATTTTGTACTTTTCAATAAAAAGTACACTACTTTTATTAAATTTATCATGTATTTTATTATCATGCCATTGTAAATTATTATTAATTATTCTCTTAATTTTATTTTTATATTGTTCATTGCTAGTTTATGGAAATACAATTGATTTTTATATGTTGATTTTGCATCCTGCAACTTTGTTGAACTCATTAATTAATTCTAATAGTATATTGTGTGAATTCCTTAGGGTTTTCTAGAAATAAGATTTTGTCATTCAAGAATAGAAATGGTTTTACTTCTTTCTTTCCAACTGGGTGCATTTACTTTTCCTGCCTAATTGCCCTAGAAAGAACCTCCAGTACAGAATTAAATAGAAACGTTAAGAGAGGACAGCTTTGCTTTGCTCTTGATGTTAAGGGTGAAGTATTCAGTCTTTCATTATTAAGTAGGGTGTGAGCTGTGAGTTTCTCATACATTCTCATTATTAGGTTAAGGATATTCTCTTGCACTTTTAGTTTGTTGAATCTTCTTTGTTATTACAGTGCATTGGATTTTGTTAAATACCTTTTCTTCCTCTCTTTGTATTATGCTGTGGTTTTGCCTTTTATCCTACTAATAAGGTATATTGTAGTAATTGATATTAGATATTAAAGCAAACCTTGTATTCTTGGATAAATTTCACTTGGTCATGGTATGTATAATCCTTTGTATATATAACTGGATTTTGTGTGCTACTATTTTGTTGAGGATTTTTACATATAAATTTATAATGGCTATTGGTCTGTGGTTATTCTTTTTGCAATGCATTTTTCTGGTTTTGGTATCAGAATAATACTAGTCTCAGTGTTCTACCCTATTCTATTACTTGGAAGATACTGGGAAGGATTGGAATTAATTCTTCTTAAAGTATTTGGTAAAATTCATTTGTAAAACCATCTGGGCCTGGGCTTTTCATTGCAGTAAGTTGGTTTTTAAGTAGCAACTCAATGTTTTATCTTTTTATAAGTCCATACAAATTTCCTTTTTCTTCATGAGTCACTTTGGTTTCTGGTATCTTTCTAGGAATTTGTCAATTTCATCCAGCTAATTTTGTTGCATAAAGTTGTTAATAATATTCTCTTATAACCATTTTTATTTCAATAAGGAAGTAATGGTGCCTTCTAATTTATTCCTGATTTTAAAATTTGAATCATGTCTTTTTTTCTTGGTCAGCCTAACTAAAAGTTTGTCAGTTTTGTTGGTCTTTTCAAAGACCAAACTTTTGATTTTGCTATTATTTTTCGATTATTTAGCTATTCCCTATTTCAGTTTTTTCCACAAATCCTCACTATCTGTTTCTTTATGCTTGTTTTGTCTTAACTTTGATTTTTTTTCTAGTTTTGTAAGATGGAATTTTAGGTTATTGATTTAAGATCTTTTTTATTTTTTAATATAAGCATTTGCTGGTATAAGTTTCCCTCTGAGTACTAGTTTTGCTGCATCAAATAAATTCATTTGTACTGTGTTTTTATTTCTATTCTTCTCAAAGTATTGTCTAATTTTTCTTGTAATTTTTTTTGACAAGGAAGAATAATTGTCTTTAAATGGCTATTCATGAGTATATTGCTTAATTTCCACAAATTTGTGAAGTTTCCCAAACTTCATCCTGTTAACTGATCTCTAACTTAATTCTGTTTTGGTTAGAGAACATAGTTTGTATTAATTCAATAATTTTAAGCTTAGTTAGACTTTCTTTTTTTTTCTTTCTTTTTTCTATTTGGCTTCATTCACTCAACATTGTTTTTGTGAGATTTTTCTCTGTAGTTTGTTTGTTTAACCTTATAATGCACCATGGTATGAATATTATACAATTAATTACCTATTAAATTGATGGGTAATGGTGGGTAAACTGTTTAGATTGTCTGCATTATTTTTGCATTTTAAATGCATATTTTGGTGTGCATATGTATGCATTTTTGTTGTGTATATAACTTGGAATTGAATTACTGTGTTACAGGAATGTATATATTGTGTGTGCATGTGCATATATGTATGTCTGTATGTATTCAAGTTTAGCAGATACTTTAGCAGATAATTTGTTTTCCCACAAACAACATATGAGAATTTTACTTGCTTTACATCCTCACCAGCATTGTACTCTCACTATTTTTAATTTTAGAAGTTTTGGTGGTTATATAGGGCAATCTCAACATGACTTTAATTTGCATTCTCTGGTGGCTAATGAGGTTGAGTGCCTTTTCATGTTTATTGGATGTTAGGACATACTCTTTTGCTAATGGTCTACTCAATAAATTTTTTGCCTATTTTCTATATCATATTGCCTATAATTTTTAGGAGTATATATATTCTGATTATGTGTATTTTGTGTATGTGTTTTTATATACTGAAAATATCTTCTAGATTAAGGAGTTCTCATATTTTTAGTTTGCTGTTTTTATATTGATCAGGCAAAAATTTTTAACAAATTTTGTGTTGATGGAAATGTTATGAATTTTTTCATTTATTCCTTAACTCATATATTTATTTTTTAGTATCAAACTAATCTTGCATTCTTGATATAAAATTAATGTTGCCCAGATGTATAATACTTTTAAATTTTTACTAGATTTAATTTTCTATTATTTTGTTTAAAATTTTGGGATCATTTTCACAAAAGAAATTGACCTTTAATTTTCTTTCTTACTGTATTTTTTCCAGATTTGGTTCCAGAGTCATGCTGCTTTCATAGAATGACCTTGAAAATATTTCTTATTTTTCTGTTCTTTGGAAGAGTTTGTTTAAATTTCCATGTTTCTTTTTACATATTTAAAAAATTTTTACCAGTGAAGCAATCTTATCCTAAGTTTCTCTCTCTCTCTCTTTTTTTAAAGAGGATTTTATTTATTAATTTGAGAGAGATAGAGTGAGAGAGAGCATTAGCAGGGGAGTAGGGGCAGAGGAGGAGGGAGAAGCATACTCCCCACTGAGCAGGGAACACAGTGTGGGGCTCCAGCCCAGGACCCTGGGATCACGACCTTAACTGAAAGTGGACGCTTAACTGACTGAGCCACCCAGCTACCCCTTAAGATTTGTGGGTAGGTTTTTCTTTATGAATTCAGTTTATTAATAGCTATAAAACTCTTCAGATTACTTATTTTTCTGGCAGTTTTGATAAGTTATGTTTTCAAATTTACTGACATATAATTGTTCATAAACCCCATTTTTTTTTTTTAAGATTTTATTTATTTGACAGACAGAGATCACAAGTAGGCAGAGAAGCAAGCAGAGAGAGAGAGAGAGGAAGATGCAGGCTTCCTGCTGAGCAGAGAGCCCCAATGCGGAGCTCTATCCCAGGACCCTGGGATCATGACCTGAGCCGAAGGCAGAGGCTTTAACCCACTGAGCCACCCAGGCGCCCCAACCCTATTTTTTAATCTTAGTAATGTTTCTATATTTGTGATGATATTCTCTTCCTGATTCTTGATATTGGTTATTTG
This sequence comes from Enhydra lutris kenyoni, assembly GCF_002288905.1. Classification (NCBI taxonomy): domain Eukaryota; kingdom Metazoa; phylum Chordata; class Mammalia; order Carnivora; family Mustelidae; genus Enhydra; species Enhydra lutris. Next base: position 16,488,762 of record NW_019154103.1, read on the forward strand.
TGATTTCTCTCTCTTTTTTTCCCCCTCAATCAATATTTCTGGGTTTTCTTAGTCTTTCCAAATAACCAACTGTTGGCTGTTTAAGTTTTTTCCTAATGTTGACATGTTTCCTACTTCATTAGCCTCTCATCTTATTTTTGTTGTTTCTTTTCTGGTACATTCTGTGGGTTTAGTTTGCTCTTTTTTTTCTAACTTCTTGAAATTGTTATCACAATAAATGATTCTTTTTTGCACTTAAGCTTGCAAATTTGTCTCTAAGCTTATCTCTGGCTTCATAACAAAAGTTTGATATGCAATATTTGTAATTCAGTTCAAAATATTTTATAACTTCAACTTTGATTTCTGGTTAGTTTTGTGTGTTCTTTGGAAATGTGTTCTTTGGTATCTAAACATATGTTAATTTTTATGCTAAGTTAAAAAAATGATTTCTAACATTATCATTTTGTTCTAAATAAGTATGTATGCATGTATGATTTAAATACTTTGATACTTTTTGAAACTACTTTTATGGTTCAGCATATATTAAATTTTTATATATATCCCATGTGCATTTGAAAATAAAGTACAATTAGAAACAGATTTGTAGATTTAAATAAGGTCCTTTGCTATTCCTTTTGTTCTAATTTGATATATCTCTACTGATTCTATATCCTGTTTTAATAGTTACAAAGATTAAAATTTAAAAATTTTCAACTCTGGTTTTGGATTGGTTTGCTTCTCCTTGTTCTGAGGTCAGTTTTTTCTTTGTGAATTTTGAGACTATTCATTAACTGCAAAAAGCTTAAATTTCTTATATATTTTGGTTGGATTGCTCCTTCCTCATCATTAAAATAACCCCCTGTACTGTGTACCTGTGAATTGTTGAGAGAAAATATTTGAGAAAATATTTGCAAATCACATGTCTGATAAACATATTAGAACATATATTCAGAACATATAATGAACTTTCAAAACACAAAAATACACAAGCAGAATATATAAGTGAAATTGGGAGTTTAAAAAAAAAGACATAAATACGGTTTTTTCTCTATATAATTTTTAAATAATGTAAAAAAATCCAATTTTTATGATCATAAAAATATAAATGTACTTCCTTATTTAAAGGGTATTCCCACTTATTTTAAAATAAAAGAAACTAGAAGTTGATTGCTACATTTCACCTATCACTCACTGTCTTCTTAAGCCATTAGCATGGGTCAAAGTTGACTTGAACTCTTTATAAGATTTTCTTTTTTTAGGAGACAGAAATGGAAAAAAAAAGGATTGGTAAATTATAAAAGACAAGAAGATTTCTGTAAAGTTAAAATGTGGTGCAATTAGATGGAAAGAAAATAACAATGTGTATTGTAAGGTTTTGAATAAAGTGATCTGCAAATTACCTAGAAAGTTCAGAAAGAAGACTGAGATAATTTTAGTGACATTTTATTCCATAGCCATTTCCTGAAGTATTCTTAGTAATATAGCACATATTCTATATATCTATAGATATATGACTGGCAAAAGATAATGTCAAAATGTCCATAATATGTGATGAATTCTGTTTTAATTTTATTTAAGGCTTTTAGTAAAATCACATTGAAAAATTCACCTATTCTTGTTTGAAGTCTGAGACATCTGGCATTGGGCCTGAGATTTTTTGTACAAAGGAATTTTTTTCAGGAAACATCATATGTCTCTAGTACTGAAGAGTTCTTTCATTCACTGACACATATTTATTACCTACTGTGTGTCACACCTGTGTTAGGAACTGAGAATCTACAAGGGTAGGAAAAGTTTATTAACCTTTAGGGTAATTTTTGGAACAATGGTTGTGAGTATTTGTTGTGACTGCTATAAATTTAGCATACAATTTGTTGTGACTGCTATAAATACTCTTATTAATAATAATAGCAGCTGATAGCAAAAAGCACTTGCTATATTCCAGACTCTATTTTAAGAATTTTCTGTGTATTAACTCAGCTAATAATAGAACACAGGCTGCTCCTGTAATTGAATGTGTGGACAGCTACCTAATCCCTATGATACGATAGAAGACGTCCTGCAGAAGGTGGTGATTGAGCTGAATCTTAAAGCATGAATATAAGGCCAAGAAAAGAAAGAATGAGAAAAGCACTAGGGACATAGGCTAAACAGAATAGCATTTACAAATATATGGATTATGGATGCATAAATCAGCCAGTACATGGAACTACAAGAAATTTAATATATTTGGAGGTTTGGGTATGTAGAAGAATGGTGGAAGGAAAGATTAGAAACATTCAACAGTCAGATCAATGAGGAACTTTTGTATCATGCTGGTGATGTTGGACTCTCCAGGAAGTGAAAGGGAGATAGTTAATAATTTTAAAAATAGAATTAGCATAATGAAAATAATCATTTCACTTAGTGTGGAGAATGGATTAGGAGGGAAATGTTGGAGTCAGAGAGTTAAGAGAATTTTGCAATAGTCAAGGCAGGGGATAATAGCCTGAGCTATTGGGTAAAGGGATGAAGAGACTGAACATAGATATAAATATGTAAAATAGGTAGGAAATGGTAATCAATTTTTTCATAAGGGAGTGTGATGGGTAATTTTATGTGTCAGCCTGGCTGGGCCACAGTACTCAGATATTTGACTAAGCATTATTTTAGATGTTTCTGTGAAGGCATTGTTTAGTTGAGATTAAGATTTAAATCAATAGACTTTGAGTGAAGCAGATTATCATCCATAATGTGGGTGAGCCTCATTCACTCACTTGGCCTTCCTAGAAAAAAGACTGATCTCCCCAGAAGAAGAAGGAATTCTGCCAGCCAACTTGGGTGTGAACTGCAGCTCTTCCCTGGATCTCCAGTCTGCCAGCCTACCCTGCGGATTTTGGACTTGCCAAGACTCCACAATTATGTGAGCCAATTCCTTAAAATAAATCTCTCTATTATATTATATATCTTGTTGGTTTTGTTTCTCTCGGGATCCCTAACTAATGTAGAGGGAAGGTAAAAAGGAAGAGTCTTGGATTATCCCTGCATTGAATGGTTGGTGGAGCCATTAAGACATTGGAAACACAGGAGAGATGACTTAGGAGGATATGAAGAATTTAGTTCTGACGTATTTAATATGAGGTATCTGGGGGTTCATACAAATGGAGAGGATCAGTAGATACTTTTATGCAGTTGAAAGTCACACAAGATATCTGGGTTACATACTTCATTTTGGGAAGTGGACCTTTGTAATTGAAAAAAAAAAAACACAGTCAGAAAAACAACAGCAGCAGCAACATTGAGACATAGAGACACGAAGTAAGAATAGAAATCTGGGATAAGAGGATAAGACTGACAAGAATCTTTTAGAGTTGAAAATAAAAACTAAAACAGGATGGTATCACAGAAGTCAAGAGAAAAGAGAATTTTAAATAAGGATGAGTCAAATGCTATTGAATGATCTAATTTTAAAATTAGGAAGAAGTCTGTGATCTCAGGAAGAAGAGTTTTCTAGAGTTATAAACTAAAAGCCAAATAGCCCTTACTACAATATTTTGAAAAAAGCAAATCACTTTGTAGCCAACATATAACCATATTTGTAATGAAATTAGGAGAGAAAAGTTCATTTAGCATACATATATTGGTCTGCAGAATAACTCTGAGGCTTAGAGAGTCCTGAAACCAGCCAGTTTTCCCTTGGGAGAGCCGTAGATCCAGAATTTGAACTTGGATGTCCAGTGTTCCTTAGGGAGTTCATAATACACCGGCTCCCAGAGCTGTAAAAGTGAGGCAGGAACTCACATACAGCAACAGCTGTACACAGGGGAGAGAAAAAAGACGAAGGAAAGAGATGGAGGAAAATCACAGACAAAAACTTGTACTTGTTTATAGGAAAAGAAAAAATATGGAGGATATCAGACTGGAGGATAAGGAGATTTATAGTTGGCACATCAAAGAATAGGACAGTATTAGTATTCCCTAATTGTCAGTATTAAGAAGACTGTCCAAATAGATTTCAAAACATAGCAATATAGAAAAACACCAATCAATTGCCCTTTTAAAATATGTAAATTATGTATTTGGATGAATGCTCTTTTGCTTGTTAACATTTAGAACATAGAGTGATAAATTAAAAGTAAGATCTTAAGTAAAAAAAATTAAAATAAATTAAAAAGTAAGTCTTTACAATGTATAAATTTTGACATAAAATAACTGTATAGGATAAAATACTTGATGTCTAAAACCACTTCCAATTGTATTTTTTAATTAAAAAATACTGTTTGTGTGTTACTTATAATGGGAAAAATATATTTGCAGTATTTGAGATATCACTCTAAAATTAGCACCTAATGCTTATTTTAATACCATCTAATTCTGAAATGTCATCACATTTTCTTTGAATAGCTGGATCAATGAAAATTTCAGGAAAATACATCAACAATAATCGCCCCACCATCCAACACACAGTTCTTGATAATCTCTCTGTCTTTATTTTCTTCTGGTCCTATAAGTGGACATACATTTTAATTTTCACATAAGGTATTTCATCTTGGCTGACTGGTAAAATCTATTGTCTCATTCAGATAAAATGATTGCTTTAGTAATTTCACCCCATAGATCTTATTATATAGTTTTAAGAATTATTTTGGAGGAGTATAGAATATCTTGAAGGTAGTATTTTAGTCATTATTTCTTAAGAAATCTTTAGAATGTTCAAGGGATGAATACACAGCTTTTTCTTCTGTATTTTCCCACTCCCTTCTGTGTCATACACCCTCAAAATTGTTTGTATGTAGCAACATAGTATTGCCTGTCCACCAACCACACTCCATTTTGTCAACATAATCACCTAGTAGTTGCGTGCATCATTTCATTATACTTGTAGAAAATTAGCATACATTCTCCAGTTTTAAAAAGATGTGATTAACCTATGTTAGATATTATCCTACTTATATGTAAATATAATTGAATTTGCCAACCCTCTTTTGCTAGTCAGTTTATTTTTAATTATTTGTAATTTTCTTTATTTTACTTTACTAAATAAATGATATGTTATAGTTATGTTTACGCCTGACTTCCATTAGTAATTATAGTTTTATATCTCTTGCAACATTCGTAGACCTTTCCATACTGGTTGAATGGTTATTTAAGGCAATCCAGACAGGAGGGAGATAAAGCATGAATGCATGAACTTTAATTAAACTTGTGAAATAAATATTTTTTATTACCTTGATGTTGTCCTCTAAAATTAAATGGTTTAACTAAAATCCAGAATATTTCTTCATGCATTTCTTTTTTTCTGAAATTCTTATAAAGTCATTCCAATAATTTAGTAATTATTCCTTTCAAAGAAACAAGTTTTTTATTTCTTTTTTTGAAAGTCATTTAAACTGTGTGTAATTTAAGTTATATGTTATATAGATTTTATAACCTCTATATGAATAAGAATATATTTGCAAATGTAGATAAATTTCCCGTATTCTGTGTATACCCGTATTTAGCACAAATAGCTTAAAGTTGACATTTTTAACATTAACATTTTTAACTCTGAATACTTATTTTTATAATTATATTTCACTCTGTGTACAATATTTACTGATATGCAAAAATTGTAAGTTTCCAGGTATGGGAATAGATTACTGATTTCTAGCAACAAGATGGAAAAATGAATGGAAGTAACTTATTTTACAGATAATTGTCAAGTAATCTTTTTTCAACAAGTACTTTCTTTGAAATTGCTATACAATGTGGTAGATTTAGTAACATATTACTTTGTACTATAACGAGCAACATTTCCAATATAAGCACTTCAGAAATTGGTTTTTATTAGAGAAAACAGACACTGAATTTTATTTCCAAAAAGCTTTTTCCGTGCCAACAAGAAAGACAACAGGTATTACAGACCATTTCCTATCACTAAAAATTATAAAGTAAAATTTCTTCTTCCAGGCCTACGTGGAAAACATGGAAATTTTCTTTTAAAATAAGATCTCTATGACCTGTTTTTTTGTTCTCAAACCACCAGATGTTTTATGATGAAATTCTTCAAAGTATCTTAGTTTTCCAACTTCTATTGATTTCTTAGTATCTAAAATTAATGCTACTTGGATTTTTTTCTCCCACAGAAATCCCTAATATCTGAATATTCTCTTCTCTTTTAATATATTTTCTAATTTTTTTATGGTAAATCCAAATTAACTTTGCTTAATCTATTTATCTGCCCATCTAAGTCTCCCAAAGATGCAGTTCTAAAAGCAGTCTTATTTTTCTTCTTCACAGACTCATATTTTAGCAAACTGCCTATTACTCATGTCTTGAGGAAAATGCTCTTAGCTTGTTGCTTTACTTTCTTCTTAGAGGGAAGGAAATTCTTATCATTTTTAAGTTCTTAATTTTAATTAAGGTATTCTTGGGCAGGGGGGTAGTTTGTTTATACTGACTTTCCTTTCCATGTGCTTCAGGGTTCATGGAAAAGCCATAGCAACTGGGGCTCTCCAATGTTTACATTGCTACCTGGCCAACAATTTGATACTTGCAAATTAAATATGAAATGGATGTACTCTTAGAAAATTGTTATGTTAATTTGTCTTTTGTGAGTTTTCAAAAAGTTGTGCTTTTAAACTTAGGGAAATAAATTTAATAAAACCACACCAGAAGGAGCAAATTTAATGCTATTATAATGCCTCTAGAGGGCAGTATTAAATTATTTGAGGCTATAACAGAATTTTCTCGAGCAAGTCACTCACCATTTGAAGAGGTGACAGTGCAAATGTAAGAGAGGAGTCTTCTCTCTGTAATCTTATTCATGGATGCAAATGGCTGTGAAATCTGAGACCTCACACTTGAATCAACAAGTGTTGTGAGAAGGGGATTTTTTAACTGAGCTTCTTATCTGCTCTTCAGAGAATGATCTTGCTTTCTCCCCTATTAGGATTTATGGACCATTATTTGCATAATCAAAATACATGAAGTTTAGAATGTGAAGAAAATAAGGGCATTTGTCCTCCACTAGGCATCTTTCCTTGCAAGCCACTATAAAAACCACAGTGTGGTCAGATCACATGATTTTCACATACGTGATTTAAATTATGGATTTAAGGAAAAAATATGTAAAGAAATTGTTTTAATAATCTTTTCAAAATTTATCAGATGCAAGGATAATTTTTATCCTATGAGGAATCTCTATTTGTAGAATCTCTGTAGATCTCTGTAGATAGAGAAATGCAGATCTAGATATACACACACGTGGATAATATTTGAAGTTATTTCTAGTGTTCCTATTAATGAAAAACAAGCAAATATAAGGAATTATGAAACCCTTACTAGGTGCAGTCATTGAACTTCAGCATTTTTCTCAAGGAAACATTTCTCCATCCCTGAAGCATAGTAGATATTCCTAAGACCGGGATGAATTATTTGGCCTTTTCAAGTACGGAACTATAATTTACAGTTTTTCATTTTCGTTCTTTTCTTTGTAGATGTACCTTTCCAAAGTTATAAAGTCAATTTGATTTTTCCTGAATAATCATGTCACAACCTGAGGTGATGAAAGAGGATTCTAGGCCCTGCTGCTTTCCTGTATTCAAAACTGGTTGAAAGCACGAAGGTTTATTCTTCTTGTTGTTGATATAAAAGGTAGGATCAGCATGACTGCTTTACTTGTCTTTTGGCATTCTCTTTGGGAGTGTAGAATGTATTTTCTTTTATAGAATATGGTTCCAAACCGAATACAGAATCTGAGGGATGATTTTACATTTCTTCCAATTTTTTTTTTTGTGAGGAAAATATTAAGCATGCCCTTTAAATTTGTACCAGTCATGCTTAATTTAAAATTAAGCACATAAGGAAATGTAGCTTTCAGTAAAAAAATGTATTTAAGATAATTTATTTAACTCATATTTCTTAGTAATATATTTGGACAGTACTGTGACTATTTTATGAAAACTTACATATCTCTGTGAGAGGTACATAGTATTATTCTTGCTTAAAAAAATGGGAATGTGGGGCGCCTGGGTGGCTCAGTGGGTTAAGCCTCTGCCTTCGGCTCAGGTCATGATCCCGGGGTCCTGGGATCGAGCCCCGCATCGGGCTCTCTGCTCAGCAGGGAGCCTGCTTCCCTTCCTCTCTCTCTGCCTGCCTCTCTGCCTACTTGTGATATCTCTCTGTCAAATAAATAAATAAAAATCTTAAAAAAAAATGGGAATGTGGAATTTTAGGGTCAAAAGTGATTTCTATAAGGTTACACATAGATCAACGTTGATATAAGAAAGAAAAAAAGTTTTTCTGATTCCTATCTAAAATTTCTTATTACAAAGAAATCTTTTCTACTTCAGAAAACAGACATCCGCTGAAAGTAAAGAGGAACCAAACTCCATTTGCTTCCAACCTTCTCTAAGTAACAGGGGCTTCCTAAGAAAGCAGACTTCTAGTCTTTCCTCCAGTACCATACACCCCTTCCATGGTCCTCTTGTCAGCCAGCAGTACACACACATTGAAGGACTTGTGTTCCTGCTCTTAAATCCAAAACAACAATGAACTGATAGTTTTGTCTTTGAATAGTCTGTGCATCCACTGGCAACCCATGAGACTGACCGATTTGTGAACTGATGGCTCTTTGGATACTTCTAATAATAAACGTGAGCATTCCAGGAAGGTCTCTGATTTGGAACTTATAATTGAAATCTCTCTCCAGCTTCCATGGCAGGAAAGATAATATGGTCCTCCATTAGGACTCTGGCCTCACAAATGGTTCTGCTCATAACACATCCTCATGCTCACTCTAGTTTTTTAAACTCACAGAGGTGGCGTGGATTGTGGAATGCACTAAGTTCCAGCAATAACTTCATTCTTTGAGCAGTAAGCCAAAATCTTTGTACCCATTTCCTGAACCTTCTCCTACACCTGCTGTCCCAACTCCCAGGTTTTCTCTTTTTACTCTCATACATTCCACTTTCTGCCATTGCTGCTTGTCAAATTGTGTCCAGACTAAAATCCAAACTCCTCTAGAAACTTGCTCCATTTTGCTTACTTATTCAAGCAAATTTTCTTTTCCCCTGCAGGATCTACATTGCTTGAGCTTCTTTGAATTCTTCTCTGTCACTTACATATTAAAGCATCTTAATTGTTAAATGATATTTAAACTATTATTTCATGCATGTTGATCTTAAATCTTTACTCAAAATTTAAAATCCTGATAATGGAGGACCCATAATTCAGAATCATTTTATGTTTCCCAGCATCAGCTAGTGTTTTGCACATAGTAAATGTTCAATAAATATCTGCTTATTAATTATATTCTTCTTAATTTTATTACATTTATTAATCTTTGCTTTAAATTTAAAAGGCAAATATTCTATGTACTACCATTATCATTAAAGAAATACTGAGACACAAGATTATCAAACCATACCATATCAAACCATACCAAATGTACTTGTTGAATGGTTTTAATGCAAATTTTCTTCTCTTTTTCCTTTATTATGAGATCGTAGAATGTTTAGAATTTAAAAAGACCATATAGATGATGTAGCCCAACTCCCTTTTGTAGACTGAGGTTCCATGACTCAGAGTATAAGATGAATTATATGTCTACTCAACTTTCACCAATATATAATTTGTTCTATATACATTAGGCTGAACTCTGCAAAACATGCAGGCTTGGCTACATCATACTCTTCTGAATTATCCTTTGAGTCAAGTACAAAATATTTTCTGAAAAATATCTAAATCTATTGACCATTCTGATTCAACTTCCTTAAAGTAGCTTCCACCACTATGTACCATTTCCTATATTGTAATGCATTATCTAACAAAGTCTCCTACCTTTCCCCACACACAGTCATGTTTCTCCCAGGATAGAGTCTATTGTTTATAAGATACGAGAGGCAAATTTTGGTAGTTTTAGGAGACTGGGGTCTGGAGCCACATTGCCTTAGAAACCCCACCTCTCTACTTGCTGGCTGTGGGAACTTGGGGGAATTTTAATTAATTTCTTAGGGCCCCTGTATTCTCATATGCAGGACAGGAAAAGAGTAGTACTGATTCTCTAAGATGGTTGTAAGGATTAAGTTATTTAATACACGAAGCTCATGGGACATCATAAACACTCAATGAGTTTATATATTATTTATATTATAATGATTGGTACCTATTGTCAATTTACAAATAAGAAAACAAAACAAAAGGATATTCTTAAAATACTATGTCTAAGGAAAGTTGATACATATCCAAATCCTGAATGGTGAGTTGATTTTGAGGTACAAAAAACAAAGACAATAGCAAAATTGTCTTTTAAATGTTTAATGACCATCATGATAATGTACTAAATAGAATTCTATTACACACATACGCACACACACACAGAGACAGAAAGATACAGATACAGAGAGAATACACAATCATTGGTAGGAGAAGAGATGCATCTAATTTTTACTGATTTTCTTTAAAAGATATTTAGTTTCACAACTGGTTCAAATGTGCAGCTGCTTGTTAAAGATTATTTCAGGTATCCCTCAGGTTAGGGATAGATAACTAAGAGTAGTTGATATTGAATGAATAACTGAGTAAAATACTGGTCATGGAATCAAAGTGAAAATAAGGAATAAGACTTTAGCTTTGATGGAATTAAAAGATGAGATAATGACAAAGTCATTAATAATGTTTTGTGGTCTCCAAAGTGCTTCACGTGCAATATTACTATTGATACATTACAGAGAAGAATTTCCTAATCACTCAATTCCTACCCTGGATTTGTACCCTTTTGAACTATTGAAAAGTCTTACTTGTTTATTTTCTGATATTCATTTTTGCTTCTTCTTACTTCAAATTACACTTATGCACACTTATACATCAATTTAAAAATAATTTTATATTACATTTAAATGATCCAATTCTGAATTACTGCAAAAAATTCTCTGAATCTATTTAATTTCTATAAAGAAATTCTGTATCTTTTGTATGAGACACTGGAGTATATGAGGAATGGTTGCTGAGTGGTCTGTAGTTAGGAACTTCTGGGAAACATCTTGATCCGTAGTGAGCTGGTTTGGTGAGTTAAGAGGTAGGGTCATAGGGATAGGGGAAAGGAACAAGAGGCAGAACGTACATTTCTTGCTCATAGTTTCCTCCAATTGGCAACTCAATCCTTTTGTTTTAACAAGCTCTTCTGGGATTATAAATAACCACAAGGAAGGCCAGAATTGTAGATCATCCATTTTTTTATCCTTTGTCTAAATCATATCAGCACCAAGCAGAGACTAGAGATTATGTTACTATGTAAGAAGAAGGGAGAGAAACTCTGGAATGTAGGCAAAAAAGAAGAAAAACAAAGGGTGAATGTTGCCAGGGCTGGCGAGGCAACTCTAATCAGAAGCGTCATTTATTTATAGACTACCTGCTAACTTCTTCTTCACCTTTCCTTCGCTGTTGTTAGCATAGTGTTTCCTTTATTCTTGGGCTTCCTAAAAGATGTCCTAGTAAATGTGGAGATTCTTCTTTATCTGTTTAACGTCATGCTTTCACTGGGATGCAGCTTGGGGGGAAGGGGTGCTACTCAAAGTGTCCAGGAAGTGGCTACCATCTATTTCCCAACTATCTTTTCAAACTGAATTCAGGTTGACCTCGATAGGTGTATATGACAGGAAGACAAAAAATGAGAGGCCAAGTTTTTTCTTACCACCTAATTCATTCTCTTGTAACAAAGAGAGTTGGGGGATGTTCGTAAGTGTTAGGCTTTCCCTCCAGATCTTTATCCCTGTTCCTCAAATCTTCATGCCCGTCTACCCTGCCTGCATATGCATAAGCATGGGCTCACATGTGTGCACTCACACACTTCATTCTCCTGTAAGAACCTCTCTAACCTCTAAGGTTTGGTTTTGCCAGTACCTCCTTGCATCAAAAATATGCCTGTCTATCTTGCGATGTCCACTGTCATAGGCTCAGTCTCCATTCTGTTCTCTATTTTTATGAACACTTATTCAGTCAGGGGTAAGATAACAGGGGTGAGTGAACAGACTAGTAACAGCTATGGTAAGTTTCTATAAAAATTACTTCAAAACAAGTTTGCTTACAACAGTTGTCAACATAGTCTGATCCCATGAAAAAGGTATATTCCTTCTAATAATGAGACTGAACCTGCTTAAAATAACAACTCAACATTATTTTACTGATTTCTAAGCCAGTTTATTAACAATAGGCTTCCATGTAAAATGAGACAAACTTTGTCTGAGCCTTCAGAATAGGTGGTACCAGCAGCTTCCCATAGAATCTGATTCCCAACTTTATGTCCTAAGAAAAACGGATTCCTTTAAGTTCATTCCATTATACATGGTGGGTAGGGAACACTCTAGCTTTCTTATACAGTGGTCTGAAGGCTGATTTAGCCTCCTTAAGTTAATCTTCCTGATAATTTGAAAAAAAAAAGCGTAAGAATGACAGGAACTTAGTAGATGTTCAAAAACATATTTGTTGAATTTATTAGAAATAAAATTGGCAAGTTTTACTTCTATTAATTTTCTTCAGTATTTGTCAAATGAGGCTATTCATCCATTGAAAAATGACTATTGAAGGCTTACCATGTACCAAATGCTGTTCTAGAATACTATTTCTTTTTTTCTTTTAGTATCTTTTATTATTTTTTAAATTTTTATTTATTTGTTTATTTTTATTATGTTCAATTAGCTAACATATAGTACATCATTAGTTTTTGATACAGTGTTGCATGTAACACCCAGTGCTCATCACCACACATGTCCTCCTTAATACCCATCAACCAGTTTCCCCATGTCCCCACCCCTGCTCCTTTCTGTAACCCTCAGTTTAAAATACTATTTCTCTTTTTCCCCCACCTTTACAAAATTTATATGCAGAATACAACCTGAGTAATATCTCTCATCATCTATAGTGATTTTCAAAGGCACTCATGGGAGAAATGTTCTCTTGGCAAAGGTGCATTGGAATTGCTGGTAACAGAGAGCCCTGGGTAGTTTGAGAAGCTTGACCTCATTCTCATATTCAACTCAGATATCCCAGATATTCTTGACCTCCTATTTTCTCTTCTTAAATATCAGTAGCCAAGAGAAGAAGAAAGCCTCCTGAGGAATTTGAATTTGGCTAATGTATAGTATGATACCTTTTATAAATGACAGTGATTTTCCTTTGAATGCAACCAGGGTTTTGAAGGAGTTTAAATTTTTTTCTGTGAGGTACCTCTTTTCCTCTAATACTAAAATTATATTATGCCTAAAAAGAAGTGTTAAATTAGAAAAGAAAAAAAATCTCTTCTATTTTTTACACAATGTTTATTAAAAGATTTTCCTGTCAGTTCATCTTATGATAATATACTCAAAATTAAGTTATTTCTCAAATCACACTGGTAGGGGCACCTGGGTGGCTCAGTTGGGAGCCTTGGGCTCCCATCCTGATCCCAGGGTCCATCAAGCCCCATGTTGGGCTCCCTGCTCAATGGGAAACCTGCTTCTCCCTCTCTCTCTGTAGCTCCCCCTGCTTGTGCTCTCTTTCTCTCTCTCTCTCTGTTAAATAAATAAATAAAATCTTAAAAAAAAATAAGCACACTCGTAGAACTTTTGAGAAGCCGATACTACAGTTAAAAAATATTAGACTTCTGGGGCCCCTGCATGGTTCAGTCCCTAGGGATTTGCCTTTGGCTCCCTGCTCTGTAGAAGTTCTGTTCTCCCTCTCCCTCTGTTGCTCTTCCTACTTGTGCTCTCTCACTCTCTCAAGTAAGTAAAATCTTTTTAAAAAATTAGACTCCTCTTAATTTTTCTAAGTGTTTAGGGACCACGGCTTGTTGGTTTGCTTTTTAAAAATTCATCGGTACAAAACCCAAGTGAAAGTGATTATACCATTAAAATTGTCTCAGGATTGTAGATCTGTGGATGGTATGAACAGATGCAGACATTAAAGATCTGTAATCTGAGATGAGATTATGTGTTCACATAAAATTTTAAAAATATTTTATATATTCACATATTAATGCAAGGATCAATTAATATGGGTTGGGCAACAGAAGGTAAGAGAAATGCGTATCAAACTATCATTTAAAAATGAAATGAAATGTTTTCATAGTAAGACCAAGATGGGTTTAATATTCTCCTTAGTTTAACTAAACTTCAGATAGGTTTCCTCTTTATTCCAGGCCTCTGACCTCCCTTTTCTTAGACCATTTACTTTAGGAAATGTATAATTATAAATTCTTTCTCTGCCCCTCTGAGAGGTAAGTCTTTTTAAAAGCTTCTTGCTAATTTTACAACCCAGAAATGTCTTTCTTAAGGACCTGGGAATCATCTTTTTGAAATATATCATCAAGGAAGATGGTGCCCCTATTTCCAATCTCTTTGGAGAATAGGAGCCTAACTTCTTTGGGACACTTTGCTCCAAGTTGTAAAACTACCTCTTGTCATAAAGATATGAGAAAGTTTACTTTTCTTTTGAGTAAGGCCAATTAGAAAATGCAGGTGGCCTTGGATTCCTCCCACCTCAGCTCTTAAAAAAGCTTCATCTCTTTGTTTCCGTGAAATTGAGCTCAGGCTGAGCTATTTTCCTTATTGAAAATAGTCTTGAACAAAGTGTTCCTTGCCTGTTTAACTTTGTCTGGTGCAAGTTTGATTTTGACAAGCATTATGTTATATGATAGTTTATGCTACAAATAAGCAAGTGGTTCATAAATATGTAGAATATTCTATTGCATAAAATATTTTGTTTCTTAAATACTCTCAAAGAGTCAACTACCAGAAATGCTTCTGTAAAAATTATATTTTATGTAACAAGTTCAAATAAGAAGAATTCTATACTTGAATTTATCCTAAATATATTATTTTGTTATATGCAGAAGTATATAGATTTGTGTGCATGCATGAATATATGATGCATCTGTCAATAGAAAAAAACGCGAAGACATCTCCTATTCATTTAGTGCATCAGTCAATAAGCCCAGAGATGCTGTATTTGAACTTTAAATTTCTCATGCAGGGAATCCAATAAATTCTTCCACAGATTCCCTTTGGCATCTGAGCAAATTTCCAGTGCCCTTTAAATTTTTATGGCTGTTTCTCCTACTCTCTTACCCCAGAGGCAATGTTTCACCACATTCACAATATCTCCATGCCTTTACTTACTGAACCTCTCCCCCAGTGTTGAATTAACACATAGCTTCTAGACCCTCCTGGTTTCCCCCTGGACTATGTCTTTCTCATCTGCCTGTCTGTCTTTCTCTCTTTCTCTTTCTTGTCTCTGTCTCTCTTTCTCTTTGTCTCTCTCTCTCTTTTCTTCCTTCTTCCTTCCTTCCTTCCTTCACACTCTTTGTCCTTAGTGCCCAAGCCATGAGACATAGTATTCTCAAGGATTATCTTAAAAACTTCAAATCTAAGTTGTTCTGCATGCTTTATATATTCATATATATATTTATAGATGCATTAAATTTTGTACAGGGTCATGTAAGAAAACATAGCAAAATGGATCTTTATGTTAGAATGGGTTCTGATTTAGAATAAACCCTAAAATTTATAGAGCTCATTATGTAAGAATTTTATATGTCACTAATTTTTTTTTCTCAAATCTGATGAGCAAAAAACATGTCAGATAGTTTTGATTAGTTTTAATTCTTTAGAATGTTATGTGCAGTGAATATTCTTAAAAAGTATCAAGGTCAAGGGGCGCCTGGGTGGCTCAGTAGGTTAAAGCCTCTGCCTTCAGCTCAGGTCATGATCCTAGGGTCCTGGGATCGAGCCCCACATCGGGCTCTCTGCTTAGCAGGGAGCCTGCTTCCCCTCCTCTCTGCCTGCCTCTCTGCCTACTTGTGATCTCTGTCAAATAGATAAATAAAATCTTAAAAAAAAAAAAGAAACCAAAGTGATTGTACAGACTTACTGTATTGTCTTCATACTGATATGACACTTACAAAGGATCAATGATTCATGCACAGTATCACTGAATTTTCAGTTTCCGTAAAGATAATTGTTGTAAAGTGTTGTTCAAAACATTTTTTATTCTGTAAGGTAGCAGCTTCTTTAGTTTCTTGAGTAAATAATCTTCATTATTTATGAATTGATTTTAATTTCAAATGATGAGATTATTAATGATGCATTTCTCTTGCCTGTGACAAGACATGTCCTGACAAATACAGATATTCATCGATAGGTAGCACCTCCAGTGTGCAAAATTTTACTGTGAAATTATGTGAATTTGAATTCTACTTCTGTTTATGTTGGATTAAATTCATATTTCTAAATTCAGCAGCCTCTTCCCTCTCTTTCTTGGTTCATTTTCAACTGTCAAAAGTCACAGCTTTCCCAAAAGCATTATAAATAACATAAAACAAATGTAAACGAATGAGAAATAAGGATGACAAATTCCCAAGTTTTTTGGGGGGTGGGAAGGGAGTATATGAAAATGAACTTTGGATTTCACTCACAATTAAATTCTGTATCATTCTTACAGATTCAGGAAATAATAAAGCAGCAATAAATCTTACCGATTTTCTTTTAGGCTTAGGCCCTCACTGATCTTTCCCATTTAAAAAAAAACAAAAAAGCATAATCTACCCCATTTTTACTCTGCATCACAGAAAATATATGGCAAATGTAGGTAGTAAGAAGAAACTATGGCTTATTTTTTTTCTTTATATACATGTCAAAATATATTAACTGCATTATAATGATTTAGATCAAATTTATCCCTTGTTAGAAGAATTTGTCTCTAATTTTATAATTTATGCAGTAATGGAAATGTGATCAAACATAGGGTTTCTTTTATTCGATAATCATTCAGGAATATTTGCACTTGAATTATATGTGATGTCATTATAACTTTGACAATATAGGTCACCAAAAACAATTTAGTATCTGTGAAGAAAACTAAATATATATGTATCTTATACAAATATAAAACAGATACTTTGTGTCTAAAACTTTAATTTGATTATTTGAAATATCAGTCATTTTGTCCAAAGAAAAAATATTCTTAGGGTCCTTTGCTTTAAAATTTAACATATTTAAATCTCTCTTGTTTTGTGGAATAAAGGATGTTTTTGACCAGAATAGAACATGCCAGCATTCAAATTATTAAAATGTATTATTCATCTAAATTTTAAAAACCAAAGCTATGCATAATATTTATGCCAGTTGAAGTAGCAAGATACATATTTTGTATTGTTTTTAAACTCAAATGAAACTATGTTTGGGTAAAAATAGTAAGTACAATTAAAATTAAAAAGTCATGTGTAATCAGAGGCCATTTTATGATTTTTTTAATATTAAGCCTCTGTAATTATTGATATTTTATTTTATCATCATCTACATTTTGAAACTCACCAAGCACTATAAAAAGTCTGTGGCTGCTTGACAAACTACTCTAAAACTCAGTGGCTTAAAACAAACTATTTTTTTTTGCTCAAAATTGTGTTTTACAATGTTGGGATCTTTAGCTGGGATCAAATGAGAGACAGGCATAGTGGGATGGAGTCAGTGGGACAATATGTGTGGGTCCTTGGCTGTGAATGTTGATACGGTTTCTTGGTTGTCCTCCAGCCATTCCATGTTTTGGGCTTGAGCTACCGCAGAGAATGGTGGTTTCTGGGTTCCAAGAAAGTATGTTCCAAGTAGCAGACCTCTAAGAAGCCCATGCTTGCTTCATGTTTCCTAGTGATCTGTTGGCTAAAGCAAATCACATGATGAGACCAATTCTCAATGTGGGAGGAGACCATGCAAAGGTATGAATATCTGGAGGTATGATTCATCTATGGGCACTCGTCTAACAACGGTGTTGTTCAGAATATGAGAATTCCTACCGATTGGAGATCAAATTTGAAAGTAACCTTCCTAGTTTCCTTTATCAATTTTATTGTAACTATTTTCCCTTTATGATTTGAAAGTCATCCAGAAAATCGTGAGAAATTAACTTTTACACTGAAAGATGGTTGTTAATCTTAACAAAATTTTCTCAGTAGTTTTCAATTAATTATTGAAATGGAAAATAAAAAAAGTTTTGAGAACTGAGGTTTCGAGTTGTAGATACAATCAGCTTTTTACAGAAACAAAGTTGGGACATTAGATTAAGATATCAGTATTAAAAATTAATGACAGCTTATACATTTTAGCATAGCAAAAGTGGATACTGCACCATTTTCATTTATCATCTTGTACTTGATTATAAAAGAACCTAAGGTTCTTTCCTCTTTGCCCTTTAAAGAAGGTGTGATGTTACTCAGCCATCAGAAAGGATGAATATCCAACATCAGCGTGGATGGGACAGGAGGAGATTATACTGAGTGAAAGAAGTCAAGCATAGAAAGTCAATTATCATATGGTTTCACTTATTTGCGGAGCATAAGGAATAGCATAGAGGACATTAGGAGAAGGAGGGTAAAATGAAGGTGGAGATTTGGAGGGGGAGATGAACCATGAGAGACTATGGACTCTGGGAAACAAACAGAGGGCTTTAGAAGGGAGGGGGTTGGGGATATGGGTTGGGGCTATCTGGGGCTATCTGGTGATAGGTATTAAGGAGAGCACGTATTGCAAGAATCACTGGGTGTTATATGCAAACGATGAATCATGGAACACTACATCAAAAACTAATGATGTACTGTATAGTGACTAACATAACATGATAAAAAAATAAGGAAGATGCTATATATTAGTTTTTCAGTTTTCACATAATAAGCACACTGAGTAGCTTTTTAAAAAAAAAAAAAAAATCTCGGAGCACCTGGGTGGCTCAGTGGGTTAAGCCTCTGCCTTCGGCTCAGGTCATGATCTCAGGGTCCTGGGATCGAGTCCCGCATCGGGCTCTCTGCTCAGAGGAGAACCTGCTTCCTCCTCTTCTCTCTCTCTGCCTACTTGTGATCTCTCTCTGTGAAATAAATTAAAAAAAAAAAAAAATCTCTATTGTATCTGTGCCTTCCAACAAATACACGATGGTTTTGTAGTTTTATGACTCCAGTTTGTTAACTCACATCTCCCATGTCTGAAAGTGGACTATAGGAGATAGAGTAACTTGAATGCTTAAGCAGAAAAACTATTTAATCGCTTTATGTGATTTCCTCAATATTAGTGCTAGTTATTTCACAAATGGCCTTCCTTGTAGCCTGGGTTATATATTCTTAGAAATCTCACCCAAAATAATTTCCTGCTGAAGCTCTTGTCATCAGCCCTCTCACTTCCATTCCTTTTCTCATCTGATGTGGTTTTCTGATCTGAATCTTTTTTCCTTTTATTTCTTTATCTTTTCAAAGATTCTATTGTAAGCATCTCTATTTCTGGACAACCCACTTTAAATTCCTTTAGAGGTTCCCAACACCCAGTTTTCTTTTTCAAAGTGATCTTCAATAGAAGTGAGTGGAACTGATATTCTAGTAGATGCGGAAAAAATATATAGAAATAAATTTGCATATATTTGAAACTCACATAATAGGAACTAAAATTGGAGAGGGATTACTTTACATGTAAAAGTGCTTTTCAGATTGTAAAGTGCTATACAAATTTAAGGCATTATTGTGAATAATAATGGTGATGTTGATGGTGATCCTGAAATCAGTAGCCTTTACTAAAGACTAGTTCAGCCATGAGGAGTTGTTCAGTTAATTTAATATTCCTTGTAGAATACCTTCCAAATCATTGAACTGTCCACATTATAATAGCTATTTCCGGGAGACTTTTTTACATGGGTTCATTTACATATCAGAGTCTTCTTGAATGTTCACTTTCAATGCTAATCTGTGTAAGATGAAAGTTATAACTTGGAATCCCTATTGTCATGTGGAGTAATTAGCAGATAATTTAATAATTGACTAAGTCTTCTATTTTTAATAGAGTCTCCCCAAGTAGGTAAATGTTTAGCTTATTTTAAAACTCATCCTATGACAAAATATGGAGATTGTACGTGTTATTTTGCATAAAACGCAAAATCAATGGTAAGCCTTAAGAACTGAAGGGACATCATTATAAACTAGTTATTGATGTGCTAAAAGTCATTTACACCTGCCATGGAAGATAGACTGTAACACTATTAATTTAACCAGCAGTGGGTTTACTAACATAGCTGCCGTGCAAACTAGCAGTCCACCGTCTGTAAAATTTTATGCATATTTTGTGCCCATAGCTATACCGTATTTTGACAACTTCAGATCAGCTTTAATCTGTCAATTTCAAAATTTGTCACCAGAAAGTTCATCTGAAGGAGAATGCCTGTTCAATTCATGTTAAATGCAAAATGATTACAGTAGATAACACAAAATGCACCATTTCTTGGAAAAATAAAGTTGTTTAACATGGTTATTATGTACTTTCAAGGCATAATACAGTTTTTTAAAAGCACATCTTAAAACACCAATATACAGTAGTATAATGAAAGATATATTTACTCATAGAAGGCATATGGCAATAGTAGTAAAAGTAAAGATGCTTTTCTCTGCAATAATTCTTCATTCATGTAACAATATGTAAGGGGATAAAAAAAATGGCGTAGTGCTGAATTTTCATTTCTGGTTCAATTTGAGGGAAGCTTGACACTCTATTCCAAAATGAGCATTTTTTCTACAGTGTCTACAGCCTTTCCATTCTTGGCATTTAAAGCTATTTGGCTTTAGTAAAGGATGAATCCCTTTGGCAGAGAATCGGGGCTGTCTCTCTAAAGTGTCCCTTCACTTGAACTTTCCACTGGCTGCACTGAAGAACAGCTAAGAAATATCAAGGTATAAAAAAGGCTCTGCCTTTTTACCTCAAAGAAACTATAGTAAGAAGTGGGAGAAGAAAGATGCCTCAAGATGAAATTCTATCTGACACATATCTCTCATGATGTTTTTTTTTTGTTTTTAATAACTTAATTTATTATGCTTGGAAGCTATACGTTGCATTAAGTGAACAAGCAAAAGGAAAATAATAATTCGTGAAAGATTTGTGAAAGAAATTGATAAATAACATAGTTCTTCAAAAATTATAATGGTGTATAATCATAGGAAGTACGTGAATGGTGCCTATGTTTAGCTCAATATTAGAGTCTATGAAAACACATATACTCCAGGTCAAGTACACAAAGAAGCTTATGCATTTTTTAATTTATTATGACTTTTAAATGATTTCTACTGTATTACAAGAATTTTGGACCCATTTAAATAAAAGTTTTCTTTTGTTCAATACCCTTTGCTATAATTGTGTAACAATTAAAGAGCATTTCTATTAAAAAAAGATAGGTCTTTCTTGGTGGAAGGTGAGTAGTCTTATGCTTTTGTTACATGCTGACAGCTGACAGATTTTACTTTTCTACCAAAACATGTATGTGTATTAATCTGCACACACAGAGCACACTAAATAACTGTTTAATTTTTCTCTTTCCCTTGTATTTGGAAACTCTTATAATTACAAATAATGTTCCTATTTATATACCTAACATGATTATAGAGAATTATGTGTACACGTTATGCATGGAGTATCTATTTGTTTTCCTTTTAAATTCTAAGTGAAATCAGTTTCAGCAATGAAGGGTTTCAGGAATATATACTTCAAAACAGAAGCTTGACCTCATCTTTTACTCTATTTTGCAGTTGGCTGTTTGGCAGTTGACTGTTTATTCCACCATTAATTGTTTTTTTCTTTGTACAAGATCACCAGTAACCCCCTCATTGATACATTAAGTACAGATTCTTTTTTTCTTTTTTTCTTCTTTGCAGTGTTTAAAAATGCTGATCAACTCCTACTGAAGCTTTTGATTCTTTACTCTGATTATTCCCTTTTCTTCCCCTTTATAGTCCTTAACCAGTTACCTGATTCTGGATATAAAAAATCTTCGTGATTAAATCATCACCCTTTCCTCTTCTCTCTTTGCTATCTCTAACCAAGTGTCATAAAGTCTTACGCAATACACCATTTCAAGTCTCTCCCTAGGCCCCCTTGCCAATGTCAGTTCCTTTTCTGAAATAGTTCCCATACCTTATTCAGTCAACCGATATTTATTCAATGGTAAGTATATATTCCACACCAGGGTTAATTCTGGACCTGTCAATGTGAGAAAAAAACAAGATGGTCATTGCCATCATGGTGCCTTGGTTCTTGCAGGAAAATAAAAATTAAATGGTCACACAAAGCAATGTAAAATTAAATCAGTCATGAAGATTATGAGAACAAATGCTATAAAAGCATGTGATAAAAAGATCTGACAGGGTAAGCTGCTGTTAGAAGTGATAGTTAAATTGAGATGTGAAGACTGATAGTAGACATTAACTCAGTGAAAAGAGGCACAATTGTTCCAAACTACAGACAAAACAGGTATGTAGGCCTTTTTTGCAGGAATGTCCTGGTTTGTTTGTATCTTGAAAGACCAGTGTGGCTATGGCACATTTGAGATGAAACTAGTCAGGAAAGGTCAGATCTTACTGACCTCAAAGCTATGTCAAATCAAAGAATTTTTATCTTTACCCTATGATCAAATTTTCAAGCCCTCTGAGGGGGAGATGTGATATGACAGACAGATATTTGTTTTGAAAATACAACACTAGGTGTAGATTGGAGAAAAGAGCTAAGGGAGGCCAAAAGGTAGAGGAGAACCATGAACAAACTAGTGAGGTGTTCTAGGTGAAAAATCATGGTGGCTCAACCTGCTGACTGTGGCACCAAAGGGAGAATTCATGGATGATTCAAAAGATATTTAGGGATTAAAACCATCAGGACTTGGTGCTAGATTGATGTGGAAAAAGCATTGAGAGAATGTGAAAGAAGATGTGTTCATAAAATCATGACTTCTAAATAAGATTGTGAAATAAAATAGAGGACATCAGTTAAATTTGAATTTCATATACACAATTTTTTAATTTGTTTTGTTTTTAGCATAAGGATATCCCATGCAATATTTGGAACATGCATGTACTAAGAGATTATTTGTCATTTCTATGAAAATCAAATTTATTTGCCGAATCCGGTAACCCTATTTTTTATTTTTATTTTTGTTTATTTTTCTTTTTTCTTTTTAAAATTTTATTTAGTTACTTGACAGAGAGAGAGAGAGAGAGCACAAGCTGGCAGAGTAGCAGGCAGAGGGAGAGGGAGAAGCAGGCTCCCTGCTGAGTAAGGAGCCCAATGTGGGGCTCGATCCCAAGACCCTGGGATCATGACCTTAGTTGAAGGCAGTCGCTTAACCAACTGAGCCCCCCAGGTGCCCCAGTAACCCTATTTTTGACCTGCCATCTCTGAACTAAAATAATGGAGAGAACTAGGAGCAGAACATGAATAAGTTTTGGTCACCCTGAGTCAGCTTTAATTCTAGGACACCTGAGAAGAAGTATCAGAAAGATACTTGGATCTGAAGCTGAGAAGAAATGTGTGGAATGAAAATATTTTTATGTGCCATCTCCAGAAATATCTCAGATTTCACATGTTCTAAACACAATCATCTTTTTCATCATCAAATCATTTTCTTGCCTTAATTTCATCATTTTTATTAGTGATGCTACCATTATCCCAAGGAAACAGAAACAAAACTTAATAATTACTATTGGTTTTTCTGTTACTTTGTCTTTGTACTTTGTACAATCCACTCAGCTACCAAGCCTTACTACCTTGAGCCTAATATCTCTCAATATCAATATTTCTTAGTATCTAATTTTGTAATCTTATTAATTTGAAATATTATTATAAAAAATTCCAGTCAGTTTCTAGTCTATGTTGTTTCTAGGGTGTCCTTCTTCAGTTTCTTCAGTCTTTAAGCTTGTAGTGACTTCATATTTCCTATAAAATGAAATGACAAAAGTAACTTTCTGGAATGCAAGTGCCTAGAGGGTCAAATAGATCTTTAAACAAATGCCAGTATTTATGATAAGTGAATTTTACTTCTATATATAGTAGAAATGAGCAGGTGAAACTTTAGGCTGAGAGTTTAATTATGTATTACCTTAGAAACAATGTCCTAAGATTGAAAGAGTAAAGGGGTGAGAAAAGCGTCAGAAAACCACCCAACCCATTACCATATTGACCAGTTAAGCATGAACCTAGGGGCACCTGGGTGGCTCAGTGGGTTAAAGCATGAACCTAAAAAACAGAATATGAGTACAGTATTGTGAAGATACAGGTCCTTCAGGGGTAAAAAATACATTGGTGTTCTTCACTTAGATTTTCATAATTGTTTTGAATTGAAACAGTTTCATTGTCTTTCCCAACCCAAACCATACAACTGTTACTACTTATACTGACACTATTATTCAATCTTAAAGCATTGAGAATGCTTCTAGTTTTACTACTATACTATGACTGGAGAACTGGTTTATTGCACACTCACTTTTCTGTTGAGAATACTTCTGTTTTGTTATTCCAAGTATGAACAGCACATTCTATTGATCTCTCAGTTAAATAGATGTATGCATAGTGAAGAATGAGCATGGTTTAATAGAAAGGAGAAAAGTAAAAGCCAAAGACTTTCTGAGAGTTACTCAATCCTTACTGGTAGAGATTATCCATTTTCTTATAGCCCAACATACTTCTTTTTTTTTTTTTTAAAGACATCTATTTATTTATTTGACAGAGAGAGAGAGAGAGAGAGATCACAAGTAGGCAGAGAGGCAGAGAGAGAGGAGGAAGCAGGCTCCCCGCCGAGCAGAGAGCCCAATGCGGGGCTCGATCCCAGGACCCTGAGACCATGACCTGAGCTGAAGGCAGAGGCTTTAACCCACTGAGCCACCCAGGTGCCCCCCAACATACTTCTGAATCACTCTGAAGCTATTGTGTTTTTCTTTCCTCTTTTTGTAGTTATATTCATATATGCATGCTCTAAAGAATAGAAAATAAGAAGACAAGAGTGCTTCCAATAGTATTTGTTTGCATTGAATGCAAACTTGTGCAGTCACTCTGGAGAACAGTATGGAGTTTCCTCAAAAAATTAAAAATAGAACTACCTTACTATTCAGCAATTGTACTACTAAGTAATTATCCAAATGATACAAAAATACAGATTTGAAGAGGTATATGCACCTTGATGTTTATGGCAGCATTATCAACAATAGCCAAACTATGGAAAGAGCCCAAACGTCCATTGACTGATGAGTGGATAAAGATGTGGTATATATATACAATATATATATACATTACTTAGCCATCGAAAAGAATGAAATCTTGTCATTTGCAATGATGTGGATGGAGATAGAGAGCATTACGTTAAGCAAAATATGTCAGTCAGAGAAAGACAAATACCATATGATTTCACTCATATTTGGAATTTTAGAAACTAAGGAGATGAACATATGGGAGGGAGAAAGGGAGACGGAAACAAGTCATAAGAGATTCTTAACAGTAGAGAACAGACTGAGGGTTGATGGAGGTAGGTGGGTGGGGGAGGGGCTAGATGAGGTTTGGGCATTAAGGAGGGCACTTGGGATGAGCACTGGGTGTTGTATGTAAATGATGAACTATTGAATTCTACTCTTGAAACCAGTAGTGCACTGTATGTTAACTAACTAGAATTTGAATAAAAATTTGAAAGATAAATACTATTTGTTGGAGACCACAGAGACAATAGAATACTAAGACAAATGAAGTCATTATTCATATAGCAAATGAAGTTGTGGTTGGTTCAGAGGGGTTACCGTTGGGAAATAAAGTTTCAAGAAAAATGCAACATCCTGATAGGGACTCACTTGACTCCGTATTGTACCTTGTCAGTGATATATGTCATCTCCAATAGGATGGCATGTGTTAGTTGGTTTTGCTGTTATGAGTCAAGACATTCAGCTCCTGGGTATGTTTTTCAAAGCAGGGAAGTGGAAGAATGAGAAAAGGGAAGGGACATAAGGTGACTCTTCACTTGGGATTGCCTTTGTGGGCACTTCTAAAAAACACAAGAATCTTTATTTTAATAGCTTTGTCTTAACCTTTTTTTTTTTTTTTTAAAGATTTTATTTATTTATTTGACAGAGAGATCACAAGCAGGCAGAGAGGCAGGCAGAGAGAGAGGAGGAAGCAGGCTCCCCGCTGAGCAGAGAACCCGACGCGGGGCTCGATCCCAGGACTCTGAGATCATGACCTGAGCCGAAGGCAGAGGCCTTAACCACTGAGCCACCCAGGCGCCCCTTGTCTTAACCTTTCTTAACATTATTTCAGTTTTCCTTGCACGTATCAAACCTTAATGTCAAACTCACCTTTAAAAAAAGTCTCTGCTTTACCTAGAGATTTATTCAGTTCCCCCCCTCAAATGTCCTATGGTTCCATGTCTAGATTGTTGTCCTTTCCCATCTTAAGTAGCTGAATTCTTAATTTACCCTTTCTCTCCTGTAAGCTGTGGTCCTCTAAAGGGTCAGAGTGGCAGGGATTTAGACCATTTCAGTCAGAGGCTCATCAAGACCAAAATGTGTAAAAGGTCAATATGGCAATCCAATATTGTCCAAATGTAAGTTAGGATCAGAGATGGAAGTTAAACAATAACTTAACTGTCATTACCATTATCTCCAGTCTTCTCCCAATGCTGAGATCCTGAGAATTTGCAAAGAAAAAGGAAGGAGAAGACGGCTGATATGTGCCTTTAAAGTGCCTTTGGCACTTTAAAAATTCATAATACCAAAATAAAGCCAGATGCCTCTGTGCCTTATGTAATGTGGGGACTCTGAAAAGGTGTAGATATTGTATACCAGCTGGAAATGCCTTTTCTTTCACTTGGTCACCAGGGGCTCTAAGGGACCGGAAATGAAATTGCCTCAAGACATATGCAGAGAAAATCTAATGTGATGATAATATATCAAAAGGAATAATAGGAAAATATTACACAGTGTGTGGACACAATATTAAGCTTTGAGAAATTAACAAGTGTTATGGCTGATTCAGAAGAATATAATTAAAAATGAAGGAGGTGGGGTAGGCAGAAGTCAGGCCATGAAAAACCTTGTCAGTGATTTTAAAATTCAGGTTTAGGGGCGCCTGGGTGGCTCAGTGGGTTAAAGCCTCTGCCTTCAGCTCAGGTCATGATCCCAGGGTCCTGGGATTGAGCCCCGCATTGGGCTCTCTGCTCAGCAAGGAGCCTGCTTCCCCTCCTTCTCTCTCTGCCTGCCTCTCTGCCTACTTGTGATTCTGTCAAATAAATAAAAAAAAATCTTAAAAAAAAATTCAGGTTTACATCTTAAAAGTAATTTCTGAAATTTGCTTGATAATAAATAGTTCTCATATTTCATGCTTATTACAGAATATCTCTATAATATTCTGACAACAAATACTTGTTTAGTACCTGAGACATGCAAGTCATTGAAATACTTCCTCTTTTAAGAATTCCTTGATCCCCCAACTAAAATTTGAACTCTATCCCCTCCAAATCCTGACAGCTTTTTACTTTAAATTTCAATCTTTTATTAGGTAATATATTTTAAATATAAATGTGACTGTTCACTTCGAGTCCTCTGTCAAAAATTTACAACAGATACAAAAGCAGCTTTTCTCCTTATTGTTACTTCTGCAGAACTCTTGCTTTTGCAGTCAAAATACTTCCAAAACCAATACTGTTTGTATCATTTTGGGGGTAGAATTGTATTGAAGTTTGTCACAACTGAGAAGCAGTTTTAACGAAGAGGTTGAAATGACCTTTCACCTTTGATGTCTTCTGTGCCTTAGATCATAAAGGGGATCTGACTCAATATTAAGTCCCCAAATTCTGAACTTCTGGAGGCCTCTCCAGAGCCCTGCCAAGACTTAACTTTTCATTTCCTAGCCTTTTACTGAGAATGGAACAAAGAGGGGAGGCCATGAGCAGATTGCATGGGTAGGCATGTTATCAGCTTACCCTCGGTCAGTACTTGGTTACTCTTGTGAAATTCGTTTGTCATTGGTGGTGTTGCTATCAACATAGGCAGGGAGGGAGTTCAGAGAATCCGTGACTTTAACTCTGGAGCTGAAAAGATAGGCAGTAAAGGATTACTATAAAATGAAGCAAGCTTACACCCTATCTGTTTAACTTTACCACTTGCGTATGAGTTAACAACTGAAAGAAAAGTTGTTTCATCTCCAAGGAAGGAAAAGCCTTTATGGGAATAATTGATATGGTACCAAATTATTTTTGAAACCTAAATTAGTAAACCAGAGTTATCTCAATCAACTAGATGTTGCATATCGCCAATGGTCTCTTATGCCAATGAATGTATGTATTTTCATCATTTTTAAATTAAAGATGCCAGATCACTGTTTCCTGAAGCTTGGTCCATGGAAAGTTTTGCATCAGAATCATGGATGTATTATTCACCTATTTAATGATTAGTAATTTTTCCCTTATTCACTCATGAGCTCTTTATAAGATATTTATTTATTTATAACATTTATTTATAAGGTATTTATTTATATAAGGTATTTATTTATCACATGCCAAATACTGTTTAATGTTCTGGGTCTGTGGTGGTACCTAAGAAAGTGTCTTCTTTTGTTATTAGAGATGGGTATTATTAGAACAGAAATTATCCTGGGCCCTTCTCAGGCAACCAAATAAGAATATCTGGTGATATTCAGGTTTCTGAGGTTTTGCCCTTGATCTCTAGAGAACATGGCTAACAGTGAGAAAAGTTGTCCGCAGTTAACAAATTCTTGGGTCAGTGCAACTTGAGGTACAACTTTTACAAGTGTATATATATTCACCATCTGTGTCCCACAAACTGCATATTTGAAATAAATAAAGCGTTCTCTTTATGTATTTACAATTACACACACACACACACACACACACACACACACACACACACAGTTTTCCCACTTATTTGGGAGACTGAAGCTGTAGACTGGCAGTGTATCTAAAACATTTCTATCTAGGCACATTTCTCTTAGCCTTATATAACTCTTCGATTGATTTATTCAGGCCTGTCCAATTTTTCTGTGATTTCCACCTTTGATTGCTTCTTTCATTCTATTCTTTTCCCTCTATCATCTTTTAAAAATATATATTTCATGATATGCTGGATATGATCTATTGTTTCCTCTCTTTCACCAATGGCATTAACATTCTTCAGATTGTAAATTTAGTCCTAATATCAGTCATGTAGTGATTCTATACTGGTCTTTTGGCCACTTTGAACTGTAATTTAAGCCCTGATTTCTTTCATGTGTTCTCACTGGATTCTTCTTCCCTCTTAGAGTCTCAATTATTCTTTCTATACTGTCATTTTTGAGTGGGAAGGAGATCAATATCTTTACTATACTTTCTTTCTTTCTTTTTTTTTTTTTCTAATGTGTCACCTGCTTGTGTTGGAAGGCCTAGGCCCCACATAGCCAATAAAGTTAGCAAAGTCACTGCCCCAAAGAGAAAGTGAGACTAATTTGCTTTGGCAGCCAACACACCCCAAGAGATTTGGGAGCCCAGCCAACCTGAACTTGGAAGCAGTGATGAAGCTGTCGACTGCCTGAGACTCTTTTCGTTCTGATTCAGTGCAAAAAGGGTGGCACTTCAGTGAAAAGTGGTACCCAGCTAGATTCTATGAGACTGAGAGTTCATCCCAGGTATTGTGTCATCAACCAGGCCATGGTTAAGACAGAAAATAATGTAGAATAAGGCAATGTATCTCTGACAGAAAACATTTTAGTGTATTATAATATGTTAATTGTACAGCAACATTTCTGTGACTGCAGGTGAGAGAAAGGTACAAATATTATTCTAAGTATAGTTTCAATGACTTTATTTAGTTGCATTTCATACCCCAATACCCTTGTGTTTTGCTGAAATACATTTAAAGAACAGAGTTGAGATTTCAGCTCTCAAAC
Source organism: Enhydra lutris kenyoni (assembly GCF_002288905.1). Classification (NCBI taxonomy): domain Eukaryota; kingdom Metazoa; phylum Chordata; class Mammalia; order Carnivora; family Mustelidae; genus Enhydra; species Enhydra lutris. The sequence goes on from NW_019154103.1 coordinate 16,518,434, forward strand.
AGTTGGATGCTTTCAGTGGAATTTTTTCCTATGGGTTACCTTGAAATACCTCCCCAAAGAACATATCTAGGATGTTCTTAATTAACTTTGGAGTAGGTATGAGCTGTTAGAAATTTCTCAGCATCAGGATCAAATACAGTGACTTTCATTGCATCATTTAATACATGGAAATTCCATAGAAAAGTTAATCATGTAGCCATTAAAAGCATCCTGCACCCCAAACAAGCAAATAGGCAAGTATGACAAAAATAAGATAGTGATTAATGTACAGTTAATAATTAACCTGCAGAGTTTTAATAACTTCTTCATTGAAATTACTATGTGAAACTTGTTTATAGCTCTGGAAAGTGATATGGCCCACCTTCAAGTATTCAATTATTAAATTTGAAGACCTGTTTCAGAATTTTGTTGGGATTAGCAGAATGTCCCTAACATGAAGCTGCTTTAAAGATACTTAGAAAATTGTTCATATTTTGAATTAATTGGTATAGTATGCAAGATGTTGTAGTTTGACATTCAGGTATTCCTCTGAAGCCAGGCCAAGATAATGAAGTACTTATATTCTTAGTCCTAATTTCTCCCACCATTTATTTCTGTCATCCTACTGCTTGGCAGCTGCAAACCTAGCTCTTACCTCTAGGCAAAGAGTCAAGCAAGCGTCTCTTTCCCGAACTAATGGCCATGTGGTTCCTTGGATTAATTGGCAAGTCAATGGTGCAGCCTGTATGTCTTTTTCCCCAGGAGACTTGGTACTTCACATCAGCAACTTTTTGATTTCAGTTTGGCCTTAAGTTTGCTCCCAATCTTAACCCTTTCTAGGCCACTTGTATTCCAAAGGATGGCCATAGTAACTGTACAACTCTTATGATAGGGGATACAGCTTTCACAAAGACTTGAGGAAAGTGATACAGAACAACTGATTAATTAGAAAATAAGTAAGATCTTTGAAAAAGAGATGTTTCTTTTTAAAAATCAACTTTCTATGTGACCATTTATGTGCAGAAAGGACTTTTGGAGAATCTTAAGACAAAGCATTTTTTTTAAGGTTTTTTTTTTTAATTAATTATTTTATTTTTTATAAACATATAATATATTTTTATCCCCAGGGGTACAGGTCTGTGAGTCGCCAGGTTTACACACTTCACAGCACTCACCATAGCACATACCCTCCCCAATGTCCATAACCCCACCACCCCTTCTCCCAGCCGCCCTCCCCACCAACCCTAAGACAAAGCATTTTTGATGAGTTTTGCTAGATAGTTTTTCTTGAAATTATTATTTAAATTCTTAATTCCCTATACATTTCACCCTTAGACAGAATACGTTGAAGATTGGAACTTTTCCTTCTGATTTGACCACAAACTTTTTAAATGAACTTGGGAATATTAGATGAAGCATGCTTTCTTCTGCATAGAATTAATTTTGATAAAGTAAGATCTTTTCCAAATCTAAAATTTGGTTATATATTTAAAATTCAACCAGTGATTATAAATTTATTATCTAGAGATAGAAACAGATCTCAAATACTTCTAATTAGTTTGTCTGCTTAACAAAAATAATTTCATCGAGCTCAGGTGTTCTTTATTTTTTATTCACTCACTACCAGAATTGAATGTTTACAAAGGAAACAGTGAGGACTGGTGCTGCTTAGAAATTATTCTCTCAAAATGACACAGAGCTCCAGAGCAGCATTGTCCACTGGAAGTAGAGATTGGGCCACATAATTTTATGTTAAGTAACTTGAAATTTTCTAATACTCGTGTTTAAAAACAAAAATGGGACAGATCAAATTAACTTGAGTAATATATTTTAAATCCATATATCCAAAATATTATCCTTATAATATTTTAAGATTTATTAATGGTATTATTTTACATTTTTGTCATGTGTATTTTCCCCTTTCAAGAAATGTCAATTTAGATACTAAATTATTCCCCAGTTTTATTAAGAAATAGTTGACATACATCACTGTGTATGTGTAAGGCACACGGCATAATGGTTTGATTTATATATATACTGTGAAATGATTACTACAATGAGTTTTGTTAACATCTATCATCTCATATAGATACAAGAAAAAGAAAACAAATTCTCCTTGTGATTGGAACTCTTAGCAAGTTTCCCAAGTGTAATATAGCAATTTCAGCTATAGTCAACTTGTTGTACCTTACAACCTTAGTACTTACTCATTTCATAACAGGGAGTTTGTACTTTTGTGCCAATTCCTTCAATTCCCCCTCTCTGCCTCTGATAACCACAAGTCTGATCTCATACAGTATTTTTCTTTTCTGACCTTTTACACTTAACCTAATGCCTTCAAGGTCCATCCACTTGCTGCAGATGATAGGATTCCCTCGTTTTTAATAGTTGAGTAACGTTCAACTCCTTGAGCCATGCGTTCATTGATGGACACTTAGGTTGTTTCCATGTCTTGGCTGTTGTAAGTGATGCTGCTGTGAACATGTGGGTGCAGGTGTCTGTTTAAGTTAGTGTTCTTATTTCTTTGAATATATTCCCAGAAAGAAATTGCTGGATCATACGGTGATTCTATTTTTAGTTGTTTGAGGAGACTCCATATTGTTTACCATGGTGGCTGCAGAAATTTATAGTCCTCCCAATATGGCACAAAAGTTCACTTTTCTTCACATCCATATCACTTATCTCCTGTGTTTTGATGATGGCCACTCTAAAAGGAATAAAGTGGTATTCCATTGTGATTTAATTTGCATTTCCCTAATGACTAATGATATTGAGTATCTTTTCATGTACCTGTAAGCCTTTTATGTATCTTTTCTGAAGAAATGTCTATTCAGGTCCTTTGTCCATTTGTTAATTGGATTGTTTTACTGCTATTGAGTTGTATGGATTCTTTATATGTTTTGGATATTAACCCCTTATCGGGTTTATGGTTTACAAATTTTTTTCCCATTCTATAAGTTGTCTTCTCACTTTGATGTTTTCTTCTGCTGAGGCACTTAACTTTTTTCAGAAATAATTAATCTGCATTTTTATTCATAAAATTTATAATTGGAGAAGTAGAATCACACCTACAAATTATTCCACAAATGTTTAAAAAGTTCTTAATTGATTTTGAATTTAAATTTAATTAAATTTAAATTTAATTTAACTTAAAAATGAGTTCCTTAGTGGCACAAGCCACATTTCAACTGTTCAGTAATCACAGGTGGCAAGTGGTACCATATTGCATGGTGCATATCTAAAGGTAGACCTAATCCTCACTGGGAATAAAAGTTGAAATTTTGAAGACTTCTTAATTAATAATAACAAAAAAATTATAGAGGGTGATAGAGACTTTCATGTTAAATTCATGAAGTTTAATGATATGTTAAAATAAATAGTTTTGCCTGAGCTTTTTTTTTTTTTTTTAACTTCAGCTCTTCTCTATAAATACCAATTGTCTGCAAGGAAAACAATTATTTTAACTCTAGAGCCCGTGCTTTTTAGGAAATCCAAGGTACCCAGCCTCTTCTTATAAATAAAATTCTAAAGCAAGAGGTAATAATTGCATAATCGGTTTCTATTTTTGCTGAATCTTGTAACATTTCAGGTTAAAGCATCTCAAGAGTCTAGAGAAGATCTTGTCTGCATCCAAGCATTTAGATACACTAGAGCATCAATTTCTTAAGTACATACACGGCAAATGATCTTTTTAAAGCTCAAGTTTTCTAAGCTCTGAGTAAAAGTCACTGAAGAAGAGGAAAGATTTCCTTTAACTTTGAATATGATGTTTAACAAAGAAAAAAATCTATTTATTTATTTTGAAAAAGGTAGGTAGGTATCAAATTTTAGAGCTGAGAGAAAATTAACAGTTACATAGTCTAAATTGCACATTTTACAAGTAAGCAACAGAGCCCCAGAGAAGCAAAGTGACTTGTCAAGCTCTTCGGCTATTTTGTAGCAGATCCTGGACTGGAATCCAAAGTTTCTTTGCTGATTTCCTGCTTTGAACTTCTCCAGAAATTGATGCAATTGCGTGTGTATAAATATAAGATCGCAGAATTGTTATATGCTTGATTCCAAAAGGCAACTGGGCAAGTACATAGAACAGTAGAAAGATACTTCTGGTTCCTGGATACTAAAAAGCAGCCCTAAATTTTAGCAATAATAGTGTTGTTCATTATTTATCCTCACAATCCTGCAGGAGTGCTTAGGAACTCAGAGATAGACATGTTGTGATGAACACTGGGTGTTACACGCAACTAATGAATCATTGAACATGACATCAAAAATGAATGATGTACTATATGTTGGCTAATTGAATTTAAATTAAAAAATAGACTACATAAAAATACACAGAGATAGACAATACAAAATAAAAATTTCATAAAATTTGCTATACAATGTTTAAAACCAGAAAAAAAAATATTGTAAATAATGTCCTCTTAAAAAAATGTGGAAGGTGAGGATCAAGGTATTTAATAGGGTATAAATAGCCTTTAAGTTTACAGTAGTGTGTTTGAACAATTAGTTAATATAAAGTAAGAAAATGAAATATATCAGCTTACATTACTGGAAACATCATATTTGACCTACAGACAACAACCTACTTTCAGTGTTGAATCATGTTTTGTTTGCTTTTAAATGTGTATAACTAACACTGGGATGCTAACAAAGTGAGATGCAGAAATTCATAAAAATTTAGAATTTTTTAGACTAGCCTGCTGATTGATAATAAATTAATCCCCCAAACATTTCAAGTTTGTAAAGAATCAGTATTTCAGGATGAAACACAGTAATATAATTTTTTAAAAAGATTTTATTTATTTATTTGTCAGAGAGAGAGAGAGATCACAAGTAGGCAGAGTGACAGGCAGAGGCAGAGAGAAGCAGGATCCCCGCTGAGCAAGGAGCCCAATGCAGGACTTGATCCCAGCACCCTGGGATCATGACCAGAGCTGAAGGCAGCGGCTTAACCGACTGAGCCACCCAGGCGTCCTAGTAATATAATTTTTAAAAGTTAACAAAATTAAAGTGACTCTTAATCTCACAAAACAAACTGAGGGTTGATGGGGGGAGGGGGGTTGGGAGAGGGGGGTGGGATTATGGACATTGGGGAGGGTATGTGCTATGGTGAGTGCTATGAAGTGTGTAAACCTGGCGATTCACAGACCTGTACCCCTGGGGATAAAAATATATTATATGTTTATAAAAAATAAAATTAAAAAAAAAAGTTAACAAAATTATTACCTAAAATGTTGGCAATTATGGAAGCTGAATGATGAGTACATAAAGTTCATTTACTTTTTTTTTTCCCTCAAAATGATATTTTGTTTTATTTTATTTTTGTACTGTGTTTTGTCAGTCACCATACAGTACATCATTAGTTTTTGACATAGTTCTCTACCTCTGTATATATTAACATTTTCATAATAAAAAGGTAAAATATTAAAGAAAGAGATGCATATTTTTCAAGATGATGAAATTGCAATACTCAAAATCTTTGTGGAGAGAAGGCTAAAAAGAACTATCAGTAATAAAAGAAAAAGGTTCTAAGTATTGTTGTGCTCAGTAGAAGTAAGGAATACCATGGAATATTGCTAGACATATGGCTTTAAAAGAAAGCTCACAAATGAGAAGAACCAGGATTGATTTATCTGAGCAGTAGGAGCTCCTGGGCCTTCACTGCTGTGTCCATTATGACATTAATGTAGTTTAACTTTTTTGGAATCTCAAGTTCATTTTTCAAATTCATGCATTGAGAAAAATAATTGGCTATTCACTTGAGCCAGCCAATGGACTAGCTCATTCTGGGTCATTTGCCCATTTCTGTTCCAGTCAACTGAGGTCTGAAAACTGAGATTGCCATATGATATCTGGGACTATCTTCTTCTGAGTTGTACACAGAATATGTTCTTTCTGAAGGTACAGGGATGGGGAGGACAATATGGATGTTTTAGTACTTTGCTTTGTCTGTTAGAATTGCACTATCCTCCTTGTTTCTGCTGGCCTTCATATGTCTGCTTTCCCACCAAAAGTTATATAGTCCATAAGCATATGTATTCCAGAATTTCAAGAAAATTGTTTGATCCTGGTTTTTGATTAAAACTTGCGTTTTATCACCATGCATCTATCATCTTCATTTTATTTTTGTACTGTGCTGACATGTTAGTCTGTGTTTTTCCAGGCCACTCCATCTTAGATTGATAAAAAAGTTTAAAAAAATCTGCAATAAGTGTCATTTATATCTTCAGATATTTAGTGGCATGACGATTTCAGAGTACTAGAGAGAATATCTATGATTTTTCTGGGCTTGCTTTCTTTCTTTTTTTCTTTTTTTAAAGATTTTATTTATTTATTTGATCACAAGTAGGCAGAGAGGCAGGCAGAAAGAGAGGGTGAAATAGGTTCCCTGATGAGTAGAGAACCCAATGTGGTGCTCAATCCCAGGACCCTGAGATCATGACCTGAGCTGAAGGCAAAGGTTTAACCCACTGAGCCACAATATTCTGAGTCGAAAATATTCTTTTTAATAGTCTCAAGATAGCAAATGTTATTGTAGGCCTCATCCTCACATGATAGAGTTCAAAGATAGAAAACAGGCAGTAGTTTCCCAACAGGGTCTTACATTTCAGTGGCCAGATCTAGGTCATAATTTCATGTCTGAAATCAAGGAATCTCTATTCACTATCAAGCTATTATTGAAGTTTAATTGGAAACGAAGAAAGCAGGAAATATCTTTGGTATAGACAAGAAATGGTTTCTATTTCTTTCACCGCCTTCATTGTAATGCAGGCACTACAATTTGGATAGAGTTGACTTTATCCCAGTGACTCTTGATTTGTGGAAGCCAATGCCCCGTTCACCTGTTTCCATGGTGATTAGTTCTATAACCGAAGCTTAAGCCAATTGGCACATGGCATTTCTCTGGCCACAGGAATGTTTTCAGGGCTGGTGTGATAAAAACTAAGCTGACAGCTTTTGTTCCTTCTTCCAGAGTACAGAATCTTCTTTCCTGGAAACTGCCTTGTTGAGAGGACTTCTTTAACCATTTTGTCTCAATAAGGAATACCAAACTTAGGATGAATCTGACTCTACAGAATGCCAAGTAAAGAGAAGAAAAAAATTAGGTTCCATATTGATATTTGGTGAGGTGCTGACTCAAACTAACTGTGAGGACCACTAGTTAGATGAATCAGTCAAGTCCCTTTTATGTTGGAGCTAAGTTTGTTTTAGGGTTTCTGCTAATTACTAGTCCTAGTAATTTCTGCTAATTGCTAGGACTAGTACTAGTCCTACTTAATATTGCAGGATTTTGATGCATTGTTGTTACAGTTCTTAGAAACTATATCGATTATATGAAAAATAAATTTATATTTATGAAGGATGAATGCTCTAGCAAATTTATTTTAAAGATATTTTTAAAACCCATTCCTTTTTTCAGGAGAAAATTTTACAAATTACTGGCAATAAATTATTATATCTTTTTTAGAGCCAGGTAGCCAGTCTATAGCAAAGAAAAGACTTTGCCTTATTTATTTATTTATTTATTTACTTGCAAAACCTTTGTTTTAAAAATTTTCAAAGAAAGATGTTATTTGTTTCCTTTTCAGTAATTTTGGGCTAGTATATTTATAAGATTTTTTTTTAAAACTAAATATGTAGTGTAAGAATGTTGGCTTTACATACAACCGAAAGCTTTAAGTTTCTTTCTCTGAAGTTTATAGGTACGAGGAATGTGACTGGAACATAGTACATACTGAATATTTAATTTAAACTTGACTCATATAAATGTGAAAACAGTATAAATGAAATTCAGCCCCTTCATGCTATAAAATTCCTAATAGTTCATTCTGAGAAATGTTGCAGGAGGCAAAGTATTCTTCTGTGACCTGCACTGTTTGTCATTGCAAGCCTGTGGTCTGGTCTCACCTGCATATCAGTGCTTAGCCTGCCCCTGTTACCATCAACCTGCTTTCAGAAGATCTAACTTGCTTCGCAGGTTTAGACCTAATGGCCAAGGGCAACCTAGCCCCCATAGAAGGATTTCTTTGTTTGGATTGTGCAGCATTTATATAAAGGTATAGTTGCCTGATTGTTCATTAATAAATCTACTTCACGTGTTCCCAAGTTCGTGTCCACTTGTAAATTCTGACCCCTTGTTTCCAGTGCCCCAGATAACACAGACAGAAACACAATTTTCTGGTTAGTTTCTTTCAACTTAAGGAACAACCTGTAAAATTTATACCTGAATAAATTCACACTCCTGGGTGGAAACATGAAAAAATGCTGGTTGACTCACTACCTTAAGGAGCCTTAGAATCCAGGGTAGGTGGTACTTGGGTTAGCAACAACATAATCCCTGACCTTCCAGCTCAGGCCTTTCAGGGACAGTTGATGTCCTTCAGGTGCCATTGGGAATAATTTATGCACTGGATCTTAATATTTTGAGAAATCAAATCATAAGGCTGAGAAATTTTTGTTGTATGAACTTTTCATTAATTATTTTATATAAATTCATAAATTATCATTGTATCATAAATTATCAATGATACAATTTATATCATTATATAAATTCATAAATTATCATTTCCTGCATTAATTTTTGTCTCCAAGTAACCACATGAAATTATAAATTATCTTTACCTACATCATTGTTTTCAAGTAGGTTTTACACACACATCAGAGAAATTGTATATGAATGCTTAGGTATGAATGTGTTTAATTGAGTTAGTGTCTTAATTTTTAACATTTTCTTAGAACATAATGGATAGACATATGTGAAGACTGAGTTTAATGAACTAGTACCACCCTGCTGAGTCCTAACCATCAGTACATGTCTGTGCTAGGCCAGGTTTTATTTTCAGTTTATTTCAATTAAGTGTCTGTAATGTAATTACATGGCACAGGAAGGATCTGTTGATGTTGTGAATTTGATTTTTAATAAGATTACTCTAAACTATACTGTGCCTTTATAACTTTGAAAATTCCTGTTAGATAATTATCTTCCTATTGACTATTGGGAACTGTCTCATTTCTACAATGACTGGGAAGGATTTCCTTTAAGATGAGTTATAGTTGTGAAAGAACCAGAATCACTCCTAGGTTTATTAACTACAAACTCTTTCTTGATACATTGGGCACTCTTTTGGATAAAGGTAATTCCAAAGTATCATACATGGAGTTTTCATTTACAGTAAAAATTCCTCTTACTTATATTGTTACATTTGCCTTTTTCAATTTATTTTTCCTCCTGCTGTTTCTGTTTCTATTTTCCACCCACATTTTCTTTTTCATTTTCTCAATTTTCCAGGATTTTCATTGGGAAATGTGGTTTGCTGGTAGTTCTTAATATTCAGGTAGCTGAGTCCTTCGGCTTTTTGATTTTGAGACGTTATTTCCCTGCAACAGTTGCAAAGCGGATGTCCATGTGTATGGAGTTTAATGAATTTTACACTTTAAATGACACTTTTTTTTTTTAAGATTTTATTTATTTATTTAAGAGAGAGCTCACGTGAGTGAAGTGGGGCAGGGAAGGAGGAGGGGCAGAGGAAAGGAAGAAGCAGACTCCCCACTGAGCAGGGAGCCTGACTTGGGCTTGATCCCAGCACCCTGAGATCATGACCTGAGCAGAAGGCATTTGCTTAATCGAGTCACCCAGGCATCCCCCAGCTGACACTTCTTTGGTTAATATTCTTTTTAACATTGAGGAGGAATTGTAAAACTTAGTGGTATGTGCTGTCAAAGACAAACACACACCATAATAATTTTATATTACTTGTAATAGGCGCTATTATTTTAAATATTGAAGAATACATAAGATACTTCATACTTGCTGATATTATCATGACTGATATGTTCTTCCCAGATTTTTAAATCAGAAGTATGTCTGTGAAAAAATTGTTAATTAAGGCCAAAGTTAATGACTACTTCATTGAACATAGTCTTAACAACCTAAATAAACCTAGTAAATGGATAACCATGAGTTTGATTTTATCTTACTACAAACTTAGGCTAAAACATTAAAAGAATGTTTTTCAATTTAGAAATTTTTACTGTGTCTAGGAAGAATTGTTTTATTTTACTTATTTTAGGTAAAAATATTTTTCTAATTTTTGGTAGAAAAATTATGAATTTGATTTTTTTTCTAGTTCCCTTTACCTTAAACTCTGATCTTCTAAATATAAACAATGCTCAAAAGAGAAAAGGTGGCATCTAGATAGCTATATATGTTAATATCAAATCAAGTATGAATGTTAAACCAAATTATGAAGACAATTATATAAGTTCATTCAATGATGAGCTTACCTCATTTTCATTTTCTTATACTTAAAATAATTTAAAGATATAGTAAAATCTAAAAAGCATTTCTATAGCTATGAATAGCATATTCAAAAGTAGAATTGGTTTTTTATTGTATTAAAATTTTAGGAATGTGAAACCGGAGGTTCTGAAATAGGGTCCTAAAATAGGAAATATAATTGGAGCAGCTTTTAGTTTATTTGTTGGGTTTTTGCCACAACATTAATGTCTAGATGATGGCCTTAAATCCTCTTGTGTTAAAAAAGAATACTTCATATGTATTTGTCATCATGACTTCTTTCAGTCTGACAATTGATGTTGACCTCACAGTACTGCCCCCCAAGAAACCCTTGGCTGCAATCTCTGACACTAGAAGTCTCTGCAGTCTTTATCTTGGACGTTTGAGACTTGAAGCTGCCACATTATGTGAACTCTGGTCAAGTTATATACCAAACCGTTTTATTCGCTAGGGATCAAGCTGAGACCAAGTAAGTAGCTTGCTATACTTCAGAAATTAATAGCCATCTTGACAAGAGTTGTTTATCTTTTTCTCTTATTTTAATTGATGAACACTTACTGGATCTCTGGAGAATTATAAGTGACTGAGTCTAGTTGATACAGAGTGCAGGACTGAGCCACTGTATTTTAGCCCTTTAGTTTATTTTTTCCTCCATGGCTTCTAAAATAGGAGTTGAACAGTTGGAACTCTCTAGTTCTTTTTCCAATATGTAGTTTCTCATGTATAGCACCATGTTGATTTTGTTCTTTTATGAACCAATGACTTAATCATTGCTTAAATGTATTTGTTAAACACATCATAAAATTAGAATGATTTAATCTCTTAATCTACACCGGGCTGGGGTAGGTGGAAGGCAGAATTTCTCCTGGCATACCAAGTTGCCTTTGTAAATCTCAATCCTCTAACTTAATTTTGAAGTGACATTTACCAAGTCTTGCAGTTTTGTAATAGCAATGATGAATGTTTTATTTGGAAGAAAAATGCTTTTTTGAAATGTTATTTTTTTATTAGTACTTTTACATGTGTCAAAATGTGCTAGTTATTTGGTGACCTGGTGGCCAGGAACTCATTATTTCATCTTCTTTTTTGGAAGAGAGAGGGCCCCCATCAGCCAAGGGCAATTCTCTGGTGAAGGGGTCAGCTGTGAGCTGTTAGCAGACAATGCATAGAGTGGCTGATAGATGGATGCATCTGCGTGGTAGAGGGAATTTGCTGTAATCAGAAAGGGATATAAAAATATTTCTAGAATTGTGAAATGTCATAGAAGGTAGGTCTCAAAAAAAAAATCTGAATGCACTGGATAAGGAACCACTCCACAAAATTTAAATAACTTTAAGTTAAATCTAAAAGTGCTATTTTATACAGCTAAGTAGTCATTAATTTAATATATCAAAGCCAATTAATAAAAGAATAAAATTTGGATAAGTGAGCAAATAAAAAAATCACAAATGTTTTTTTATGGGGATTGTAATTATCTCATCCTTTCAGATTATCTTCTGGAAGGTCGACTTTCACTTGGAGGGTCTTCTGGCAATAAAGACTAAACATAACCTGGTACTATCATTCATTCATATAGTTATTGAGAACATAGTAAATAGTTATGGAGAGCATACTATATAACAGGCACTCTGCTAAAGATACAATAAAAATTGTTTAGTCCAGGGGGCGCCTGGGTGGCTCAGTGGGTTAGGCCGCTGCCTTCAGCTCAGGTCATGATCTCAGAGTCCTGGGATCGAGCCCCGCATCGGGCTCTCTGCTCTCTAGGGAAGCCTGCTTCCTCCTCTCTCTCTGCCTGCCTCTCTGCCTGCTTGTGATCTCTCTGTCAAATAGATAAATAAAATCTTTAAAAAAAAAATTGTTTAGTCCAGGAGATAATTTGCAATCAAAGAGCCATACAAGTGCAAACTTACAAACTTAAAGTTGGATGCTGTAGGGAAAATGTGTGAAAGTACAGATTATATTTCAGGTAAAAAAGAGTTAGTCTTGGAGTGTAAGGGACATTCCCCTGAGGAAAAGATGGTTGAGTCAAGGTCTGAAAGATGATAAATATCAAAGAAGATGTGGAGACTATCCCAAGAAGACTAAATAGGATATTTGGAAGACATAGCTGGGAGGAAAAATGATGCTTTTAAAGAACTAAACAAAGTCCAGGACAGTTAAATCTTTCAGGAATATGGGAAAAGTGGTTTAAAATGACAATTAAGAGATTAGCATAGACTGAAGAATATTGTAGACCATAGAAAAATTTGGATCTTTATTCTGAAAGCAATGGAAAATCATTTATTAATGTTGCCTCTTTAAAGCTCATCAATGAGGACACCTGACTGGCTCATTCAGTAGAGCATGCAATTCTTGATCTCAGGGTTGTAAGTTCGAGCCCCCTGTTGGATGTAGAGCTTACTTAAAAATAATTTTTTCAAAAAAAAGTCATCAATAATTTTTGCCACATTCCGAATTTGAAAGCATGTGAAGCAGGGCTAAGTAGACAGCTTGAACATGTGTATAAAGGAAAGTGCAAGGTCTCTTGTCTGATCTTTTAGGCTCTTGACTAATAAGAAAAGAACGATTAAATGGATGGTATAAGTTTGCTTTGGGAATAGCTGAGTTTTGGGTGGAACTTGCCAGTGAAGATATCAAGTAGGCTTCTTTTAATGGTATTCTATAGTTCAGGTACATGGTTCTGTCTAATGATATAAATTTAAAAATCATTAGCATAGAAAGACTAATGGACCAGGTGATCATATAATTTATTATCTAAGCTATGACACTTTTGAAAGTGAAAGAAGGTGTTATTAGGAATCATACAAAACAACAAACAATTGAGAATGTCCTAGAAACATCAGGGAGGATAGTCACTTCATCAAAGAAAGAAATCTTGGATCTGAATTAAATTATCACCAGTTTCCTCACAGAGATTTCATCAGGGGAGATTGGCATTGTTTTGATTAACATTGCTATATGTAAGTCACCGTTATCCACAACCCATTTAAACAGGAAAATACCCAACACTATTGCTTGACACTGAAATTTAGAAACCTTCTTTTAGTCAGGGAGAAAAAAAAAAATGTCACAGAATTTTGTTTAGAGAGTTTTTAGCTTTTTTCATTTTGAAAGGCACTGTGTAATTATGACCATAGAAAGTAAAATTATGTTTAGGTGGGATATGCTATTTTTTGTGGCTGCTCTGGACCCTTTGACCATACTTGGATATTCTTGATTTTGATACATGCATTCCCCAGATTCCCTTGTGACTAGGTGATGACTTGGGGTCACATAGAAATCTGTTAGAGCCTCTTGGGAAGCCTGTTACTTCTGTGGTAAAAGTGAAAGTTGTGACTGATACTATCCTTCTCTCTTGCCCATCTTCGAACATAAATATGGTGCCACAACTATAGTGGAGGCTGGCATTCATGAAGGAAAAGCCAAATAAATAAATACAGGAGAACTGAATTGCTAAGCTGATTACTATAGTATTTAGTGTCAACAGCTGTTTTTGTTTTTGTTTTTCTTCTGCAAGAAAAATTGTGTCTTCATATTTAAGACACTATTTATCAGTTTTTCCACACATTTGCAGCAGAAACATCCCAAAATGATTCACTGGGACAGAAGGTGATTATTAAGCAACTCTCAGAAACTTTCTTCCAGAGAAGTTGTTTTCCATGATCCTGGCTACCAGAGCTCATTATCAGTGATTTCAGGTTCATGCATAGTAAAAGCTTACTATACTAGTAAGTGCTGACTTGGGTCCAGAAAATTCCATTTGGTAAGAACGGATGTAGGATCATGTTTTTGGAAGAGTATTTTAGCGCTCTTGCAAATTTGGGGCAAATTTGTCTGCTTATTGGCCAAGAGTTCCCTGGATGCTTCTGCGTGGTTCACATCTACCCTGGTCATGGTTCCACACCACCTGGTGGTGTTTGTCTGCTCTGGTTTGCATATGAATGGAAGCTGTTAATGATTCCGTGGGAGTGACTGACAAAATGAAACATAATGGTCACTTTGCTGACCCAACCCACACTGAGGTTGGAGAGGATATTATAGAGCTGGGAATCTACTTGCTACTTGTTTACTTCTCAAGAAGAGGCTGCCAGCTCTTCTTTTCTTTCCCCTTACTCCTGTACAGATCCCTCTCCAAAACCAAAAACGTGAAATTGAGTCTTTAGCTGTTTGGGAATGCATGCTTTGCTGGAAGATGAGTTTTAAGATGAAATCCAATTATATATAAAATCACCTTCCCATGGAGCTTTGTAGGAGGTTTCATTGCACTGTTGTATACTTCAAAAACCTATGTTCTCTGTAGCACTAACAGCTACTCATTGAAGCAGTCTGTCTTCCCTGAAAGATAAGGGATACTTGGCAATCACCCGACTCCCCCCTTTGACCCATAGCAGAAGTTCTGAGGTTTGTGAGATGGTTGGTAAGTTTAACAACTAACATTCTCTTGGTTATGTGCCTTTGTGCGGGCTACAGCATGGAATCTTCATTGGTGTCCTAGCCCTAACTGTCTTAGGTTTGTTTCCCAAGAAACCCATTAAACTAAATCTTGGTTTAATTTCCCACTATAGTGTTTTCTAAATTGGATTCCACAGTCCTGTGCTTAGTTTGATAACTTTGGAAATGGTAAGCATTTAACTTTTTTTTTTTTTTTTTTTTTTTTAGCTTTAAGTCTTCTCAAAACTGTCATTCTTGAGCCTTTAAGATTGGTAGTATAGAGACTGTTTTAGACTCATTTTATCACCAAGCTCTTTTCTTCTGGAGAATACTGTGGGATTCATGCCTCATAAAGCACACACAAGATTTTGTCAAATTCGTGCGATAAATTTGGAGGTGCGCTTTCATTCTGGACAAGAGGGCTTCATTTTGCTTGCATTCTGGGGTATCTCTTTTTCTGTGCTCCCTAAGTATTAGGTTTCTTCTTTTCCCAACAGATTTGTATTTGAGGCTGAATATCAGAGGAATCTCAGGATAGGAGCTGAATTGTGAGAATCAGAAGTATCCTGCTCAGGATGAAGAGTTTGAGCAGTGCTCTGCCCACCCAAGGGCTGCATGTACAATATGGTGCACTATCTGACTGAAAAATGAACATTGCTGTAATGAGCTTTAGGGCTGGAAGATACTTAGATATCTACTTCACTCTTCTTATTTTATAAATGAAAAAATTAGTGCTCATAAAAGTAGAATGTCCTACTCTTTGTTAGCAGCCAGTCAGTGGAAGAACTAGACTTAAAACCCTTAGCAAATTATCTTTTTCTCACCGCTCCATGCTTTCTCACAGTTCTTGGAACATAGTAGTAACTTAATAAATGTTTCTTGAATAAATAAATGGTTAAATTAATATTGGTAACTGCAGGATTTCTCTGAAGTTTCCCCTCTACATCTTTCTTCAGAATATATAGACTCTCCCAGAGTCTTTTAAACTTATTCTTATTTTAATCTTATTCTTTTAAACTTTCATTATTTTGATATAAAGTAAATGAATTTTTCATCCATGTTTCTTTTGTGATAATCATAAACATCGGTAATTTGTTCTGTAATTCTTCCTCAGTTATCCATAAAGGAAATGAGGGGAAAAAACTGTGTGGCATGGATTCTTAAAAACAAAGTAAGACTTAAGTCATTCCTTGAAAAGGATTTTCCATTTATGCTTTCCATCATTTCCTGCTAACCAATGCCATAAGTGACTTTTGTCACTTACATATGTACCATAATGGCCAAATCTATTCACAGTAGAAATTTCTCTGTGTTGTTAGTTTGTGAAGTAGCAGGGGCTTCTGAACCAGTGAAACCACACTTCCCCATTAGGTCTTTCACTACTGTAATTTCTGGGAAAATCAAACACATTTTTGTATTATATTTAGAACCATGACATGGATTCAATAAGAATCCCCAAACCCCACATTTTATACCAACCATTCCCCCAAATCTGAAGACACTGGGGTATGAATAAGAAGACACATATATATGCATATTGTATATTTGCATATCAAACATACACTTAATTAGGAGATCTTAAACACAAGCAAACAAAACCACATTATGTGGTGACTTTTGTCACCATGTAGTGGTTATGATGCCCTTAGTAATCTAAGACTTTGGTGGGGCTTAACTTTCAAAGTTGGCAGAAAGGAGAGAAAGAAGCTGCTCCACACTCTGATGGTCTGCTTCTGAAGGTAGTGGGGAAACATTCCAGAAGAATACATGAAACACTTAACTCTCCTCCTATGGAATAGGGTGTGCATCTGGATTTCTTCTTCGCCAATAGTTCTTGCTTCTCCCAGCTGTTTCATATTCATTTGTGTCACATACGCTGCCTCACCCCAGGGTTCTGATTACTGAAATTCATAGGTCAGCTCATTTGTATAAACTGTTCAGTTTCTCTTGATGACTGTGTTCATGGGAGGAGTATACTTTGTCATCTTTTCCCCGGTGCTGCTTTTATATTTATATTTTTTTTCAAAGATTCCATCTATTTACTTGACAGACAGAGATCACAAGTATGCAGAGAGGCAGGCAGAGAGAGTGGAGGAAGCAGGTTTCCCGCTGAGCAGGGAGCCCGATGTGGGGCTCCATCCCAGGACCCTGGGATCATGACTTGAGCTGAAGGCAGATGCTTTAACCCACTGAGCCACCCAGGTGCCCCTATTTATATTTTTAAAGTTAAATGGGTTGTTCTTTTTGATTGAACAACAACAACAACAACAACAAAAACCCAAATCTTGTTATGAATTATATGACACAATCTAGTAGTCAGGGTAATCTTAGAAACAGAGAAAATGGTGGTTGAAATGATAACTTTAATGTGGATGGAAAAACTTCCCATCTTAAAGAAGCTGTTGTTTTCTGTTTATTTTGGTGTGTGTGTGTGTGTGTGTGTGTGTGTGTGTGTGTGCATATACTCAGATTAATCATTAGAAACATTTCCTTCTTCAGACAATCTTCTTTTAAAATGGAAACCTTTAAAGGAGTGTAAAATTATGCCCTTGATACCTAGTGTCAGTGAACTTGTTAGACATTTTCCTCGATGAAAACAGAAATACTGGGTTTAGGGACACCAAGAAAAATTTTGTCAACTTCAAAAATTTAAAACAGGACAATCATGGACTTGGAGAGAATGAAGTTATACTTAATAGTCCGCATTTGAATTTGTGTATCTAGGGACCCATTAACAGTAGGAAATAGTCTGTACACACATGGAGGTAGGTGAAATAGACTCTTTATGGCTTAATAGTTAGAAGAATATTAATTTAATAGATGCAAAGTCAATAGCACTCAACCTACCATTTAAGTCAAATCACCCTTTATTCTTATATTCTGCCCTTGATGCACTTGATGTTCAATAGGTTGAATCAAAAATGATTTTCAAAGTGAGTTGACCGTGGTCAGATTTCTTTTATAATCAGGTGCCAAGATGATTATGCACACATCACATTTACAGAGGCCTTCTTCTCAAGTAGTAATTTCTGTAATACTGGTTAAAAAAAAAAACAAACTAGACAAGATGTGATTTTTTGAGCACAGGTTCTCAAAAAATGTGCAAAGCTGGAATGTAATTGTAGGCTGTATTATTAACTCAAAGGCTGGCATCATTTCAGCATAAAAAAATAACAGTTATGGGAATGAGGACCCCCTTTTTTAATCATGAAAGAGCTTGTGTATGGATATTATGAGGGATTTTCCCGAGCCTTATTCTTAAACAGATTACACTATTCAAAGTCTCAAAGAATCAAAATCGTGCTCAGCTGGGGCAGTCAATGTGCAGTCTAAACATGTGACAGATGCAGAGAAAACTTCAAAGATGCCATTACAAATGCCTGTGGAGATATTTAAGGAGCCAGATGCTACTGTTTCATGTCTTCCGCAGCTCTGAATGTGTCCTGTGATCACCTTCCAAAGAGGAGGTGTGGTTCAATCTGGTGAGGAACAGAACCACCTAATCTTTCTGTTGTTGTTGTTTGCATACATTGTGTGGCTGGGGTGTGAGGGGCTGGGATCAGTGACTCTAACTGGGAGGACATGTATATGAATTTGCCATTCCTTAGGAAAACATCAAGGCGCAACTGCAAGGAAATGTGTATATATGATATATTCTGTGAAAGGTCTCCTATCGAAAACGCATGATTTATAGGTGTGCATCGCCAGGGAAGCACTTTTTTTCTTTTTTCTTTTTTTAACTTTTGCCATTTATTTCGGCACTGAAAGAGGTAATAAATATATTCATTATGGTTAATGTTTATTTCCCGTTTTGTTTTGGTGCTAAGAAATAAATTACATGGGACAACATATTATTAAATGCATGTTTCATGTTTCATCACTGCTGCATTCTGGAGAAGAATTTAATATTTCGAGACCAAATGAAGCCCCAGGTAGATACAGAAGTGGTGAGATTTAGCTAAAAAATCTAAAAACACCACCTGCTTTTATTTCATGTGGATTCTTTTACGTTTACAGTTTTCTTCTCCATTACAGGCTACGTAAGAGAGTTGGTTTTATCTCAACTTTTAAGAACACAATTTCATAGACGTATTATTCCAAACTTACTATTTCCAAAGGGAAATAAAGAAACATGTAACATAGCAAATAAACTAGAGAATTTGAGTCACTGTGTAATGTTTCAGCATTTTTTTTGGGGGGCCACTGAAAAACTGATTCTGCTCAAATTTATTCTTTTTATTATATGTATGATGTGCTCTGGCTTATCTTCTATTAAAACAAAACTATAGAGAGATTGTTTATTAATCTTTGAATTGAAATTTGTGGCATATTATAAAAACCAAACTCCTATACATAATTATTTACATGAAAAGGGATGGCTATAAGTGGAAAATAAATAGCAAAGGATATTTTTCTTTCTAATGTAAACATCTGGCAGTAATCCTTGCTTACACAATTAATGGGCATTTAATTGGCAATGATCAGTTTATTGCTGCAATATGAAGTGAATGTTTCCCCAGGAACAAACAGCTGTTGCAAGAATTTCACAGTGATTTAGCAAACACCAGGTGATAGCTGTATCTAGAATGAAGTGTTCTGTCTCTCAGCAAATCACAGTGCATCGGAAAAAAATGAACTAAGTTATAAGTAACGTAGCTGGAGAGATCCAACTGTCACTGGCATTGAAATCTATTTGAAAAGCAAACTTCATAAACAGGTTAATTACATTAGATATTATCCATGCCTCAAATATAAAGAAAGAAATAATATCTCCGAGAAGCAAATAATGTGTTGGCATGACATTAATCTATTTAAAGGTAGTATTTTATGTCTTGTTTTAGAGACCTAATGGTTGATGAAACTTTTTTTGTATTCTTATATTTTATCCTCTGAAAAGTCTTAGAAAATTTGATAGTCATGAGTCTAATTTTTTGATTAAAAAGTTATTGAAGTCATTCAATGGTTACTGACAATTATATTTTTTCTTAATAGATTTTATTCAACTGTCTAAAATTAAAGGTACCACTTTTTAATTTGCATTGCTTGTGAGCTGCTTTCCCATTAAGTTTTAAATAAAAAGTTTTTCATTTTTCATTACGCACTCTTATTACTAATTTAATAAAATGATAATAGCTATGCAAACTTTCTGTTACTACTCAACTTTTGGCATAGATTAAATTATACATTTTAAATGTAGCACACTGGCAGACACTGTTATTTCATAAAGCTGAGTTTCATTAGTGAAGAACGTAATTTTGCTGCAGCAAAAAAATGCTTTTATTTACTCTAGTATTTGGTATTAGCTCATGCTCAACTCTGGGAACAATGAACTCCAATGAACAAAGCATCAAGGGCCAGTTTATAGAACAATGCTTTTATTTTTTTCATGTATGCATTCTGCAGTAATTCATCTCCATGACAAAAGTAGACAATCAATCATCTTCCATTGTGCCTTTCTCAATAAAATTACCATTCTTGATGTAACAAAAGAAAGCTGCCTAAGTAACAGGAACAGTTTTACATGCTCAAATCAATAAATTGACCATACTTCAAAAAACTTTTACCCATTAATATGACAATGAAATGTTATGTTTAACTTACCCATATTAATTTTAAGTTATTGGTAAGTAGCATTTTTCTTCTTTTTTTCATTCAAGAAAACGGTAAGAAATGAGAAAGCATGTTAAAAGAATGCTTTCAAATACCTCAGTGGCAAAACTTTGTGGCCTATGTGTAAGTATTGTTACGCCATCCTCTTATAGCCACGTGTAAGTTGAAATACTTCACGTTCTGGAGATAAAAATCTCTGTATTTTAAGTCCCCAAATCATATGTATTATTACAAGATGTATTACATAACTGGGTAAGAATGGTAGGTTTAAGATGATCCTGTAATAAATGACATTGTTCCTGAAGTGAAGTATGAATACGGTGATATATGTTAAACATATAAACTATGCACACAATCAAAAAAGTGAAATTTCTACCTGTCATGTGAAATGAAAAGAAACAAGTTCAAAAGTTAAGTGCAGTCCCCACATGAGGAAAATGCAGAATGATTATTATAGATACAGATACGGCTACTTATGCATTTTAAATAACTAGCTCTTTCGTTTCTAACTAAAAAAGGAATAGAGATTTAACATGAAAAAAAGTAAATGTTTGTAGTTTTCTAGGCAATATAGAGTGCGATACTGAGATGTGTATTTCATTTTCATACAGCTGATATATATAATACTATGTTTGGTCCCAAATTTCTCTCACAGAGATCAAATGGAAATAACAGCAAAATTCTTAGATTAAAGTAAGAGTAGTTTCTATATAACCTACCATAGTAACAGGATTAATTTAAGCTAATAACACTCATGTCATTAACCATTCCAAAATTCAGATGACTTTAGAACCTCTGAAGGCTTTCTTTAATTGTATTTTCTTTTTTCTGAATTAATGAGGCCAGGCCATAACATGTTTCAAGAAAATGAAGTTCTTTGTTACAGAAATGCAAATGCAGTGGCTTAGCATCTAAGATACTTTACAGTATAGATGACTGTGAGAATAGTTTCAATTCAGTATACAGGAATCACAATAATTCATAATTTACAATAATTTATATACCAATTATATAATTAAATTCTGAATATTTTGTGCTTAAATTAGTTGTTTATGAATTTACTGTATGTTCATGAGCTATACCATGTTGCAAGAATGGCATTCTTTTTTTTTTTTTTTAAGATTTTATTTATTTATTTGACAGACAGAGATCACAAGTAGACAGAGAGGCAGGCAGAGAGAGAGAGGAGGAAGCAGGCTCCCTGCTGAGCAGAGAGCAGAGAGCCCTACGCCGGACTCAATCCCAGGACCCTGAGATCATGACCTGAGCCAAAGGCAGAGGCCTTAACCCACTGAGCCACCCAGGCGCCCCAAGAATGTTATTCTAAATTTAATATTAAATATTTCATTGGATTTTTTTAACCTCATGGTAATTAATTTGAAAAATTCCAATCAAAAAATATTCCTACAACTGCAAGTTTAAACATTAGTGAAAATTTTACTGCATTCTATTATAAATTAAATGTTTTCATGGAAATATTATTGTCATAAGTGACTTTAAATAGTTGCTTACCTTGATTCCCTCTCTTGTCCCCATTAATTGGTTAATTCATTTTGATTTAGTTCCTAGTCAGTATGATATAATGAGTTATTTAGTAAAAGAGATTTATCATGGATGATCAGTTAAGGTATCTAGCTTACTTACATGTTACTCTCAGTTCATAGGAACCAATTTTGGGAAAAACTAGAAAGTTGCTTTATGTTGGATGTTTTATTTTTGTCCTCCCATCCTGAGTTGTTGTTGCTGAAGAAAGAAAAAAGAAGACATAATTCAACAAGGAATCACAATATTGTTTATCACGGAATGACAATAATATTGCTGAATTTTCCTCAAAGACTACTTATCTTCATAGAGAATCTATGCCTCGGGACCAAGGTTTGGCCCTTCTTCCCATGTTTGAAGAAACTTACTACCTGTGCTAGTCAATTATTTTCTCTTGTAGGCATCACGACCTCTCTTGACCACATTCGATTCTCTACTCCTCCCTGTCTGTCTCTTCTTTCTCCTTAATTACTGCCCAAGCTGTTAAAGTGTAATGAATAGCATCCTGACGGTTTTGTTACAGCTTTCTTTTTGGAGGCAGAAATCAGGGCTCAGGAAATTTCCATGCACTGTCTCTTTTTCATTATTCTGGGATTTTGCTGTATTTTGTTAAAATTGTTTAACCATTACTACTATTTACAAAAGCCTTGGTTTCTTTCCTTTATGGATGGCAATAGGTCTAACAGCCAAATTTGAAGAAACTAAAGTCACCCATGTCTGCAGGTACATAAACCCAGAGTGTTCTATCAAAATGTGGTTTGTTTGTTTTTCAGAGTACTGTGGTGGTGCTTCTTGTTTTTGTTCTTATCTTCATGGCCACTGAATACTTTTCATGTCTCATCAATCTGTTTTTCATAGTAAGAAGTTGGCCTGAGACTACGTTGTTTTGAAAGAATGTAAGTTGAAATCACAGTTATTAAAGAGAAATGCAGGCTGACCTTTTGGGCCAATCAGTTTTCACCAATGAGATTGCTGTACTGCAGGCGTTCTCACATGTTAGTAAGCACCAGAACTATCTGGGGGGCTTGTGAAACAACAGATCACTGGGCCTTACCTCCATAGTTTCTGATTCAGTAACAGGATGGGTGGCAAATAATTTATATTTTTAATAAGCCTCCAAGGTTTGCCTATTCTGCTGGTCTGGAGACAAGATTTTGACAACTACTCTTTTGTCAAGCTAAG
The DNA here is from genome assembly GCF_002288905.1 of Enhydra lutris kenyoni. Classification (NCBI taxonomy): domain Eukaryota; kingdom Metazoa; phylum Chordata; class Mammalia; order Carnivora; family Mustelidae; genus Enhydra; species Enhydra lutris. Next base: position 16,541,478 of record NW_019154103.1, read on the forward strand.
ATGTTACTTTAAATTTTATGTTTTAAACCCTATTTGTGGTGGACATATCATTATCCATTTGGTCTTTTTGGAAATATGATATATTAGTTAGCCAAAAGTACATTATTTCATGTGGTAGGAACTGTATGGTGAATATGTTTTGTTTTGTTTCTATGACTTTTTTAATGCCTTTTTTTAAGGCATAGAAAAATTGAGAAGATACAGAGATGTCCCATGGATTCCTTGCATACTCCATACATATATAGCCTTCCCATTCTTGGAGTTCTCCATCACTGTGGTACATTTGTTTACAATTGACAGACCTATATTACACATCATGATGACCTCAAGTCCAGAGTTTACTTTGGGGCTCACTCTTGGTATTGTGCATTCTATGGGTTTGAACAAATAAATGATTCCTCGTATCTATCATTATAATATAAGACAGAGTAGTTTCATTGCCCTGAAAGTCCTCTCTGTTCCTCCTATTCATCCCTCCCCACCACTGGTAACCAGTGATCTTTTTACTCGTTCCCTTGTTTTGTCTTTCCCAGAATGTCTTATTGTTGGAGTCACATAGTATGTCAAATTTTCCATTTGGTATCTTCCATTTAGAAATATGCATTTCAGGCTTTTGTCAAGGTTTACTAGCTCATTTCTTCTTTATTTCAATATCTGATTGTACCAGAGTTTTATTTACCTGTTTAACTGTTGAAGGGCATCTTGGTTACTTCCAGATATTACGAATAAAGCTTCTATAAACTGGCATGTGCAGTTTTCTGTGTGGATATAAGTTTTTTAACCCCTTTGGGTAAATGGCAACAAGTGGGATTGCTGAATCATTTGGAAAGAGTATGTTCAGTTTTGTAAAGAACCACCAAACTGTCTTCCAACGTGGCCATACCATTTTGTATTTTCATCAACAATTTTTGAGAGTTGTGGTTCCACATCCTCGCCAGCATTTAGCGTTTTCAGTATTTGGGGTTTGGCCACACTAATAGGTGTGTAGCCTCGTATTCCAGATGGCATATGATGTGGAGCATCTTTTGTATGGTTATTTATCATCTGTTTATCTTCTCTGGTGAGTTGTCTATTAAGGCCTTTGGCCCACTTTATAACTGGGTGATTTGTTCTCTTATTGTTGAGTTTACAGAGTTCTTTGTATATTTTGGATAAACCTTCTTTATAAGATGTGTATTATAAATATTTTCTTTCAGGTTATATTTATCTTCTCATTCTTTTGACTGAATATGTTTTGACTCAAGCAGTTCAAGTCTGCTGTCATGAAATCTGAAGACTATTCTGCAAAGCTCTATATTATTACCAGGTATTGCTTTTAGAGGTTAAAATAATTTACGAGCCAGAGTTGTCAGAGTTGTCAATGTTATACTTCAACAAAGCGAAGATTTCTAATGCATTGACCTCTATACTTTTTTCTTAGAATGAAACATTCCTCCCTTCACTTGCTTCGCTATCCTATGTAGACTACAGCCTATCACATCAATCACTCTTTTGGCAATTTGCTCCCTTCCATTTCTTCCTTCCTTCCTTCCTCTCTTTCTTCCTCCCTTCCTTCCTTCCTTCCTTTCTTTCCTTTTCTTTCTTTCTTTTTTAAGATTTTATTTATTCATTTGGAAGAGAGAGAGAGAGAGAAGTCCGAGAGAGAGTATAAGCTGGGGGGAAGGACAGAGGGAGAGGGAGAAGCAGGCTCCCTGCAGAGCAGGGAGCCCAACACTAGGCTTGATCCCAGGACTCTGGGATCATGACCCGAGCTGAAGGCAGGCAGAGGCTTAACCAATGGAGCCACCCAGGTGCCCCATCGTCCCTTCTGTTTCTGTTCGCTCTTCAAAATTCTAACTGTAATTTAATCCAATTGTCCATCTTTCCTTCTACCGTATCTGAGTTGCTGAATGCTGGTAGAAAATAAAATCACTCAGTATAACTCCTGCAAATCCATGATCTCTGAACTTAGCTGGATCCTCTTTACTAGCTGGTAATCCTTTTTTCTTCATTTGGTTCACTTTTCTTCTGACTATTTCTATCTTGAAACTTCCTTTCTTCCAAATTTTTAGTCAACCACATCATCATTTACACTCTACAAATGGTTGCAATTCCTGATTTAGAGAGAAAATTCAGGAAATTAGTTTAAAAACACATCTTGCCACCATATCCACTCCCACTCTGAACAAGGAGCAAGAAAAAGACCCTCATTTCTCAAGCAAATACCTCCTTCAATGCTCTGGGTGGACCTGTTCATAAGGACATCATTTCATCTCTTACTTTTCAGTCTAATTATATCTTTTCCTCTCTTCTTCCTTCATCATATCAGCATTAAAAACATGATCAAGTCTCTTTTGGTTTTTCCATGTTTCCCCCTGGAGACCAACTTGGTCTCTGGTACACCAGCTGAACAATATGCCTCTTCTCACTGTCACTGTCCCTGTTTGTTTCTCAGTTTATGTCTGACAACTGTTTTCTAGAAGTAAACCTTCTCTTCCCTGAGCATGTACTAGGTCCTGACCGCTTTTCCTCACCCTATCCATTCTTCAAATACTCTTCTGTCTTCACAAAGCACGATGATCTTATCCATACTCAGAGTTTGTTATACTCTAAATGCAGCCTCTACACTGGTCTCCTTCCTGAATACAAACCAGTATGTCCAACTGCCAACTGGAGAGCCTCTCCTGGAAGTCCTGCATTCACCACAATCTCAGGATTACCCAAATCAATTGTATTACTTTCTTCCCTAAAATGTGCTTCCTATCATGTGTACTTCCAATTCCATGAAAAGTTGGATGATACAACTTATGCTCAACTGATCTTGGAGTGCCATCTTCCTACTGTGTGACTTGGCATTAGTCTCCATTTTTCTCTATAAAATTAGAATGATAGAGTGACAATATATGTACATTCTAGGAGACAGTGAGATACATACGATAAAATGTATGTGAGATGTTTCAACTAAAATACAAATTATTGTATAATGTAAGAATAATAATGATAGTCTTATTATATCATTTATCCAAGAAGATGAACATTTAATAGGCATAGCTGGTCAATCATCTCTCGGAATATTATGTACTCCAACAAGAGGGCACATTTACTTGTTTTTTTTTTTTTCTATTTATATGTAATATGTCCCTTTTTGTGACTCTTTTTTTTTTTAATTTAATTTAATTTTATTTTTTATAAACATATAATACATTTTTATCCCCAGGGGTACAGGTCTGTGAATTGCCAGGTTTACACACTTCATAGCACTCACCTTAGCACATACCCTCCCCAATGTCCATAACCCCACTCCCCCGAACCCCCCTCCCTCCATCAACCCTCAGTTTGTTTTGTGAGATTAAGAGTCACTTAAGATTTGTCTCCCTCCCAATCCTATCTTGTTTCATTTACTCTTCTCCTACCCCCTTAACACCCCATGTTGCATCTCCTCTCCCTCATATCAGGGAGATGATATGATAGTTGTCTTTCTCCGATTGACTTATTTCGCTAAGCATGATACCCTCTAGTTCCATCCACGTCGTCGCAAATGGCAAGATTTCATTTCTTTTGATGGCTGCATAGTATTCCGTTGTGTATATATACCACCTCTTCTTTATCCATTCATCTGTTGATGGACATCTAGGTTCTTTCCATAGTTTGGCTATTGTAGACATTGCTGCTATAAACATTCGGGTGCACATGCCCCTTCGGATCACTACGTTTGTCTACTATCACTACTATCTTTAGGGTAAATACCCAGCAGTGCAATTGCTGGGTCATAGGGTAGTTCTATTTTCAACATTTTGAGGAACCTCCATGCTGTTTTTCAGAGTGGTTGCACCAGCTTGCATTCCCACCAACATTGTAGGAGGGTTCCCCTTTCTCCACATTCTCGCCAGCATCTGTCATTTCCTGACTTGTTAATTTTAGCCATTCTGACTGGTGTGAGGTGATATCTCATTGGGGTTTTGATTTGTATTTCCCTGATGCCGAGTGATGTGGAGCACTTTTTCATGTGTCTGTTGACCATCTGGATGTCTTCTCTGCAGAAATGTCTGTTCATGTCTTCTGCCCATTTCTTGATTGGATTATTTGTTCTTTGGGTGTTGAGTTTGCTAAGTTCTTTATAGATTTTGGACACTAGCCCTTTATCTGATATGTCGTTTGCAAATATCTTCTCCCATTCTGTCAGTTGTCTTTTGGTTTTGTTAACTGTTTCCTTTGCTGTGCAAAAGCTTTTGATCTTGATGAAATCCCAATAGTTCATTTTTGCCCTTGCTTCCCTTGCCTTTGGTGATGTTCCTAGGAGGATGTTGCTGCGGCTGAGGTCAAAGAGGTTGCTGCCTGTGTTCTCCTCAAGGATTTGGATGGATTCCTTTCTCACATTGAGGTCCTTCATCCATTTTGAGTCTATTTTCATGTTTGGTGTAAGGAAATGATCCGATTTCATTTTTCTGCATGTGGCTGTCCAATTTTCCCAACACCATTTATTGAAGAGGCTGTCTTTTTTCCATTGGACATTCTTTCCTGCTTTGTCGAAGATGAGTTGACCATAGAGTTGAGGTTCTATTTCTGGGCTCTCTATTCTGTTCCATTGATCTATGTGTCTGTTTTTGTGCCAGTACCATGCTGTCTTGATGATGACAGCTTTGTAATAGAGCTTGAAGTCGGGAATTGTGATGCCACCAACTTTGCTTTCTTTTTCAATATTCCTTTGGCTATTCGAGGTCTTTTCTGGTTCCATATAAATTTTAGGATTATTTGTTCCATTTCTTTGAAAAAAAAATGGATGGTACTTTGATAGGAATTGCATTAAATGTGTAGATTGCTTTAGGTAGCATAGACATTTTCAGAATATTTATTCTTCCAATCCAGGAGCATGGAACATTTTTCCATTTCTTTGTGTCTTCCTCAATTTCTTTCATGAGTACTTTATAGTTTTCTGTGTATAGATTCTTAGCCTCTTTGGTTAGGTTTATTCCTAGGTATCTTATAGTTTTGGGTGCAATTGTAAATGGGATGGACTCCTTAATTTCTCTTTCTTCTGTCTTGTTGTTGGTGTAGAGAAATGCAACTGATTTCTGTGCATTGATTTTATATCCTGACACTTTACTGAATTCCTGTACAAGTTCTAGCAGTTTTGGAGTGGAGTCTTTTGGGTTTTCCACATATAGTATCATATCATCTGCGAAGAGTGATAGTTTGACTTCTTCTCTGCCAATTTGGATGCCTTTAATTTCCTTTTGTTGTCTGATTGCTGAGGCTAGGACTTTAGTACTATGTTGAATAGCAGTGGTGATAAACGGACATCCCTGCCGTGTTCCTGACCTTAGCGGAAAAGCTTTCAGTTTTTCTCCATTGAGAATGATATTTGCGGTGGGTTTTTCATAGATGGCTTTGATAATATTGAGGTATGTGCCTTCTATCCCTACACTTTGAAGAGTTTTGATCAGGAAGGGATGCTGTACTTTGTCAAATGCTTTTTTAGCATCTATGGAGAGTATCATATGGTTCTTGTTCTTTCTTTTATTAATGTGGTGTATCACATTGATTGATTTGGGGATGTTGAACCAACCTTGCAGCCCTGGAATAAATCCCACTTGGTCGTGGTGAATAATCCTTTTAATGTACTGTTGAATCCTAGTGGCTAGTATTTTGGTGAGAATTTTTGCATCTGTGTTCATCAAGGATATTGGTCTGTAGTTCTCTTTCTTGATGGGATTCTTGTCTGGTTTTGAGATCAAGGTGATGCTGGGTGATAAAATGAGTTTGGAAGTTTTCCTTCCATTTCTATTTTTTGGAACAGTTTCAGGAGAATAGGAATTAATTCTTCTATAAATGTTTGGTAGAATTCCCCCGGGAAGCCATCTGGCCCTGGGCTTTTGTTTGGAGATTTTTGATGACTATTTCAATCTCCTTACTGGTTATGGGTCTGTTCAGGCTTTCTATTTCTTCCTGGTTCAGTTGTGGTAGTTTATATGTCTCTAGGAATGCATCCATTTCTTCCGGATTGTCAAATTTGTTGGCATAGAGTTGCTCATAGTATGTTCTTATAATTGTCTGTATTTCTTTGGTGTTAGTTGTGATCTCTCCTCTTTCATTCATGGTTTTATTTATTTGGGTCCTTTCTCTTTTCTTTTTGATAAGTCTGGCCAGGGGTTTATCAATCTTATTAATTCTTTCAAAGAACCAGCTCCTAGTTTCGTTGATTTGTTCTATTGTTTTTTTGGTTTCTATTTCATTGATTTCTGCTCTGATCTTTATGATTTCTCTTCTCCTGCTGGGTTTAGGGTTTCTTTCTTGTTCTTTCTCCAGCTCCTTTAGGTGTAGGGTTAGGTTGTGTACCTGAGACCTTTCTTGTTTCTTGAGAAGGCTTGTACCGCTATATATTTTCCTCTCAGGACTGCCTTTGTTTTGTCCCACAGATTTTGAACCGTTGTGTTTTCATTATCATTTGTTTCCATGAATTTTTTCAACTCTTCTTTAATTTCCTGGTTGACCCATTCATTCTTTAGAAGGATGCTGTTTAGTCTCCATGTATTTGGGTTCTTTCCAAATTTCCTCTTGTGATTGAGTTCTAGCTTCAGAGCATTGTGGTCTGAAAATACGCAGGGAATGATCCCAATCTTTTGATACCGGTTGAGACCTGATTTAGGACCCAAGATGTGATCTAATCTGGAGAATGTTCCGTGTGCACTAGAGAAGAATGTGTATTCTGTTGCTTTGGGATGAAATGTTCTGAATATATCTGTGATGTCCATCTGGTCCAGTGTGTCATTTAAGGCCTTGATTTCCTTGTTGATCTTTTGCTTGGATGATCTGTCCATTTCAGTGAGGGGAGTGTTAAAGTCCCCTACTATTATTGTATTATTGTCGATGTGTTTCTTTAATTTTGTTATTAATTGGTTTATGTAATTGGCCTTTCCCATGTTAGGGGCATAGATATTTAAAATTGTTAGATCTTCTTGTTGGACAGATCCTTTGAGTATGATATAGTGTCCTTCCTCATCTCTTATTATAGTCTTTAGCTTAAAATCTTATTGATCTGATATAAGGATTGCCACTCCTGCTTTCTTCTGATGTCCATTAGCATGGTAAATTCTTTTCCACCCCCTCACTTTAAATCTGGAGGTGTCCTCGGGTTTAAAATGAGTTTCTTGTAGGCAATATATAGATGGGTTTTGTTTTTTTTATCCATTCTGATATCCTGTGTCTTTTGATTGGGGCATTTAGCCCATTAAAATTCAGGGTAACGATTGAGAGATATGAATTTAGTGCCATTGTATTGCCTGTAAGGTGACTGTTATTGTATATTGTCTCTGTTCCTTTCTGATCTACTACTTTTAGGGTCTCTCTTTGCTTAGAGGTCCCCTTTCAATATTTCCTGTAGAGCTGGTTTGGTGTTTGCAAATTCTTTCAGTGTTTGTTTGTCCTGGAAGCTTTTAATCTCTCCTTCTATTTTCAATGATAGCCTAGCTGGATATGGTATTCTTGGCTGCATGTTTTTCTCATTTATTACTCTGAATATATCATGCCAGCTCTTTCTGGCCTGCCAGGTCTCTGTGGATAAGTCTGCTGCCAATCTAATATTTTTACCATTGTACGTTACAGACTTCTTTTCCCGGGCTGCTTTCAGGATTTTCTCTTTGTCACTAAGACTTGTAAATTTTACTATTAGGTGACGGGGTGTGGACCTATTCTTATTGATTTTGAGGGGGGTTCTCTGAATCTCCTGGATTTTGATGCTTGTTCCCTTTGCCATATTGGGGAAATTCTCTCCAATAATTCTCTCCAATATACCTTCTGCTCCCCTCTCTGTTTCCTCTTCTTCTGGAATCCCAATTATTCTAATGTTGTTTCGTCTTATGGTGTCACTTATCTCTCGAATTCTCCCCTTGTGCTCCAGTAGCTGTTTGTCCCTCTTTTGCTCACCTTCTTTTTTCTCTGTCATTTGGTCTTCTATATTGCTAATCCTTTCTTCTGCCTCATTTATCCTAGCAGTGAGAGCCTCCATTTTTGATTGCACCTCATTAATAGCTTTTTTGATTTCAACTTGGTTAGATTTTAGTTCTTTTATTTCTCCAGAAAGGGCTTTTATATCTCTCGAGAGGGTTTCTCTAATATCTTCCATGCCTTTTTCGAGCCCGGCTAGAATCCTGAGAATCGTCATTCTGAACTCTAGATCTGACATATTACCAATGTCTGTATTGATTAGGTCCCTAGCGTTTGGTACTGCCTCTTGTTCTTTTTTTTGTGGTGAATTTTTCCGCCTTGTCATTTTGTCCAGATAAGAGTAGATGAAGGAGCAAGTAAAATACTAAAAGGGTGGCAACAACCCCAGGAAAATATGCTTTAGCCAAATCAGAAGAGATCCCAAATCGTGAGGGGGGAGAAAGGGGATAAAAAGAGGTTCCGAAAGAAAAGAAAAAAAAAATAAGAAACAATTAAAAAAAACGAAGAAAAAATATAAGAAAATATATATATATATTAGATAAACTAGTTATAAAACATTAAAAAAGAAAAGGGTAAAAGTTAAAAAAAATTTGGCAGAAGAAGAGGAAAAAAATTGAAAAAGAAAAAAAATTAAATTAACTGCAAGGCTAAAGAATCATGGGGAGAAAGCCAGGAGTTTCGTGCTTTGCTTTCTCCTCCTCTGGAATTTCGCTGCTCTCCTTGGTATTGAAACTGCACTCCTTGGTAGGTGAACTTGGTCCTGGCTGGATTTCTTGTTGATCTTCTGGGGGAGGGGCCTGTTGTAGTGATTCTCAAGTGTCTTTGCCCCTGGCGGAGTTGCACCGCCCTTACCCGGGGCCGGGCTGAGTAATCCACTCGGGTTTGCTTTCAGGAGCTTTTGTTCCCTGAGCACTTTCCGTAGAGTTCCGGAGGACAGTAATGAAGATGGCGGCCTCCCAGTCTCCGGCCTGGAGGAGCTGAGAGCCCGGGGCCCCACTCCTCAGTGCAACCTCCGATAACAGCGCCCAATTACTCCAGTCACCCTGGCCTCCGGCCGCGCTCCGAGCTGACTGAGACTGCGACTGGTTCAAGGTAACCCCGAGCTGAGAGTCACTCCTTGGCTCTGTCTCTGTCACCGGCTTCCCCGTTCTAATACCTGTAAGCTCTGCGATACTCAGACACCCCCGATCCTTCTGTGACCCTGTGGGACCTGAGGCCACGCTGACCCTGTGTGGGCTTCACCCCGGTTAAGCCTCTGGAGCGATGTCCCTCAGCGGAACAGACTTCTAAAAGTCCCGATTTTGTGCTCCGTTGCTCCGCCGCGTGCTGGGAGCCGGCCCCTCCCCCCGCGGTGTATCTTCCCGTCGCTTTGGATTCACTTCTCCGCCAGTCCTACCTTTCAGAAAGTGGTTGATTTTCTGTTTCTAGAATTGCTGTTCTTCTTCTCTTCGATCTCCCGTTGGATTTGTAGGTGTTTGCAATCTTTAGATAAGCTATCTAGCTGATCTGCTACCTGAAGTAGTCTCAGCCTGCTACTTCTCCGCCATCTTGACTCCTCCCCCATCTTGACTCCTCCCCCCTTTTTTTGTGACTCTTAACATATTTTTTTGAAACGCTTTCTTGTGGGCTTTCATACTTTCATATATCTCCCCTGTTTATTACAGACCCGATCCTTTTTTTACATATTTGTCTTTTAAGTATCTTTCTTTTTTCTCTTTTTTTGGAGATGTGGGGTGTAAGTGGTGGGCTTATAAGCTGCTTTACTTGTTTCTGCCTTTTTTTTTTTTTAACTTATTCTCTTTTTGTAAGTTATCTTGAATATTTAGATATGTCCCTTTTCTTTAAAGCAACATTTTTTTTTTTGTATTGTGAAACTCTTAGGAGTTATCACTCCTAAGCCATATTCTCTTTTACTAAATTATAGTCTTTTACATGAACTTTTTGACATTTGCTTTTCTTAAAGATTATATGTATAGTTCAAGTTCTTCTGTGGAACTGTCCCTCTTTGACTATCACAAATACTAACAATAGTTGGCCACTTAACTTAAAATTTTGTATCACTTTTAATTCACAGATTAGTTTTTGTTGATCAGAATTTGGTGTGCAAATAGGTACTTTGCTGTTTGATTTACTTTCTGCAAGAAGAAAAAGCCCAGACTTTGCAAGATGCTGAGTTGTAACAATGAGATGGCTTGTACTTTTGTTATGATTAAATATACATGTCACCATTGAAATTGTCTTTTTGGGAAAATTTAGTGTTTTCCATTTGTAAGACCTCATCATCACCCCCCGCCCCCGTCCCAATCTACATTGATTCACAGATGAATACATCTATGAGAACATAGAATCTACAGTTTTTACTTCTTATACTCAAAACCATAGTGCTTGTTTACATAGTAGGTATTTAACTTAGGGCACCTGGGTGGTTCATTCGGTTAAGCATCTGCCTTCAATTCAGGTTATGATCTCAGGGTCCTGGGATCAAGTCCCACATAGGTCTCCCTGCTCAGCAGAGAGTCTGCTTCTCCCTCTACTCCTACCCCTACTTGTGCTCTCTCTCTCTCATGCTCTCTCTCTTTGACAAATAAATAAATAATATATTTTTTAAAAATAAGAATTTAGGGGCGCCTGGTGGCTCAGTGGGTTGGGCCTCTGCCTTCGGCTCAGGTCATGATCTCGGGGTCCTGGGATCAAGCCCTGCGTTGGGCTCTCTGCTTGGTGGGGAGCCTGTTTCCCCTTCTCTCTCTGTCTGCCTCTCTGCCTGCTTGTAATCTCTGTCTGTCAAATAAATAAATAAAATCTTATAAAAGAAATAAGAATTTAACTTATAGGGGCGCCTGGGTGGCTCAGTGGGTTAAGCCGCTGCCTTCGGCTCAGGTCATGATCTCAGAGTCCTGGGATCGAGCCCCGCATCGGGCTCTCTGCTCTCTAGGGGAGCCTGCTTCCTCCTCTCTCTCTCTGCCTGCCTCTCTGCCTGCTTGTGATCTCTCTGTCAAATAAATAAATAAAATCTTTAAAAAAAAAAAAAAAGAATTTAACTTATAAAAACATCAGCAAAAAAACCCAAATACTTTATCATGATACAGTTAATCTGCTTTTAATCAAGCATTTCATTTTTCACTGAGTACCAACTTTTGCTGGTTTAGAAGTGAAGAACATGATAAAATTTCCTTGCCCACACTGATTCTTTAAAATGGGCCTATATGACTACTACTTTGAAAATATCTCATAATTATTTCTTTTTTATAAAACAATACAAATTTATTGCAAAATATTTAAAGGTTACAGAAAATAGTAAAGTTAAAAATGAAATATCATCATTAATCTCATTTCTCAGAAATAACTTCCAGTAACATTTTATATACAACCCTCATTGTTTACATGTGTATAATGTATACTATACATGTATATTGACATACACATAAGCAAATGTTATGTCTAAAAAGCAATAGAATACCATACTACATGTACCACATACTATATATATATACACACTATATATATGTAATATATAATTGCTTGTTTCACTTAATAATATATTATGAACTCTTCTGTTTCAAGTCATATAGTTTTGCCTTTTTTTTTTTTTTTTTATAGAGAGAGAGATCACAAGTAGGCATAGAGGCAGGCAGAGAGAGAGGGGAGGAAGCAGGCTCCCTGCGGAGCAGAGAGCCCGATGCAGGGCTTGATCCCAGGACCCTGAGATCATGACCCGAGCTGAAGGCAGAGGCTTTAACCCACTGAGCCACCCAGGCGCCCCTTTTTTGCCTCACTTTTTATAGTTGCATAATAGTCCAACATGTGGATGAATCATATGTTGTTTAATTAACATACGTTTAGATGATTTCTAATATTTTATTAATGGAGACAAAATTGTAGTAAACATCCTTATACACATATTTTTACATGTTTATGTGAATATTTTTGTAGAACCAATTTTTGCAAAAGAATCACAGGGACTATGTTAGAAATTTTGTTTGCTATTACTCATTTGCTTCAAAGACAATTGTTGTGTTTTACACATAACTTCTTTTACTGCATCCTCATCCATTCTGAACATTATCACTCTGTGTGTGTGTGTGTGTGTGTGTGTGCCCATATGCACAAATAGAAATGACTCTAAAGTGGCTTTAAACTTTTTGCATTTAAAAATCTTATAATCTTCAAGTTTTTGTTTTTGGCCTTTTAGTTTGCTCCCCCCTTTTTGTAACTTGGCTCTTTCTTGTTTAGAAGTATTATAAGTGTTATAGTTAGGAGTAGCATAACTTATATGGTTGAATATGTTACATACACTTTTCCATTTGCTTTTAAATTTAGAACTGGTCTATTACATTTTGCCTCACAACATTTCTATAGGCAAATGTTTATACTTTTCATTTTATGCTTAGAGAAGCCTTTTTAAATCCAATTACTTTCTCCATCCTTTTTGGTAGTTTAAACTGTAAATGTAGAGGCATTTTATTCATTTTAATGGAGTATAAACAATATCTTTTTAAAATTTAGCAGAATGTAGAAAAAATATTTCTATTTTGTTTTACATAAACTATTTCTTCAAATACTTAACAAATATATTTGCTTTATGAAAAGAGTGTCTGACATGCTTAAAAAAGAAAAAAAAAAGCTAACATATTAAAGACACAGACAAAGCCAGCTAGGCCTTATGGCTAAACATGAGTGGTGTAAAGGAAAGCCAAAGCTATAATTACAAGCTAAGGATATAGTTGAAAATACGAACTCTAAGGAGAAGTTAATGGCATTGAACTACTAATTTTAGAGAAGGAAAGGAAAATGTATCTTAATGTTTTTGGAAAAACTACAAAATCAACAGCAGTTAACAAGTTACCTCTACCTAATAGCTATCGAACAAAAAGGTTTGAACAACAACAACAAAAAGTGTAGGGGGAGATTTTGATTAGGTATTGGTACATATTTTCTGACAATGAGAATTATTAAACATTGAAATAGGTTGCTTTGGAGGTCCCTAAACAATCGGTGGATTTCCGCTAGTTTTGGAGGACCCTAACAGATAAGATTGCATGAGGATTGAGTGGGCAATCCTGAAGCAGCTTTCATTCTTTTATGATAACTCTGAAAATTTGTCTGAAAACACCAAATGTAGATTCATATTCTTATAAATATTCTGAAGGCTTAATTGGTCTTGCCATCCAATTCCCAAATGGTTTCCCTACTATGTGGTCTTGTCCTCACTCCAATTAGTTATAAAAACTTTTCAGATCAATGATCCCAGCGTTTGACTGTGATCAAATTGTCCCCATGGTCAAGGACATTCTGAGATTGCTGAGGCTGGATCTTTCTAACCTTGATTATTTGATCTTAAGATACCATTCCTGACTAGGCTCCACCTCCACTTTGTGAATTTTAAGTGTGGCTAAACCTCATCCTCACTTATTCACAAACTGGCTCTATGCTTTTCCTTTCTCCTTTTCCTTTTATCTATCTATACGTCTCTTGCCTAGCTGTGCATATGCCATTCCCACTACCTGCTGTGTTCTCTGTATAAAAATGTCCTTTGTTGTTCATATGTTTCATCCTAGGATGTTTCCTTCTCTCATCAAATGAGGGCCCACTATGTGGTTATCATTTATTTGTATCTTTATCTATACCTCTAAACTATAAATTCCATGAAGCCAGTGATCCTTCTTGTTAATCATTCTGTTCCTACAAGGGAACTGATTGCTTCCATGTGGTACAGAGTTTCCTGGGATTTGTCTAATCAAAATTAAGGATGTAATTTCCTGAGCTAAACCTGACTACTGTGTTACGATCCTGAGAACTGGTGGTAGGGAATTTTATCAGAAGGAAAGTTTGGAAATCACAATATTCAAATACTTAATGAAAGGTTGTTAAACAAATGAATGAATGAGTCCCCTTTTATTTTTTTGGAGTTTCTGACTTTAGGACATTGACTCAACTACATTTTTCTTTGGTTTTTCTGCTTTTCTTATCCCTGATGTGTCCTTCAAAATACATGGGCAGAAGGATGGTAAACCTGGGTGAAATTAATTGCTTTCATTAGCCAGTTGACAAACTTTTAAAATCCTTAAAAAAAAAACAACAAGCAAACAAACAGTGGTTGCTTTTGAGCAACGTTTTCAGTGCTTAGGTGAGAGTTTAAAGTAATGTCACAGGCAGAGTTGGAAGATTGTCAGGGAGTGTGCCTAGATCTTTGTAAGTCACTGGTTCTCCTTCACATGAAAGGGCTTCAAAAGACAGTATAGGATGGTGGAAAGAGCTTAGCCAGAAGACCCACAAGTCCTGGAGAGCCAAATAACTTGGTTAAGTGATCTTTTGAAAATCCCTGCATTTTACCATACTCAATTTATTCATCTGTAAAACAAGGGGGTTGGAGCTGGCTTTTAGGTCCCTTCAGCTCTAAATTCCATGATTCTGATTCTTGTTTTATCTGAGCATTTCATCTGTCTGTGTAATTTCTTTCTTGCTTCTGAAATGATAATTGAGGGTTGATTATACGTATCCAGTCCAATTATCCATAGATCATAAAGATTTTTATTATTATATGTGGAAAATTAAGATGTATGAAGGGCATAAAATTGAAATTTCCACAAAGTCTAATGATAAAACTATCATTGTATCCTGGGAATTTTCTTCTTTAGAATATTATACTGGTGTTTTGTGGAAAAAAAATAAGTAAGAACAATGTTTAATGTTTAGTGTGCTTCCATTCTTGAAGAAGAGAGCTTAGTTTTAAAAACATATGTATATGTATTAAATATTCTTTCATATAAATTTGTATTACATCATTATTGAAAGCACTGAGCCATGGCAAATGATCTATTACATCATGATTTACAATGCTGTATTGTATCAGTTGATGGATTATGACATGTCTTGTTTTGATATGTAAAAATTTAAAGATAATTAGAGATACAAATCACAAAAATAGTTCATGTAATGTTTTAAATAAAAAACTCTTTTTTTTTTTTTTTACAATCTACCAAATAATTTGAGAGTCGTCTATATTTTGGTATAGCTGTGTGTCAGTGTATTAGGTCTATGAGTATATAATATTCACAGGGAAAGTTATTAAGATAGAACATATGATTCAAATAGCTGATGACACCATAAGAAAGACACAAAAATTAAGACAATTTATAAGTGTTCACATTGTACCTGTTTTTCTGTTTTTATTTTTCTGTACATCAGCCATACTTTTATTAATATGAACTTGTTTTTGTTTTTTTTTAAAGAATCAATCTATTTTTTTTAAAGATTTTATTTATTTATTTGACAGAGATCACAAGTATCCAGAGAGGCAGGCAGAGACAGAGAGGAGGAAGCAGGCTCCCTGCTAAGCAGAGAGCCCCATGTGGGGCTCGATCCCAGGACCCTGAGATCATGACCTGAGCCGAAGGCAGAGGCTTAACCCACTGAGCTCCCCAGGCACGCCAAGAATCAATCTATTTTGTCTGCTATCCTACTTAGTTATTATTATCAGCATAAAGTTGCTACCAATGAGTCAACAAAAATAAGTGTTGGGAAATGGAAAAAGAAGATGGGTTTTACAGAAGAATTATCTGTATTTTTCATCTGAATAATGACATAACTAATATGACTAACTACAGATCTGAATAAAGTAGGAAAACCATAAATTGCTGGAATTAAAATATGATCTTATAACTTCACAATTTTTAAAATACCAAATATTTAGGGGCATCTGTGTGATTCAGTCAGTTAACGTCTGCCTTTGGCTCAGGTCATGATCCCAGGGTCTTGGGTGTGAGCCCGGCATCAGGCTTCTTGCTTAGCCGGAAGCCTGCTTGTCCCTCTCCCTCTCCCTCTGCCTCCCGCTCCTCCTGCTTATACTTTCTCTCTCTCCCTCTCCCTGTCTGTCAAAAATAAATAAATAAAATCTTTAAAAAATACCAAATATTTATGATTTAGATACATTTTACATAAGAATATTTTATTTTTCTTACTGACTGACAAATCTAACTTTTCTTAATTAAAGGGTAATAGTTCATTAATATTGTTTTTAAGTAAGATTTTGGGGTATCAGAAAGAGCCAACTTTAAGTCCTGTCTCCTTGATCTGCTAGCTGTGTGGGCTGAACAATCACTTAAAGTCTTTAAACTAGTTTCTTTATCTGTAAAATTAGACTAATAATCCTCTATTTCTTAGGAATATTGTGTTTGTGAGACCACATGTTAAATGTGCCTACCAGAATATTCCTGGCTTCTAAAAAGTTCTCAGTAGGGGCGCCTGGATGGCTCAGTAGGTTAAGCCACTGCCTTCGGCTCAGGTCATGATCTCAGAGTCCTGGGATCGAGCCCCACATGGGGCTCTCTGCTCAGCAGGGAGCCTGCTTCCTCCTCTCTCTCTGCTTGCCTCTCTGCCTGCTTGTGATCTCTCTGTCAAATGAATAAATAAAATCTTTAAAAATTTCTCAGTAAATATTATCTGTTTTAAGGTCTGTGCAATACTTCATATTCACTATCTGCTCTTCAAAGAGTTTCTTTCTCTAATTTACTTTTTAATGAGGTTCTGAGGCATTCAGTGTATTCAAAGTTTTTTTCAAAAAGCTATGTTCATCTGATCAAATCCTTCTTATTTTATGGGTAGACATTGTCTCAGACCAATGTTTTCCTGATTGCATTTTGTTTGAGAACCTTAACTATTCTATCTCTTTCTACACAAGGGTTTTGTTTTTTTGTTTTTGTTGTTGTTGTTGTTGTTTGTTTGTTTTTTTTAATGCTTATATTTGCAGGAACTCACATAGTTTGTAATGAAACCGAGAAAGACAAAATAATAGATAACCATGCAAAGAAAATACCACGGTTACTATCATATGACAAATTATTATTAATAAGAGTTTATTTGAGGTGCTTCTTTTAAATTTTTTTTAAAATGGGGAATTAAATGAGAACCCAGCTTTTCCAAGTGTTCTGACTTCTCTGTGTTTAGAATTTAGGGCAGTGGTATATGGTTTTTAAATGTGTGTGGTGGGTATCTTCATTATTCCTTCAGATCGTCTTTCCATTCTTCTCTACCTTGCTCTGTACCCCAGGAAGTGATTCTGACTAGTTTTTATTAACAGGGTTCTTTGACCTCTGGCTCCTGTTGGATTTGGCTTATGAGGTTTAACAGGAAGGAAGGGAAGGGAGACATTGAGATTAGGGTGTTTATGCTTCTAAAATGTCTCCCTGCATATTTGTCTGAAGCTGCCTATGTCTCTCCATCACAGGGTGGCCATGTCACAGTAACCTCTCTCATGTCACCTGGTTTTGGTAACGGCGCTCCGCAGCCGCCTTCCCTGACCCTTTCAGGGCTAGAGGTGAGAGTGCTAAAGATGCTTTAATATTTTTGGAGAGCTTGTTACTACGCTAATCCTGTGATCTCCCTGTATTCTCCCCATATTTTGTACATCTCTCTGTATTAGACACTCTTCCTTGTACTCTGTTTGAATTTGCTTTTGGTTTTCTGTTGGGACCTAGACCCCATATAATATTCAGTTGTATTTTTATGTTACTGTTTCAATTCTAATTTCCTTGAGAGCAAAAACCATTTACTACCTTTTGATTTCTCACCTTTTGTAATCATAGAATTGTGGATTTGTAGGGGTAGAAATAATAGGTTGATTAACAGGACTGGATTTGAGGTTTTGAGTTGGGTAAGGTATAAAGATTCTGCATCTTTTACTTATACCATGTCATACATTGACAATGTTGCTACATAAGCAGAATATAGAGAGGCAGTTTGGAGGTCTCCAGCTTCTCACTAACGAGGGCATAAGATTCTATCAGGTCCTGCTATTTCCCCCATAACTGTAGCAGCTAGAGAAGGAGTGTGCATAGGGAATGATGGTAGATCTTTTAGAAATTCTCTTTTCTTTGTATTGTATGGCATATAAGCTGATGATTTGTCTGTGTTGTTGAGCTTGGTTTGGCCACCTTCCTTCAGAGCCCTGTTAAATACGATGGCATTAAAGTCTGATCAATAGATGATCACTGGTGTTTTACTAAGGTATTCCAGAACTATCTATTCCTTGGGAGGGGGAAACAAATGAAGCTAACTATCCACAGTCTCGTGGAATAGTCTTAATATATTTGGTGGTCATTTTTGTAGGAGAAAAATACTTTTAAAAATGTCCAAGTAATCAAGAGAAAGTGGATTCTTAGCAGTTGCCTCTAAGGGTCCCACAGGTGAGGACCAAGGTGGGACTAGGCATGAGTTATCTGAGCACAACCTTGGATCTGACAGCCCAGAGAAAGGATGGAGTAGTAGGATGGGAATGGAAGGTGGGACCTGGCCTTGTATTAAGCCTTAACCCTAACCTGCTCACTTTGGAGAAGCCCTGAGCAAGAACCCTTGCTATATCAAACTGTGCAAGATCCGGGTAGCCCAGAACATCTCCAAGATGATGACAGCATCACAGAACTGTATCTGTCTCACTGCTGACAACCTTGTCCTGAACCCAAAGGATGAAAGTTTCACCACAGGCTATGATAGACTCATCAAGAGTAAGAAATGAGCCAAATGACTAGGAACTCCACTCCCAGAGAAGAAGTAGATCTGTTTCATTCCTGTTTTTTGAGGCACCAGCTTGGGGTCCAGCATACCCCCATCCCACCCCCTGTATCATGTGATGTTTGCCCCTGCATCTGTCCTCCCAACTCTTCTTGGATGAATAAATCCTGACCAATTTTCAGGGGAATGATTTTTCTTCTCCCTATGTTGGCCAGAGGTATTGGGACAGTATGATTTCTGAGTGATTTCCTACAGTGTTCATTCCTCCCTCCAGGTTGGGCGGCAATAACCACCAACTCAGGAATTCTCAATAAATCTTCAATGCTTAAGCTGAAAAAAATTTTTTGGGGGAAATCAAGGAAATGAGGCTGGGATAATAGTCACTTTTTTTTTTTAAGATTTTATTTATTTATTTGACAGAGAGAGAGAGAGAGAGAGCACAAGCACAGGGAGCAGCGGGTACAAGGAGAAGCAGACTCCCTGAGAAGCAGGGAGCACAATGTGGGGTTCAATCCCAGGCCCCTGGGATCATGAGCTGGGCCAAAGGCAGATTCTTACTGACTGAGCCACCCAGGTGCCCTGATAATATTTATCTCATCACCATCTTTTCCATAGAGATTCTTAACCCTAGATTTTTTCAGCAACTAAAGTTTGAATTTAGAAACATTTTAGGCCACATTTGGGCAATTTTGCAAATGGTGACATAAAAATCTCCTACAGATAGCTTATTAGAGTCAAACATTTAGGTGAGTGTATCCCCATGAGAAGAGAAGTCTTACAGTTTCTATAATTTTATAGAAAAACATTGTTATGTACATGTGATTAGTTTAGAGTACATACAGTTTTAGGAAAACCAAAACAAAAACTAAGACAGAGGAGATCCAGTGAATGTGAGTTGTATTGCCCATGTACTTAGGAAATTGTATAGGTTCTTGACTCTTAGAGAGAATTAATTAATTTTGTTTTTCTTAGAAGATGGGAGAAGGATTGAAAACTTCCATATCCTGTTAAGTGACCTATAAAAGCCACTTAAATCATTATTAATGCCCCTCTTTTTTTCGTCTCAAACTTATTTGAATCTAGCTTTTTATAAACTAAAAATATTTTGATATTAATTATTGAATTACATTTTGTCAGTTAACAAAACCTTCAAGAGTGGAAGTTTCATTTTGCTCAGATATTAATTTACCTGTAACACTTTGGTTTTATACAGGAAGTAAAAATCTGTGCCACTAAGTTGTGAAGGAAAAGAAAAATTATGACTGTTGAACTTTTAATATAATCTACATAATATATTTGAGTGAGATTTTCTTTTTTTTAAGATTTTATTTATTTTTTTTGTCAGAGAGAGAGAGAGAAAGAGAGAGCACAAGCTGGGGGAGAGGCAGCAGAGGGAGAAGCAGACTCCCTGCTGAGCAAGGAGCTTGATGTAGGACTCAAACCCAGCACCCTGGGATCATGACCTGAGTCAAAGGCAGACACTTAACCAACTGGGCCATCCAGGTAGCCCTGAGTGAGATCTTCAAATGACGTATAGAAAGAATACTGCAAGGGATATTACATAGAAGTGACTAAAACTGATAGTACAGAAATATTTTATATACTACACATGAAAAAAATCACTTCTATAATTCAAAAATAGTTTTATACAGAGAAAAATATATGTAAAAACATTTAAATATTTTGTTTATGAAGATTCACAAAGAGATTTAATACCCAAAAACATCCTTTATTTTTTCTTTGCATGCAGATGTAACATTAGCTGTTAAATGTCTTAAGACCTGTAACATGATTATCTTCCCTCATGGGAAGTCCCTGTGGCAAGTTGTTACTACTACATTAGCTCAAAATATTGTAATTCATATACTACTAAGATTTCTGTAAAATCCTTGTTCGGCCTAGTTTGAATGAAAGCATAAAATATCCTTTCTGTCGGGGGTCTTTGTCCCAGAAGTGTTGATGTACCCACGAAACTGACTGATGCTTTTTAACTTTATTTTTATTTTTATTTATTTATTTTTTTAAAGATTTTATTTATTTATTTGACAGAGAGAGATCACAAGTAGACAGAGAAGCAGGCAGAGAGAGGGAGGGAAGCAGGCTCCCTGCCAAGCAGAGAGCCCGATGCGGGACTCGATCCCAGGACCCTGAGATCATGACCCGAGCCGAAGGCAGTGGCTTAACCCACTGAGCCACCCAGGCGCCCCTAACTTTATTTTTAAACTCTAGTCCTGAATCCCCAGATTATCCTATCAGTACAATGTCATTGAAGAACAGCTCTGGGCAAACATATGAGGTATGAAGTTTTTTTCTTTCCCATTAGATTTATCTTGTCATCCTGATAAACTGTCCATGCCTACCAAAATCACCAAAATAAATTGGAAACGTTGATGTCAAGTGAAAGTGAAGGTCTGATAGTCTCCAAAGAATCTCACAGAAACTCTTTAGTCCCCTCAATTCTTACTAAGCACCTACTATGTATCAGGCACTTTTGGGGGTACTCACTGATGCTATAGTGAGCAAAAATGACAACCCTCCCATCCCCCCATCCTCAGAGGTCTCACAGTCTAATAAGGAGGAGACAGAGGCATATTTAAAAAATAAAATTAAAAATGTTGTTAATATGAGGGAGAAAGGTGAAACAGGAAAGGAACTATGACGTTTCAGATTTTAATAGCATGGTCTGAGGATGGAATGACATGGTGACACTCAAGAAATGCCCTGAAGGAGGAGAGGAAAGAATCCTTCTGCAGAACAGTGGGTAAATCACTTACCTGGGGTATGCCAGCATGTTTGAGGCAGGTAACCAGAATGGCTGGAGCAAGGATAGCGGGAGTACCCATACGGGTAGATGTAAGCAGAAGGTGGATCCTGTCAGCCCTAGAGGGCTTGTGTAAAACCATAGCTTTTGTATAAAAGGAGCTAAGAAGCAGGGAAGTGATGAAATCTGAATTATATTATAAAAGGATAGTTCTGGTTACTAGGTTCTAAACAATGTGTGGGCTGGAAGGGGACCAAGAGGACCAAGCTAGAGATGGTGGAGGTGAAGGGAAATGGTTGGAAGTAAGATGACGTAGAAGTTTAATCTGTGAATTGTGGAGTTCCCAAAGTACAGGTTAGATAGGAAGGAGTAAAATGCTATATTTTAACAGTAGCAGAAAAAAAAAAATATATATATATATATATAAACTGGAAAACTTCTGTGAGTAGAAATTTCATACACACACACACTATGGGATTGCTACATGATGCATTAATGGTCCTAGTACAGATCATCTGACTGAGATTAAAAAAAAGGAGAAAAAATATTTATCTAAATTGAGGAGGCTGAAGAATTGGCTGAGGCATTTAATAGATTAGTAGCTTGGGATTTATTCTTGAGGATTTGGTAGAATGTTTCATTGGCATTCTATCCTTAGGAATAATGTATGTTGTCCATAGAATCTGAAGAAGGAGAAATATATAGAAGTTTCCCTGATTTCTGGATAGCCAATGTCCATTAGATCAAAATTTAACTGGTTTAACCTGTAACATTTAGTGATCAGGAGAATTATATGCAGAGTTCTAGGGAGAGAAGGAGGAAGAGAAAGAGACGAAAGGAAATTAATATTTATGGAATGTTTACTATATTCTAGAAATGACCCTGTGAGTTTTTCTTATGTTATCTCATTTAACGTCAAAACATTTCAAGAAACAGAATGAAGAGCAAGGTAATCATGGAAAAGCATTGAAGGTAGAGAAGCAAGGAGGCATGGAAAACCAAATATTTCCTTGTGACCAAGAAACTGAATGATGGGTAGGGAATGGGAAGAGAGAATTAATAATTTTATATTATGACTTTGTCATATCAGTGTATTAGATTGTTCTGGTGGCAGTGTGGAGGATGAAGCTGGAGAGAAAGAACTAATTGGGAGAATGTGGAATTAATAATTTAATTAGTTAATTAATTAACAATTAAATTAAAGCCAAAGAATTTGGTGATTACACGGCAGGACTCTACATGAGGTTTAAAACAAGAAAGATTTGTTATCAAGAATGATTTCACATTTTCTGGATTGGTGACCCAGAAAAGGGTATTGATTAATAAAAAAAATAAAAAATACATACATACATACATAAGTACATAAATAAATAAGGAAAGGGAGAATGCAAGAGAGAGAGAGAGGTGTAGAGATTGTTTCCCATAAATGATTATCTACATTTGGACATGTTGGTTTTAGAGTTTTTTTGATCATACAAATGGACAAGTAGCTGGACCACAGAGTTCAGGAGAGTGGTCTCAATGACAGAGATTTGGGACTGATCCATACAGAAGATTTAGTCACAGATGAGATCATAGGAGTAAAAAAAAAAAAAAAAAAAAATAGGTAGAGTTAGGACAAAGTAAAGGACTATAACCAACACTGAGAGAAGGAAGGAAGAGGAGTTTGTGAAGGAAGCTCTGGAAGAGTGATGAAGAAGCGTTTGGAGAAAAGAAGAGAGCAACATGGAATCTGAGGGAAAGAAAGTTTGAGGAGGAAGGGAGATGTGAACCAACAAAAGTGAAACACAGTAGCCAGA
The DNA here is from genome assembly GCF_002288905.1 of Enhydra lutris kenyoni. NCBI lineage: Eukaryota > Metazoa > Chordata > Mammalia > Carnivora > Mustelidae > Enhydra > Enhydra lutris. Next base: position 16,564,467 of record NW_019154103.1, read on the forward strand.
GAAGGTAAGAATAGGTCTTGAATGTTTAACAGCCATATACCCTTGTGATCTTGATAAGAACAATATCAGATCAATGGTTTGGGGAAAGTGTAATCTCGGTAGTTTAAGGAATGCATGAGGAGCTGGTGAGGAAATTGAGGAAAGAAAAAGCACTGTATTACCTCTGGTAGATATAGATCCTGAAGATGGCTACATCTTGGTCTATAGCACCTATGAATGCTGCTTGCATTGCAGGTGTGAGTAAGGTAAGAATCTTAATTTAAGGGGTGGGAGAAATGCATCAAGCAGGTCAAAAGGTAAGAAGAAAGGGAAAGAAGGGAATCTTGGGAGGGAAGATAATCCTGAATTGTCTAGATGTGTCCAGTGTAATCACTGGGTCATTATAAGGGAAAAAGGAAGTCAGGAGAGTCAGAGAAAGCGATGTGATGTTGGGTGGAGAAGGCAAAAGCGTGACTTGCTGGCTTTGTTGAAGGAAAGGGTCTGCCTGGCCAGTTAAGGAATGTGAAGGCTCTATAAAAATGAATCCAAAAGAAAGATAGTCTAGCCAACACCTGAATTTTAGCCAACATGAAAGCCATTTTGGACTTGGAACCTGTAGAACTTTAGGATAGTAAGTTGGTGCTGTGTTTAGTCACTTGGAGCAATAGGAAACTAATAATGTTATCCTTGGCTGTAGAAGGGGAGAGAAAAGAAGACAGATGAGAGCACAGAATATAAATGTGTAAGTGTGTGAGTGTGTGTGTATCTTTTTTAGAGCAGTTCAAAGATATTGTTCTAATGTATTATTTTTTTAAATTTTTATTTATTTTTTTAATTTCTTTTCAGTGTTCCAGCATTCATTGTTTATGCACCACACCCAGTGCTGCATGCAATACGTGCCCTCGTCCATTCCCACCACCAGGCTCACCCAACCTCCTATCCCCTTCCCCTCCAAAACCCTCAGTTTGTTTCTCAGAGTCCACGGTCTCTCATGGTTTATTTCCCCCAACTCCCTTCTAAAATCATCACGAATCTTTGAGACTACCCTCACGAAAGCGACGTAATATGGTAGGATGGTAGGATTTGAAATTATTTATTGGGCTGTTTTAACTGTATGTAATTCTATCAATAATATTCACTCTTTATGATGATTTTACTCATTTCCTCCCGTACAGGTTTGCCAAAGACTGAACAGGCAGAGTTAACATCTATACTTTGGGGTATTTCGATATTTGTGTACTGTGTTGTCACATTTTTATACCCCTCTACAGTCAGTTTATTTTATGTATGCAAATTCCTTTCCCATGTTAATTTTATGCATCCTAAAGAAATTCTGTTCAGAGTGTCATTTGTAGTAATAATGTGTTCCAGGTTTTTATGGTTGTTGTTTTTTACTGGTAGAAATAAGTTCTTATAATTTAATGAGGATACATGACACTATTCAAACCTTCAAAAAGAAATAAAAATGGTTTGATTTTAATTTGCTATTGGTCTTTATAATAATCCCACGTCCACAGCATAAGTATCAGACCAATATGTATATTTCTCAATGTCTGTCAGAATGGCATATTAACCTGAGAACTGGCATATTTTAAAGATGAGTTCAAGTGCTTGTAATCAAAGTAATCAATAAAAGTTGATTAGATATAAATAATGGAACAGAGCTCTCACTGTTTTCATATCCACTCATTAATTCAGACTTTTCTCATTATTATAGATTATAAACCATAATTATAATTTATAAATATTTTAGATCAAATGAAATAATATTTGCCTCTAATAACTTTATGCAAATTGTTCTACACCAACCTAGTACATACCTTATTCCTCGGACTATTGAAGCTCAAGGTTAGTAACTCAGATATTCACTCCATCTTCCTATAAATGCAAGTCAAACTTATTGACAGTGATTAAAATACAGATGTTAAGAGACAATGCTAATGAGGCTTTCTGCATGTAGCTGCTGTGTTTAGAGTTGCTCGAATTGGCTTGAGGTAGATTCAGAGCAATTCTAACAGTTGTTTAAAATTCTATTTTTTTCTCTAAACAACACTTCTGTGCCATACTTTCCTCCATGACTTCTTTCCTCTGTGCAGCTGCCAATGCTGATCCCTTCATCTGAACTTCTCTCTCCCACCAACTGTATTTCTCTCAAAGCACAACTCCAAATTGACTATATCCTTTTTTCTGACTTTTTCCTTGATTTTAAGGAAGAAAATTCATCCCCACTTCCTTTTGGGCTCATCATTACAGCTTTTTGTCAACTCATCATACCTTCTCTATTTCAGAGTGGAAGCTTATAGGTGGAAGGAATTTTTCATCTTCTCATTAACCACGCCCACAGTGCTCAGTGTGGGCTTTAAGCAGAGTAGACCATCTACAATGACTGAATGAAGAATTGGGTTTTACTCTCCCTTAGTAGATTGCTATATTAAAAAAAAAAAAAAGGGGGGCGCCTGGGTGGCTCAGTAGGTTAAAGCCTCTGCCTTCAGCTCGGGTCATGATCTCAGGGTCCTGGGATCAAGCCCTGCATCGGGCTCTCTGCTCAGCGGGGAGCCTGCTTCCCTTCCTCTCTCTCTCTCTCTGCCTGCCTCTCTGCCTACTTGTGATCTCTGTCAAATAAATAAATTAAATCTTTAAAAAAAAAAAGAATTATTAGCTATATTCTAATAATTATTCTTATGGATTTCTCTCTCAATTAATAATGTTTATTTCTTATTCAGACTAACATTGCTTTAAAAAAGAAATGCCTAGGGGTGCCTGGGTAGCTCAGTGGGTAAAAGCCTCTCCCTTCGCCTTAGGTCATGATCCCAGAGTCCTGGGATCGAGCCCCGCATCAGGCTCTCTGCTCAGAGGGGAGACTGCTTCCCTTCCTCTCTCTCTGCCTGCCTCTCTGCCTGCTTGTGATCTCAATCTGACAAATAAATAAATAAAATCTTAAAAAAAAAAAAAAAAGGAAATGCCTCACGAGAAATGAGTAAAAAAAGGAGAAACCATAATTCAGATCATAGCTATTCTGCTTTACTTAAAAATACTCAGATATCCTTCCTAATATACCAATTTATGATCATGACTCACCATTTACTTTATATAAGGCTCATGTTTTAGTGGAATTACGTGATTTTATCAGAATTCATGTAATTGACTTTTAAGGTTATGCTAATGCTATACAAATGATTTTGGAAAGTTTGTGCTAAATCAGTGGTTCTCAAAGTGTAGTCCCCCCACTAGCAGTAACAGCATCACCTGGGAACCTGTCAAAAATGTACGTTGTCGGGCCTCATGCCACAGTCCCTGAATCAGAAACCAGGGGACTGGAGGCCATTGCATTTTAACAAGCCCTCCAGATGATTCTGACAAACGCTAGAGTTTGACAACCAGCACGTTAAGTGTTTGTAATAGTCACCAAAATAATCAGTGCACACATTTTTAACTGGATTTGAAACAAAAATGGGTAATGAAACGTTAAAGGTGTTAAGGGGCTGAATTTTATCACCAAAATCCCCAAGCTGATAATCCCTTAGCATCTCCTAATATGACTGTGTTTGGAGAGAAGGCCTCTAAGGAGATATTTAAGCTGAAGTGAGATCACATGGGTAGGCCAGAGAGCCAATACAACTGGTGTCCTTACAAGAAGTGTTTAGGAAACAGACATGCCCATCCCTGTAGAAGCAAGCCTGAAGAAGCAGCAAGACAGTGGCCATCCGTGAGCCTTAGGGAGACGCCTCCGGAGAAACCAAATACGGAGTCACTTTGGATTTTGGCAGCGCTAACAAATCAAGGTTGGTATATATTTAACTTCTCGAGTTAAATTCTGAACTTTTGGAGTTAAATATTGAACTTTTGGAGTTAGATTTAAATCTTTTTCAAGGGCTCCTTTCACTATTATAAATGGTTACATTTATTTTGCAACTTTATCTTCACAAGAGCTCACAAATACTGTAATATTTTGGAAGAAATGTTATGAGACCTTATTTTTGTTGTTTAATTATCTCCTAGGTTGTATAAGTCCACAGACTGATAGGGAGTTGAGAGCAGTGTTAGTAGTTCTTGGTTTGTTAATGTAGTTAGTTTTTTACTTTTTATTTTGTGTTAATTTTGAAGTTAAAGCTGATTTTCATACCACATCATCCTTTTGGTTTAAGGTCTTTCTTTTCTTTTCTTTTTTTTTTTTTTTCCCAAGTAGCAATTTGTTATTTTAATTTAGAAAAAAATACTTCACTGGAAAATATTCCATTCACCTTGTAAAAATTCCATGTTTTGTCAATTATTAGTACAAAGTATGTTAAAATTAAAACTGCTTATGGTTTTTGCTTTTTGTTTTGTTTTGTTTTGCTTGGTTTAAAAAAATAATTAAACACACACACACACCATTAATAGATTTAATACCATTATAGATTTAAGTGATGTCTGTATTGAGTGAATTAGGCCTTAGGTGGATAGAGTTAATGCTCTCTATATGGCTGCTTGTTATGAGCCGTCCTGTGACATGTATCTCATAATGGTTCCTGTTGATTGATCTAATTACATACACATGGTTTTATTGGAGCTTTGTGAATCTGGAGATACCCATGTTTGCTTAATGTTCTACAAGCACAATTCAATACCCTTTAGGCTTACCAGGATTGTTTCCATAATCCTTAATTGAGAAAAGTAAGCTTTGAGAATTTTGAAATACCCTGCCTAAATCAAGCTCCTGGGCCAGCAAATTTTCCCGTTAGACTTTTTTTTTTTTCCTTAAGGCAATCTTTTTAAATGCTCATAATCTATTTTTGTGAGTGTCATTTTAGAATTAAATGAAATATATTTAATTTTTGTGAGTGTACATACCTATTGCCGTGCTTTGTGTGTCTTGATTTTTAAATTTGAGGGATTAGTATTTTGTAAAACAAATATGCAAAATAAATTACATCTTAGTAATCAGGAAATAGCCCAGAAGTAGTTATATTTCAATGCAAGGCTAATAAATAATTCTTAAATTCAACAGTTTATGTATGAAGATAAATACAGCAGGATATTATTTTAATAAGTTTAAATTAATTTAATTGAATACTCTAGAATAGTAGATAGAAATCTGTGAGTCTTAGTTGTTTCAGTTGTTTTCCATAATACATCAATATCATTCTGATGTTTATAACCTGCAGTAGTGTGTACTCTAATGGATCTTTTCTCTCTGCAGTGTTAGCTATTATTACTTTTGTTTTTCTTTTCATATTGTTTAAAAAATAGTTCTGACAAATAAGAGTACTGTTTTCTACTGCAGTGTTTGCGGGTTTTGAGTATCATTTTTTTAACAGTTCCTTAGCACACTGAAGACAAGACAAACTGAGATTTTTGAAATGTACTTTCATAGAACTATTGAATTTTTCTTGACTGAATTACTTCAATAACCAAAATCCTGTGAAACACAAATCAGCAAAAACAGTAATGCTGATGAAAGTTGCTCCCATAAATCTTCCTTCTACCTTCTTCCTCTGTGCCCCACCCCCATCAGATAAACATGTGGTTAGTTAACCCCAGTAAAAGACTCAAGGACTGACTGTGTTGGGGCTGAATAATGGTGGTGGTGGCAGCAGTGGTGGCCTTGGTAGGTGACCACTACACAAGGGGGTAGAAAACCACAAATGACTTGTTAAAAAAAATAGGTTTTACAGAACATAATCATATTCTTAAGCAGCCTGAGGAATTTGCTTTCCTAGTACTTAATACCATCAATTGGAGGAGTTGTCTAGAAAACCTGAAATGGCACCTTTGGCTCCTAGAGGAAGGTAGCTGGGTTCATCTGAAGGTTAAGATCAGTGGATGTTGATAGTTGCAGTATAACTTTCAGGAGTTAGCATTTCAAAAGGAAAGGCAGTTTGATCAATGAAATGAAAGTTAAAAGAGCTTTATGATTTAGAAAGGGTGAAAAAAATCAAACATGACCTGAGAATATTGAAGCTGGACCCCAGTGTCAAAACGCATAGTGTTCACTTATGAGCATCTGTTGTCTTACAAAAGCCTTGTGATTGATGCATACTTTGCTGTATACAATGCCTGGAGCTATTTATTAAGCCTTTATTATTAGGTACTACATTAAACACTTAATCCTCTTAGTTTTCACTCACATAAGTTTCTATCTTTATCTTCATTTTACAGATGTGAAAACTGAGGTGTAAAAAGATTGAGTAATTTGCTCATAGCAGATGGGTGGAGGCAGGAGTCAATCCTAGAGATTATGATTGAATTTTTATCTCTAAGCAGTACTGCCTAGTTGTGAAATAATTGAAGGTTTGAACATTAAGAAATTGGGACATGTTTTCTTAACAAAAACCACACCAGACTAAACCCAAAACACTAAGAAAATGGTAGTGTCCTGTTCCATATGGAAAACAAGAAAAAGATGAATTTCTGCTTGGATCTTCATATTGTGTTTTATGTACTAGTTCCCTCTTAACCATTTTGAAAGTGTAATACAACAAAGTTGAAATTTAAAAATTAAAATCCTTCCTGTTTGTATCATCTAGGCTAAAGCACATGTTTCCCTTACCCCCATTCAAAACTTATTTATCCGAACAGTATTCTTAAAATTCTTGTCTTCTAATTCAGTTTTTTTTCTCCCGTGTGTTATCAAAAAGCCCAGGAATCACCCTTTAAATCTGTTGGTGATTTTCAATTTAAAACCTAGGCAGTGATGGAATTTTTGCCTAACTGTAATATAATACCTAAAGATCAAGGAGAAAGCTTGAACTAGCATGTATGTGGCTCTGCTTTAAATCTGGATTAACAGTAGTTTTCTTGAAAACATTGGTTAACAACATGAAAATGTAGTATGCAGCTGTAGTTAGTGAGTTTGCTTTCTTATGTGCATAATATGAGCTTGTAATGGAAGTAATGTCATATAGTATTTAACTCTGACATTTAGTGTTTGCCCTAGTAGATGGTCTTCCTTTTACTTAAGTGCCATTACTTTTATGTAGTCCATTTTCATTGCATTTAGTCCCATTTTAGTAATAATGCTTGCATGATTTACCAGGCAAATGCAATCTTTGCCCTGAATGGCACAGTGCAAGAAAAAATGGAAGCTGTTAAGAGGCTGAATGGCAAAAAAGTATTATTGACCTATGCTGGCAGCCATGTGTTTCAATTATTTTCAAGAATCCATTTGTCAAATAAGTGAAGCGATGTGGGACGTCAAGTTCAAGCTGGGGTTAGTGCCTTTCTACATCTGATATGATGTATCTTCTGTAGCCATTTAATTGAATTACCCAATTTATTTTTCAAGCAACAATGCTCTACCAAGAGCCATGACATTAAACAATTAAAATATGAGTTTAAAAGTCTGCATTTTGTGTAGTTCATCATTCCTCTGCAGCAGAAAGTGAGCCCAAGGGCCTGACGATTTCGGATTTTTGGTAGAGTGTAAAAACTTAGCTTCTGGGAATATCCTAACTGTCCCATGTGGAAACATTTTAAAAAAACACTTCGCAATTACTATTTTATCAGAATGTTGATGTAAATATGTAGAATTGAACTGCAATTCCATGCTTCCTTGAGAACAGAACTTTTGTGTGGACAAGCCAACTAGGTTGTGATCACTTCACCTAATTAATGTTCAATGAGTTTGGTTAAGAATGCTTTTCTGTTGAATAGCTTTTTTGTGGATATAGAAGAGAAATCCTAGAGAAAAAATGCAAAAAAAAAAAAAAAAAAGTACTCATGGGAAAATGAAGTTAAGGAATACTTAAGTTTTCAAATAACTAAAATATTCTGGGGGATTATCATTTATAAAGTTGTTGAAACGTTTAATGAAACAACCTGACTGGTTATAACTCTTGTGTTGGTGGGTGAGGGATGGAGGAAGACAGACTCCGGGGAAGAGAATTCAAAGCAAATGTATAGCTTTATATGATATATGATTTTTTTTCCCCATCATAGTTAATTTTTTATGTTTTACTGGGATACTTTATGACAAGTGTTAGAGCACTTTATTTTAGGTTTCCTTTTGTTAGACGTACAGATAGGTTTTTGATCTGAGGAGAATAATTACTGAAATGCAGAGAACAGAAGCGACTTATTTTTTTTTTCAATTAACATTCAACAATTAAATTTTAATATGGTCAGGGAATTGTTCAGATCCTTTTGTATAGGGCTACTGCACCTTTAATTATCTGCCCTGTGGTGCCAAGCCTTTTCTTTGAGTGCTTCCATAAAAGCTTATTGCAGCTAGTTATTGAGCAAATTAGTACTTGAGTTTTGGTGAAAAATGTCTTTATTAGTCCTAAAACCGGAGTCACTGTGCATTCCCAGAAGGCGTGATTTTGTTTGATGAATAAATCTAGTAATTATCCTGCTGTTAGGGCTGTACCGCAAATGTCATAAGCAGATAAACAGAGGGAGTAAGCCTTCCGTAAATTCTCTAATTATCTATGTTGGACTACTTATCGCCTGCAGATGATTTATGAGCATATTGATATATCCTTAAGTATGTTCATTTGAGTTCACAGATGCAAATAATTAAGGCACTAGTCATTTACAAAGGAGGCTTCAGGTCAGGGTCATTTCATTATAACATTTCAGCCTGGCTTGTACTATAAAACAAGATATACATAGATAGGATCAACGTGACCGGGATATTTCCTAAGAGACATTTAATTTTATTTTTCTCTCCTGTAGATTTTATTCTCACCATTATTTTCATGAAATAAGACTTTTGCATCTTTCTGTATCATCTATTTTTATTAAGAATTATTGTCCTATTTTTAGTATATTTAAATTGCTTGGCAAAGTAACTAGGAAATAACATATTTTTTATTTCTGTTAAGAAATTTCCCAAACCTGTTCTTCAAATACGGCTGTCTTACTTTTCTCTTTCACTATTTGATAAAAAGGAACTGACTTTCTTCTCAAACTGTAGAATATTTTATAAAGAATGTTTCATTCTTATATTAATTCGGAGATTTTATAATTGCCTCCAACAATACTTTATTATTGGTAATTAAAGCTAATATACCTCTATATGATAGGAAAAAGAAGTTACTCAGAAGTTGAATGTAAGTATTTAAAAAAAGTATTTGATAGTAATTATTGAACATATTCAATTACAATTTAAGGTGAATGATCCAAAGATTTATATCTAGGTACTTAACTGAGCTGTGAGATTTGGAAGAAAATACACCAATTAAAAGAATATGGAAAGTGTGACCTTCTTTAATGTAAAAGAATGCTAAGGAAAAACAAATTGTTACTTTGGAGATCATAGAAGTTAAAGAGCTCAGTAGAACCCCCGGAATGGAAGCATGGACTTGATTATTTGATTTGTGTGCAAGAAACAAATTTGTTTGTGTCTGAATCCTTGTTAAGGTGGGGTTTAGCTACATAGTTCCTGAAGAAGGCTATGGATAGTATTCCCAAGGGATTTATTCAGTTTTGGGCCAATGTATTTCCCATAATAGATGAAATTGGAAATATAGGTATTAAAAAAAGTAGGATTGACTCCATTAGTCTTTAACTGGGTTTAAATCTCTGGAATCCATCCATTCTACTACAGAACCTTGCATAAAATTGATTTGACTCTTGATATTGGAGGTAATTTCTGAGCATAAGTGTTACTGGATGAAAATCAAGATTATTACTTTATAATTTGGTTTAAAAGTATTCCTGCTTAATATATTAAGGTGTTAATTCACAAAACTATCATAAAAATTTCTTAGGTGCCCTTCCTTGATTTTCCACACCCCTCTTCGAAACCACATTGACAGGTACCTCCACATCCTAGACTACCCCCTCTACAGTGTCCATGTGTAACAGATTATATTTACTTGCTTGGATTTCAATGCATCAGACTTGGTATTATTTCTCTTCCACTGTGGAATAAAATGGCTAAGTATTTTAAAGCCTACTAAAATAAATCCAGGAAGCTTTTATTTCAACTGTCTGTACAGATACCCTGTACAGATCCCTGAATGCCAATCCACTCAGAAATTATCACATACAGAACTGCAGAAGTGCGTGTTATCATAAAAATAGCTATTCACTAACGAATGATAAAAACAAAGACTTAGAGCACGCAAAAACAAAACAAAAATAAAAACAAAGCAAAAAAAAAGAAAAAGAAAAAACCCCCATGATTTATATTTCTAGCAGTTCTTTGCAAACACTAACATTTTTCTAAGTATCAAATTGAAAAGTCCTTCTTGGCAAATTGTTTTTGTGGATTTCCCCTAAATTAGGTGAATTGCTATTAATAGTAGTTGAATATTATCAGGAAAAGCATATATATAAATTTGTATAGAGAACAAATAGTAAGTTACATCCTAAAAGTTAGTACTTTAACAGAGTAAATTTTTACTCCAAATGGTGCTTTAGCTTATATGAAATTATACATCTACAAAAATTAATTTGAAACAAAGCACTTTTTACCTTTTAATGAAGTTATTTACTCAAGATCATTTGGTTAGAACAAAATTAGAGTGTAATTTTCCTGCTTTAGTTCTGATTCCAGTCCATTTTCCCTCATAGAATTGTCTACTACACTCCTACTCATGAGTTTTCTATAGACTTTCTCCTCAGACTCATTCTCTTGGCACTTAAGTAACTGTAGGAATTAAATTTTTTTCAACTTATTAAGAATTCCCATTTCTAGAGTATTTTGGTATTTTTAAGTTCTAATTATACCTTAAACCTAGTGAGAATACTTTCCCTCAATTTCAGAAATTTTTTTTTACAGTTCAAATAACATTAAAGCTAATAATGCACTAAATTTTCTATGGCTACTTTGTTTCATATCCTTCTGTTTCATCTCTCATTCCTAGATACATTACCATAAGTTGAATTTCTAGGGCATAGCTGTTAGGAAATGGCTGATCAAGTCTAGTAAAAGACATAAAATGAATCTGGTGTTAAACAACTATTAAATTGTATTTCATATTTCATGTTGATATACAAAGTGCTTATATATATAACATAGCTTATATGTAATACATGTGTGTCTACATATCTATATATCTATTGATTTGAAAACTGTATTTATTCTCTGTAGTTACTAGTTCCTGACAAGCTTTATCCCTTTTGAGAAGATGAAGAACAAAACAAAACAACAAAAACCAAAAAACCCACTAATGAACAATTTCAGTATGCCTAAATTGTGCTGAAATTGTGATGTCTCAGATAATTGGAATTGGCTCAGACCTCCTGGACACTGAAATTACACCATGAGCATCTACTCAGAAGGTGAGCTGTGCAGGACAGTAATTCCAAGGCTTTGACAGTAGCCACCACACTGCTGGGTAGCTAGAAGGCAGAGAAGGTTCCTGTAGGTGTAAGGGAGATCTGAGGCAATTCTTCTTGGCTTTCTGAAGTTGACTTTGTGGTATTGGGGTCAGAATGTTTTCATCTTTTAACAAATCTTTTATAAAAATAATCTAGGGGCACCTGGGTGGCTCAGTGTGTTGGGCCACTGCCTTCCGCTCAGGTCATGATCTCAGGGTCTTGGGATCGAGTCCCTTATCGGGCTCTCTGCTCAGCGGGGAGCCTGCTTACCTCCCCCCCCCCCCCCCCCCCCCCCCCCCCCCCCCCCCCCCCGCCTCTCTGCCTACTTGTGATCTCTCTGTCATATAATGATATGTAAATATCATAAATAAATAAATAAAATCTTAAAAAAATAAATCTAGTCCTCACTCTTGGCTTAAGAAGCCCCCCCTTCCCTGATTGCTGAATTTTATGTCTGTTATGGTGCCTATTGTTAAATAAAATAGAAAAGTAATAAAGTGTCACTGAAAATGCTCGCATTATAAAAGAGCATATGCATGACAATTTCATTTACTTTGTCTCAAAATACGGGAATACCCTTTTGTTAAATGTTGATGTCTGGAACTGGGATGCATAGAGAAACAGGTAAATAGCAGTCTTTGTGGGCAATCACTATCAACAGCTTATTTTTTTAAGCACAGTGAAGAACAAAATGCAGTGTTAGAATTTAAATAGCAATATATCACTTGATGACTGTTCATACATAAAATAGAATCCAATCCTATTGGACCTGTGATAGGACTATTAACTGACCTACAAGGATAAAAGCACAAAGGTAGATCTCTAATTCCCTTGCTCTCTGCCCAACTGAACATTTTTCAAAAGTGCTAACTAGTTACAATCATTGATTTTCCTCTTTGCTATTCTATGATTCTCACCAGGATTTGAGCTTATTCCTATTAGCAGGACTTCATTAAATCTCAGTTTATCACCAAAGAAACATGCCCAGTAAGGAAGTAAATGGAAGTTCAAGAATACCACAAATCATAATTTGTAGATTTTTATAGTAATCGTTTTAGTTACACCTTACAAAATCGTCATAGTATTTTCATGTTAGATGCATAACTTTAATGATACTGTTTCTTTTCCTGCCATTGAAGACTTCTGTTTCCCTTTTTTTTTTCTTTTCCCTTCAGTGAAAACTTTATATAACTTAGCTGGAGAAGATGTAGGTGTGTATTGTTTTAATTTGAATTTATATTTGGCAATAAAAAATAAACAAAAGAAACCCCCCTTTCTCAGCTCATCGTAACATCATGTCCTAAACTTTATGTAAGCGTTCTATATAGAGAACCTACTAACTTGTCTGGAATGGAACACCTTGCATTTTAGTTGAGGACACATACATATTAACAGGTTGACACTGTAGGTAGATGTGAGTAAAGGTCCTTGGGAAGGATAGATAGGCAAGATGGGTAACTGTCTTTATCTTTGGTGATCTGGGCCATTATAAGAGCCTCTTCACTTCTCCCCCTGTCAGCAAAATCTTCTCTATTATTCTTCCTTCACTGCAACTAGAAATGCAATCAGTTTACTCCAGTGATTAACAATCCATTCCGGGTTCCTGTTGCATAAGCAGGAACATATGATCTGGGTCACAGAATAGGTTTCAAGTGTCCATGGAATACTATATGACTAAGTGATAAACTGTGGGTATAAGTATGGATACATACATTTCTGAAAAGTATCATTGGATATAGACACATGAAAAAAGAACCACCAACCAACAATATATAACCCACACTGCTTAAGGCCCGTATATGCAGTTGTAAACTGGCCATATTTTACGTCTCACCTCCTCTTGCTCCATGTCCCCATTAAATGAGTCCTTTTCACAGGTGCATGAAACTTTACATTTTCCTTTCAAATACACTCCTTTTTCAAAAAAATTTCTTTATGCCTTTGTAGATACTTTGTAGATACTGTTATTTAACATTTCTGTGTGTGAAGATGAATCAGACCTGTGCTATAAGAAGTTCCAAAAGTATTTGTCACTGGATTTTTCCCTGTTGGATAGACTTTTTTCCCCCCCCATGTGTAATGTTTAATCCCCCATCCTGTGATAGAGCCTATCAATCTTGATTTTTCTGATGAGGGGTTAGTGCATCTTAGTTAAAAAAAAAAAAAATCTTTAGCACTTTGCATAGTACCTTGATGCATAAAGCTGCTCGATATAAGTTAGGTGCGTGAATTAGTGAATGGAAAAGAAACCTGAAGGCTATACCTTAACAAAACCCACAATTATGACATTAATTATAGTGAGGGGAATTTTAACAGGAAAACACCTATTTTAGAGAAATGCTTGAGTTTATAAGTATGAGGCCCAGCTTGATTCAGAGTGTATTAGTAGTTTTTGGTGAAGAATGATAACCATCAATAAACTGTTGAGGTTACAGACTTCTAGTTATGAAATAAGTCATAGAGATGGAAAGTACACCATACGGAATGTAGTTAAAAATACTGTAATACACTTAGAGTGGTAAATATTTTACAATATATATAATTTTTGAATCCTTATGTTGTTCTTGTGAGACTAAAGCATCAACTATGAGGGCACCTGGGTGGCTCAGCTGGCTAAGCATCCGTCTTTGGCTCAGGTCATGATCTCAGCATTCTGAGATTGAGCCCACGTAGGGCTTTCTGCTCAGTGGGGAGCCTGATTTTTCCTCTTCTGCCTGCCTCCTCACTTGTTGATGCGTGCTCTTATGGGCATGCTGTCTCTGTCAAAATCTAAAAAAAAAAATCTTAAAAAAATGTAACTATGCTTCAATTAAAAATTTAAATATGAGGGGCACCTGGGTGGCTCAGTCGGTTAAGTGTCTAACTATGATTTCAGCTCTGTTCATGATCTCAGGGTAGAATGATCAAGCTGTGTGTCAGTTTCTGTGTTCAGGGCAGAGTCTGCTTAAGGTCCTCTCCCTCTCCACTCTGCTTGCGCATGTGTACTCTTTCTCGCTCTCAGAAAATTTTGAGAGGATGAGAATAGTTCATTGCTTAGATTCTGTACAATTTGTTTTTCTCCCCTTTCATTCCACAAATAGATCTTAGTAAAGACACCATATACTAAGTGCAAAAGAATTAACTTTTTTGAAATCTTTTCATAAGTCATTCAAAAACCAGTAAAGAAGGAAACCGTCATAGGACCAGAATAAAGAATTTTTCCTAGGGTAAAGCTGTGAAACTGATGAGGGTAACACAGTGCCTAGACTTTCACATGTTTTAAGAATCTTTTGGATCTAGTGACAGTCTGAAGATGCAACCAGTGTGGAAATTAGCTGTGCTGTTTTTCTATTAAGAATGGAGAAAGTGTCTGTTGTTTGAAGCAAGTAGGCACCACCATAATGAAATCTTTACTGGACCTTGTGAGAGTCTCAAAATACCAGATAAACGGGTCTTTGGGTGGTTCAGTCAGTGAAGCTTCTGCCTTCGGCTCAGATCATGATCCCCGGGTCCTGAGATCCAGTCCCATGTTGGGGTTCCTGCTCAGGGGGGAATCTGCTTCTCCCAATCTCTCTCTGCTCCTCCCCCTGCTCATGCTCTTTCTCATTTGCTCATTCTCACAAATAAACTCTTCAAAAATACAGAAGCTTTGGCATAGGCTGTATCTGATTTTAGACCTTCCTTTGAAAGGTGAGGAAATTGAGGTCCCGAGTTACTTACTGAAAGATGTGTGATCGAACCAGTGGGCTCTGACATAGGAGTGTTGAGGTATAAGTGCCTGCTCTGTTACAGAATACTTGAACAAACATTAACCTCACTGTATTTTGGCTAGTTCACATGAAAATAATGATAATAATAATAATAACTATCTCAGATAGTTGCTGTGATGATTAAGACAAGTTTTTTTTTAAGAATTTATGACAATGTATAATACATAGTAAGTGCTATGTAAGTGTTGGCAAAATAAATCATAAATCATTTGCTCATTCTCACAAATAAACTCTTCAAAAATACAAGATCAAAAATGAGAAATTTTGAGGAACTGTTTTAATGCTAATGTAAAATAAGCTACAAAGTTGATAGATGCACATCAATAAATACAGGGCTAGAAGGGTGATAAGACAGTTACTGTGCATGAATCCTATTTTGACCCTTCATTATGTGAGGAATGATATAAAGCATCATTTCCTTTAGTTCCATAACAACCTGATGAGATTGTTGCTGTTATGAACTCAGTATTACAAGTAAGAAAACTGAGGCTTTGAAAAACTGAAAACTTGCTCTAAATCCTACAGCTAGAAAGTGGCAAAGGGAAGACTTCCATAGTTCAGCTGGTACCATTATATTGTTTTTCTCTTAGGCTATTAACGACATTTTCACAACTTCATTTCTTCTTATGATTTTAATATTTTAATATGTATTTTATGTTGACTTTCTTCTTGATATATTATTAAAGATGGTGACCCACACTTCAGAAAAGCAGTATGGAAGTGTATCTGTTCTCTTGCAATGCTGAGAGTATATTCTCTCAGATTGCTGAGAGCTTGTTCTCAACTAAAATATGTTTTCATTTACATAGTTCTCTTACAATTTAAAAACAGAACTGTATATTCCATCTTAACTGATATTTTAACTATTTTTAAGGTCATTGTAATATTCTTCCCAATTTGTTTTTTAGCTCAATATTTATAATTCTGTATAATTTTGGTTGGGTGGCATTTTAACACAGAGTCGCTAACTTTTTCCTAATAACATTTTGATTTGTGCAATCAGTCTGTATATTTGAGATCATTTTTATTCCAAAGTTTTTAGGACTAACTGTGTGTGTGTGTGTGTGTGTGTGTGTGTGTGTGTGTGTGTATGTGTGGTGTGTAAGTGTTTGGAGTTAATAAGCTTAGATACTAGGGGGGAAAACAGTGGAAAGATTATACCACAGATAATTAATAAAAATCAATTAGTTTGTTAATGAGTACTCTGTCAGTACCCAAGGTGGCAGAAACCAGCTGGGGAAAGAAATCAGGATCCCTGAATAGGACATTTAGAATGCCTGAGTCCTGCTGAGAATTCAAGAGGAAATAACTAGAAGAAGCACTACTTGGGTTAAAACTAGCTAAATTTCCTCTTGAGATTGCAATTCTTCTAGCTAATAAATCTAGTAAAAAAGTGATTCACCTTTAGTGTATGCCATAAAGCATTTTCTGAGGCCTTAAGTACATTGCTCACTGCCCTGTATTAAAAACAAACCCATAGTTGTAAATGTCAATGACTAGGAATATTAGAGCCCTTGCATCTTTCTTATGTTAGTAGAAAAGCTGGAAGCACCCATTACCTCTTCTATGACTTTTTACATTGTATTTATATAAATGGCAAAAGTCAAACATGAGCTGACAGGGAAATACAAAATCTATCTTCCAATGGTCCTTGAATGAAAAAGCAGAAAATTCCAAATATAACAATTGACCTTCATAGAAAGTTTTTTAAACGAACTCATTGTTCCCATTGTTAATTATATTTAAGGTTATTTCATCTCCATTATACATAATTATGGATTATTTATGGGAGTAATACAGAAGAGATGATTCACATGAAAACAATTCCATTTGATTGCTTCTGTAAGAGTTTAAGAAGAAGTATTTGTGTATACATATTTGTTGTAAATACAAGTTTCCAGTAATTGTAATGAAAGTAAATATGACTACTAATGGATCTCTTTTGGATGAAGGATAAATTCTCAAAGATGTTTTCCGTATTATTTATTCTTGCAACAAAAATGTTCCAAAATCTGTGAGGTGAATGGAATAAGATTCATAAAAATTTCTATTGAAAAATTCTGCCTAATAATTCCCTCTCAATATGAATTTGAGTCCTACTGGTAAAAGATCATTGATTTGACTTACTCAACTAGTTAGATTTCATAGATAACATGTTTCCTTAATTACAAGCACAGTTTCTTTGTAGTGAAATGAGAGAGAGATCACATATTGGTAGGATAGAAAATAGATTGAATACAGAAAGAGAAATGACTTGTGTCATCCAAGACTATTTTTAGTTAAAAAATTATTTATCATCAAATATATGTTGCTACAATTCTCATTATAATGTTCACAACTGTGTGCTTGAAAATCACATGTGTACAAGGAGCAAAAATGTCTCATTTAAGTAAATCAGGTTATAGTTTTCTTTTTAGTGCTCTCTTAATATCAAGGTATTTCTTATTTTTCCTGTAGTACATTTTTAATTTCCTAGGAGGCAACAGTAATAGTCTCAGTTCCATGACCTTACATTTTCTTTAATGCATGGACATTTCAAATCTTCTAGCTTCTGGGTACATATAAAATACAATTATGCTTTATTTTAAAATATGTTGAAAAATGAACACATTGATATTCATTTTAGGAATATAGAGATATTCACAAACAAATGAGGAATTCATTTGTGAATATGTGAGTTTTTAGAGCACATACATTGTTAAATTTATAATTTTCCATTTAACCTTTGCTATTCTGTCAAGAAATTGAATAATATTGTTCATACTCCCTAACCAGTTGTATGTTTTTTTCTCTCAGTAGCTAAACAGAGGCCATTTTTCTTTGAGGCCATTTCTTAGTTCTTGAAAGTCATGTGAACCCAAAGAGACAAACTGGCTTTACCTGTGGGATGGTCACTATCTAATCTCGTTCAGAGGCACATGGTCCCATGAGAAATTGGCAAACTTACCTCAAACTTATCCCAAAATTAAAATTTAATAGAGGAAATTAAAGTTATAGCTTCTGGAATACATTTCCATTTTATTCCCTAAGTACCAGAAGCTTTGGCATAGGCTGTATCTGATTTTAGACCTTCCTTTGGAAGGTGAGGAAATTGAGGTCCCGAGTTACTTACTGAAAGATGTGTGATCGAACCAGTGGGCTCTGACATAGGAGTGTTGAGGTATAAGTGCCTGCTCTGTTACAGAATACTTGAACAAACATTAACCTCACTGTATTTTGGCTAGTTCACATGAAAATAATGATAATAATAATAATAACTATCTCAGATAGTTGCTGTGATGATTAAGACAAGTTTTTTTTTAAGAATTTATGACAATGTATAATACATAGTAAGTGCTATGTAAGTGTTGGCAAAATAAATCATATAATCATATTAATGCACTCAAAACATATAAATCCTTCCTTTGAAAGACTGCCAATCAGTGAAGCTGCTAGAGGTAAACATTTGTTCCCTCATTCAGTATTAGACATTGCATTGTTAATTGAAGAAATCATGGAACTTTCAGCATTTGCCAGGATTAATGTTAGCCACAGGAAATTATAAAAAAAAATGGTTTCTGTCTTCAGAGAGTCATATCATTGTTGAAGAGATAAAAACATATGAAAAAGCTATGAGTTTTGACTTAAAGGAGAGCCTCACAAAGGGATTTCAGTAGTTCTTGAAGTATCAATAGAAATATTTCAAGTGAAGGAAGAGGAAATACATCTTGAGTGCAAACAGAAAGGCTGGGTGAGACTGCTACTTCTTGAGCTCTGCTCTTAACACTTTCTCACTCAGGGACCTGGTTAGAAGAGCAGCCCAATGTGGGACATGGACATTCTCCTGCAAAAATAGAGAGCAAGAAGGTAAACCAAACCATGCAATCACACTTAAAGCTTCTGTTGAGACATAGCATGAGTAACACACCCATGTGCCTGAACCAAAGGAACTCACATGACCAAGTCTAAAACTGATGAAGTAGGCATCAATATTTTTTAAGTGTACTATGTATTTTTTAAGAATGCTAGAGGTCCTATGACAATGAGCAGGGATTATAATTTCCATGTGGGAAGAAAATGAGTGGATAATTATTAGTAAAATTAATTCCTACAGGTATTTAGGGAATTACAGAAAATTTATTGTAGTTGGAGTACAGACTTTAAACTGTATTGAATAGGAAGAGATAAAAAGGATAAATGTTAATCAGATTGTGGAATATCTCTTGTATTTTTTTAAAACTTTAAATTCAACTAACATATAGTGTTTTTGTAGCTTTTTTTTTGTAGAGTTCAATGATTTGTGTTCATTTTATCACATGCCCTCCTTAATGTCCATAACCCAGCTACCCCATCCTCCCACACCCACGCCTCCAGCAACCCTAGTTTGGTTCCTATGATTAAGAGTCTCTTACGGCTTCTCTCTCTCTCTGATTTTGTCTTATTTTCCCTTCCATCCCCTATGATCCTCTATTTTGTTTCTTATATTCCCCATATGAGTGAAATTATATGATAATTGCCTTTCTCTGATTCAGTTATTTGGCTTAGCATAATATCCTCTAGTTCTATCCACATCATTGCAAATGGCAAGATTTCATTTTTTTAATGGATGAGTAATAGTCCATTTTATATATATATATATATATATATATATATATACATACACACACAACATCTTCTTTATCCATTCATCTGTTGATGGACATTTGCACGCTTTCCATGTCTGGCTATTGTAGACATTGCTCCTATAAACATTGCAGCAGATATCCCTTCACATAACCACATTTGTATCTTTGGGGTAAGTATATAGTACTGCAATTGCTGGGTCATAGGGTCTCTCTATTTTCAGCTTGCATTCCCACCAACATTTTAAGAGGGTCTCTGCATCCTTGCCAACACCTCTCGTTTCCTGACTTGTTAATTTTAGCCATTCTGACTGGTGTGAGGTGGTATCTCATTGTGGTTTTGATTTGTATTTCCCTGAGGCCGGATAATATGGAGCACATTTTCATGTGTTTTTTGGCCATTTGGATGTTCTTTTTTGGAGAAGTGCCTGTGCATATCTTCTGCCCATTTCCTGACTGGATTATTTGTTCTTTGGGTGTTGAGCTAAATAAGCTCTTTATATATCTTGGATACTAACCCTTGATCTGCTACATCATTTGCAAATATTTCCCATCCCATAGGTTGCCTTTTGGTTTTCTTGACTGTTTCCTTTGCTGTGCAGAAGCTTTCTGTCTTGATGAAGTTCCAATTGTTCATTTTTGCCTTTATTTCCATTACCTTAGAGTCTAGCAAGAAGTTGCTGTGGACAAGGTCAAAGAGGTTGATGCCTGTGTTCTCCTCTAGGATTCAGATGGATTCCTGGCTCACATTTAGGTCTTTTCATCCATCTTTGTGTATGGTATAAGAAAATGGTCCAGTTTCATTCTTCACATAGCTGTCAAGTTTTCTCAGCACCATTTGTTGAAGAGACTCTTTTTTTTTTTTTTTTTCCATTGGACATTCTTTCCTATTGTCGAAGATTATCTGATCATGGAGTTGAAGGTCTATTTCTGGGTTCTCTATTCTCTTCCATTGATCCAGGTGTCTCTTTTTGTGGCAGTACCATACTGAATTAGTCATTACAGCTTTAAAATAGAGCTTAAAGTCTTGCATTGTGATGCCACCAACTTCGGTTTTCTTTTTCAACATTCCTTTGGCTATTAAGGGTCTTTTCTGATTTCACACAGAATATCTCCTGTATCTAAAAAATTTTTGACTTTCTCATGATCAGAAATTGGAGGGAATAATGAAAAAGATGAAATCAGAGAGGGAGAAAAACTGTAAGAGAGCCTTAATCATAGGAAACAAACTGAGGGTTGCTGGAGGGGAGAGTGGTGGGAAGATGGGGTAACTAGGAGATGGGCATTAAGGAAGGCATGTGATATAATGAGCAGTGGGCGTTATATGCAATTGATAAATTGATAAACTCTAGCTCTGCAACTAATGATGCCCTAAATGTTAATTGAATTTACATACAGTAAGATAAAAAAGAAATTGATTTTTAGAAGTATCCTGTCTGAAGAGGGGAAAGACCTGTAGTAAAAATGGAGGAATGGAAACTACTTAAGGGCTGAGGGATCATGGTGGTGAGAAGGAGCTTACAAAATTCAGAGTGCCTGAAAAAGGCAGAATTGATAGATCCAGACAGTTGTGGAAGGTGGAAAGTAAGAATGTTGAGGGGAAATAAGTAAAATTATAAGGATTCCAGCTTAGACAGCTAAATAATGAGATTGAATGAGCCAGGAAGTAAGGTGGGAAAAATCAGTCATTATTGGCAAATAATAAGAGTGACATTACTCTGTCAAGGTCAGGGTGTTGACGAGATGAAGGGAGGCTTCAGAGAATGGAACTTCTGAGCTGTCTTCATGGAGGACTGAGTGGCTACAGTGAAGGATGTTGCTGGCAAGGGGAACAATGTATGGCAATGCAGATGGCATTAAAAGCTTGCCATGTTCTGATATGTCAAGATAGTTAGGACCACAAAAATGGTATTTAAAATCAAAGGAGAGAGTCATGAAATAGTGAAATATACTTGAGTCTTGGGGTTCTAGTACAATCTCTCTGTCTTTCATCTCAGAGTAAAAGAATACATGCAAACTGAGAATGACATAATTGGATAAAAAGAACAAGTATAAAATGTCTTTACTAATGGGTTAATCTCAAGGTTAAAGGCCAACTAGAAATCAAGTTTGATTCATAAAATGAATTATGAAAATGACAAATGACTGGAAGGCAATACATAAATTTGAAACAACCATTTCTAATATCTGAACATAAATCTCTGGATATTGACCTTAGTTTTGCTTTAAAAAATATTTTTAGGAATGTAGAAACTGTCACGCATAGAAATGGATAACAACAATTAGTGCTGGGTCTCTGTCTTAAGTTAGCTTTCATGATGATGTGGGCCATTTCATGTTCAGTTTAGTTGATATAACCAGAATCAATATTAGTACTGTAAATAGCACATGCTATTCTGATATAATGCTAATGGAAGAAACAGAATACAATTTTATAAAGGAAATATTGCTTTAATAGACTTTAAAAGGAGGTCAGCTAGTTAATTTGGATGGAAATGAGGAGGTCAGCAAAATCCTAATGATAATCCAGAGTTAGATTCTCTGTTTTAGATTTCCAGAAATTCAATTTGAAAAATTACCCAGTAACTTTTTGAGGTCTGAGCCAAATGTGAGAAACCACATTCATAAAATACTAAATTATATACCATAATGTCATTTACTAACCAAATACTAGTTACTTACACCAGGTGCTCATTTTTGTTCAAAACTACATAGAAGAAAACTGACATGAGAGAATACCATGTGCTTTGGCATCAAAGTGAAGGACGTAAGTGACTTGAAATTTCTGCCAAACTAGGTGATGGAACAAAGTAAAATTCTGTAGTTTAAAGATAATTTTATTTATATACCCACTACAGACTGAATCCATAAGTCCCATTCTTGCTACAGTGACTCTAGAGTTCTGGGGTGGGAATAGAAATCTAACAACTGTGGTTCTCTTTTTTTTTTTTTCCCTTAAAGATTTATTTATTTGATGGAGAGCGAGATCACAAGTAGGCAGAGAGGCAGGCAGAGAAAGAGGGGAGAAGCAGGCTCCCTGCTGAGCAGAGAGCCTGATGCGGGGCTCCATCCCAGGACCCTGAGATCATGACTGAGCCACTCAGGCGCCCCTTGTGTTTCTGATTCTTATGCAGTAAATTTTGGAAACATTGGCATGATGTATGAACACCTGATCCTTAATTCTCTTTTTCTGGTAAGGTGCATGAAGATTTCTGAAGACTATTACCAGGTTGCCAAAGTTAAACCAATTGTAGCTCATTCCTGAGAACAGTTCTTAGCAGCTTTAGTTATCTAAGTATTAAGTATGACTCTTCATTGATAGAAACTTGGACTCTAGTACCATGTTTACATACCATGTACTACTATGTTGTTGTGAGGACAATTGGTCTCACTTATTTTGGGTGGTTTCTAATGACTTAATTTAGGATAAAAAAAATGTAGGCTATACCTTTTATCATATACTGAATGTGGTTGAAATGGTGCTTCATAATTACTGAAAAAAGTGTGTGTGGGAGATGTGCATGTGTGTACCTTTCTATTGTTGGTTCAGATTAAATTCTTACAAGGGAGTCTGCTGCATCAAACCTCAGGAAGATTATTAATTTTTTATTTATTTTACTTTATTTATTTATCTGAACAGAGATCACAAGTAGGCAGAGGGGCAGGCAGAGGGAGGGGGAAGCAGGCTCCCTGCTGAGCAGAGAGCCCAATGTAGGGCTCAGTCCCAGGACCCTGAGATCATGACCTGAGCCAAAGTCAGGAGCTTAACCGACTGAGCCACCCCAGCACCCCAGGAAGATAGTCTTTTATGTATTGTGTCTTGTTTGTAGGTTTGTTGATTGAGTTTTGACTTTGGGTAATAGCTGACCGATTCAGATTGTAGTTCTATGTAATAAAGGCAATGAAAGGGGTAGGAGAAGGAAATGAATGGATGACTTCATGTTTTACAAGATTTTTTCACTTCTTTGGTAAGCAGATATTTGAATTCCTATCCCTACATTGTGTCAGGTATTAT
>NW_019154103.1:16590560-16603060 GCF_002288905.1 Enhydra lutris kenyoni
GCTCATCGTGTAAGTTTGAATTAAATTGAAGGCGTTCATATGCACAAGATAAAATCTATTTAGGAATTGCAAAAATGCTCCATTATATTTACGCACAATTTTATTGCTTGCATTTGACAGTGGCAAAGTAGCTGGTTTAATAAGCAAGCATAAGTTTTTATAGCAATGGTTATGGACTTTTATGGTATTTAAACTAGATTAATCAGTGAAGTATGATAAAGTTGAAGGATTAAACAGACTGTGTGCACTTAAATATAAAACACTAATGGGGAAATCTTGCACGAGGCAATATTTGTTATTATGAAAATATAATAAAAGGATAATTGGTGGGGTTCCTTCTAGGAAAAAGATGGGTTTTCTCAGCTTAAGAAGTCAAATTAATGCCTAGGGAAATAGGGCATCCTTCTTATATGTAGACACGGTGCCACCTACATGAGAGTCATTTGATTTTTAAAACCTAAAATAAAACTTATGCCTTACATTATGCCACGATATAGCTGAATTAAAAATATGATCTTAGAGAAAAACATTCTGAACATTTTTCTAATTTTATCTTTGTAAAATTGCATATATGCCCCTAGATATGCATATTCAAATGTTGACTTACAATACATTTGCAAGATTGGAAGACTTTGTACTCTGTTTTGAAGGAAAAAATACTCATAAGGAACTAAGTTAGAAAATATTTTTCACAATGTTTGAAGTTTGAATACCTCAGATATATTGGTAGACGTTAGACATAAAAATTCAAATAGCATTTATTCACTTAAAATTTTTTTTTGAGAATTTTACCCATCCCGTGGTAGGTGCATATGATTCAGAGTCAAATAGGATATGTTCTCTAGGCCCAAGAACACAAACACTTGCATTAGTTAGCCACTACTTCATAACAGGTTATCCTAGAACTGAACAGTCAGAAAAGACAGATATTTATTACCTCATAGTTCCTGTGGGTCATGAATCTGGGAAGAGCTTAGCTGGGTTTTTCTGGTTCAAGGAAATTTTTGAAGTTTTTCCCAAGCTGCCAAGAGGGACTAGAGTCTGACTTAAAGCCTTGTTGTTTTTCTCCAGACTCATGTGGCTATTGTCAAAGTCCATTTTCTTGCCAGCTGTTGACCATGGGATGGCCTCAGTTCCTTGCCACAATATATATATATAACCGAATATCAGAAGTAATGTTCCATTACTTCTGTTGTAATACTTAGTCAGAAGTGAATGGATATGTCCCGTACACTCAGGGGAGAGTATTGAAAAGGTATGCACACTAGGAGGTGGGAATCATCATGGTCCATTTTAGAGGCTGCCTAAAAGAAAGCTAAAAGCCTAGCCAAAGACACAGTCAACTGTTAAAGTAGAATGTTGTGTCACAATAAAAAGGTGTGTAGAGTACATTCACAGGAAAGCTATCAGCAGACTGAATGTTTCTAGGTAGGCTCACAAGTGGAAAAATGACCACAAAGAGTTCAGAAGGACTAGTGGCAAACAGCATGTATGGGAATGGTGGATAAGTATATATCAGGTAGAGAGTTATATAAGAAAGCTTGCTGGTAAACTACAGGTTGATGGTTGCCACTAGAATACAGTCATTAATATGAGGAAGGGTGGGAAGTTAGCCTACTATAGGTAGGTAGTAGTCAAGAACATTATATGGTAAGCTTCATATTTGAAATTTGTTCTTAAAATCAGGGAAGGTTTTTATAATTATAAGCCTGATCAGTTTTATTGCAGCAGTCGTGTAGAGAATAGTTTCAAGATCTAAGAACTGATGAAGAGGCTTTGGGGTTATAGAGGAGACGCAAAAACTTGAACACAGGCTCAGTAGTAATGGGAGTGGCAAGAAAGACATGAAACAGTAGCTATAAAAAGCTAAAAGCTACAGTATGAATTACATATGAGGCAGTAAAAAGGAAATCAATAAAATAGATCTGGAATAAACCATAATGAGTGATATGCTATGTTCAGAGAAAGGATTTGAGTTTTTGCAAAAGGAAGCAAATTGTTCTTGCTTGATGTGATGGTTAGTTAATATAGTTATCATAACTTAGGGCTTGGACATCAAAGAAAAGAAGACTATTACAAAAATTCATGATAGGACTCTGGTACAGTAAGTTAATTTCGTTAGAGATAAGACTCTATTAAGAGTAACTTACCAGATGATGGATAATTGGTATGATGTATACTCATATTCCAAGAAAGTGCAAAGCTTGAAATGCATTCTGTGTTACTTACACACCTTCATTTTCATCATTTTGTTCTTAGGGGAATTACATTAATGTTAGCAAACTTTGTAATGTGGCCATGAGAAAATGTGTAAGAATGAGACAGGATTCCAAAGACATTAGCCTTGAACCTATCACTTAGGTTCTCCAAATCCAAAAATAATGAATAATAAAATTTCCAGACAATTAATGAATTCACTGTTAAAATGTGCCTGTCAAGTATTTATTGATTTTAAGTGATGCCTGTAATGGAGTGAAAGCAAAGTGATAGTATGTTGGTAGGTAAGGATGATAATAAAATTGACCTCAAGTCTTAATTTCTTTGTAAGAACTGAAATGATAGCCATTGTTCAGTGTACTTTGCAGAGTATTCTGGTACTTAACTAATACCCTTTCTTAAATACTGAAGTACATGAGCTTCAAAAAAGATGAGCTACCTTTCCGCAGAAAATATTGTAAACGATGGCCATTTCAAACCAGAACTGTTACACCTTTGGTTTTGAAGTATGTTATATCAATGAGTTAGCTTTTTAAAATGCATATAAAAATGATACGTAGATTAAGAAGCTCAGCTGAGCAATGAATCTAGTAATTGTTTGAAAACTTACATGGAATTCACTAGGTCTTTAATCACAGCATAAAGAAAATAAAGATGTGTGTGTGTGTGTATAATAACACTTCAGGAAAAACTAACACTTTGTAAAATATTTAATCAGATGAATACAAACATGTATGGTTATGTGTTTTATGGTGTTGCAAGAGAATATGGAAAAATGTAAATCCTAGAGGTCAATATGGGGACTAAAGTTAGACATTATAGGTTATTTTGATTATTAGTTTTACTACTTAGTAGCTAGATGATTTTTGGAAAGTAACAACTTCTCTCAGACTCGGACATTGACAAAATAGGAATAACAGTGGCATGTATTTTACAAGGAGGTTGTGCAGCTTAATGAGCAATGCATTGAAAATGGTTCAGTGACTAGACATTAAATGCAGTTCATACATTTTAGCCATTGTTATAATAAAATTTGCTTTCAAACAATATTCTTATTTTGATTTTACTTTCTGCTTTTGTTTTTGTGCTTTATATTTATTGAATAATGGAAAGCTTAGGATAATTATTAAAGAATATACACATGAGAAACTGTAATGTTCTTTACTTTTTTTTTCAAATTTTTATTTAAATTTCAATTAACATACAGTGCAGTATTGGCTTCAGGAGTACAACTGAGTGATTGATCACTTACATACAACACCCAGTGCTCCTTGTAACAAGTGGCCTCCTTAATACCCTTTACCCTCCTATCCCATCTCCCACCCACTTTCCTACATCAACCCTGTTTGTTCTTTAAGAGTCTTATCATCTGTTTCCCTCTTTTTTTTTTTTACTTATTCCCCCTCCCCTATGTTCATCTCTTTTGCTTCTTAAATTTCACATGTGAGTGAAATCATATGGTATTTGTCTTTCTCTAACTTGTTTCAGTTAGTATAATACAGTCTAGTTCCATCCACATCATTACAAATAGCAAGATTCCATTCTTTTGATGGCTGAGTAATATTCCATTGTGTACTTACACCACATCTTTATACATTCATCAGTTGATGGGTATTTGGGCTTTTTCCATAGTTTTGTTATTGTTGATAATACCGCTGTAAACCTTGGAGTGCATGTACTCCTTCAATTCTCTATTTTCGTATCCTTCAGGTAAATACCTAGTAGTGCAATTGCTAGGTTATAGAGTAGTTATATTTTTAACTTTCTGAGGAAACTTTATACTGTTTTGCAGAGTGGCTGCACCACTTTGCATTCCCACAAAGATTGCAAGAGTGTTCCTGTACTACTTCACATCCTCACCAACACCTGCTGTTTCTTATATTGTTAATTTTAGCCATTCTGACAGCTATGAGGTAGTATCTCATCATGGTTTTTATTTGTATTTCCCTGATGATGAGTGATGTTGAACATCTTCTCATGTGTCTTTTTGCCATCTGGATGTCTTTGGAAAAATACCTGTTCAGGTCTTCTGCCCATTTCTTTACTGAATTATCTGTTTTTTGACTTGATAAGTTCTTTATAGATTTTGGATACTAACCCTTTATTGGATGTGTCATTTGCAAATATCTTCTCCCATTCTGTCAGTTGTCTTTTATTTTTGTTGACTGTTTCCTTTGCTCAGCAAAAGCTTTTTATCTTGATGAAGTCCCAACTGTTCATTTTTTCCTTGCTTCCCTTGCCTTTGAATGTTTCTAGGAAGAAGTTGTTGGGGCTGAGGTCGAAGAGGTTGCTGCCTGTGTTTTCCTCAAGGATTTTGATGGATTCCTGTCTCACATTGAGATCTTTCATCCATTTTGAGTCTATTTTGTATGTGGTATAAGGAAGTGGTCCAGTTTCATTCTTCTGTGCACGGCTGTCCAATTTTCCCAACACCACTTGTTGAAGAGACTGTCTTTTTTCCATTGGACATTCTTTCCTGCTTCTTTGAAGATTAGTTGACCATAGAGTTGAGGGTCTATTTCTGGGCTCTCTATTTTGTTCCATTGATCTATGTGTCTGTTTTTATGCCAGTACCATACTGTCTTGATGATTACAGCTTTGTAATAGAATCTGAAGTCTGGAATTGTGATGCTTCCCATTTTGCTTCCCATTTCTTTTTCAAGATCGCTTTGACTATTTGGAGCATTTTCTGGTTCCATACAAATTTTAGGATTGTTTGTTCTAGCTCTGTGAAAAATACTGGTGGTATTTTGATTGCTTTGGGTAGTAGAGACACTCTAACAATGTTTGTTCTTCTAATCTATGAACATGGAACGTTTTTCCATTTCTTTGTGTCATCTTCAATTTCCTACATAAATGTTCTATAGTTTTTGGAATACAAAACTTTTATCTCTTTGGTTAGGTTTATTCCTAGGTATCTTAGGAGATTTGGTACAATTGTAAATGGGACAGATCTTGATTTCTCTTTTTGCTGCTTAATTATTGGCATATAGAAATGTAACAAATTGCTGTACATTGATTTTATATCCTGTGACTTTGCTGAATTGATGTATTCTAGCAATTTTTTTTTGTTGTTGTTGTTGGAGTCTTTTAGGTTTTTATAGAATATCATGTCATCTGTGTATAGAGAAAGTTTTACTTCTTCTTTCCCAATTTGGGTACTTTTTAATTCTTATTTTGTTGTTGCTGTTGTCTGATTGCTGAGGCTAAGACTTACAGTACTGTGTTAAATAGTAATGATGAAAGTGGACATCTTTTGTTCCTGACCATAGGGGAAAGGCTCTCATTTTTTCCCCATTGAAGGTGACATTGGCTGTAGGTCTTTTGTATATGGCCTTTATTATGTTGAGGTATATTTCATCTATCCCTAGTTTGTTGCAGGTTTTTATCAAGAAAGGATGCTGTATTTTGTCAGATGCTTTTTCTGCATCTTTTAAGAGGATCATGTGATTCTGATCTTTTATTAATGTGGTGTATTAGGTTGATTGATTTGTGAATATTGAAAAACCAACCCTGCAGCCCAGGAATGAATCCCAATTGGTCATACTGAATACTTCTTTTAATGTACTGTTGGATTTGATTTACTAGTATCTTGTTGACAGTTTTTGCATCTCTGTTCATCAGGGATGTTAGTCCTCCTTTCTTCTTTCTACATTTCTTCTTTCTCCTTTCTTAGTGAGGTCTTTGGTTTTGGAATCAAGGCAATGTTAGCCTTATACAAGGAGGTTAGAAGTTTTCCTTCCATTTCTATTTCTTGGAAAAATTTAAGAAGAAGAGATATTAATTCTTCTTTATGTGGCTGATAGAATTCCCCAAGGAAGCCACCTGGCCCTAGACATTTGTTGAGAGATTTTTGATTACTGATTCAATTTTTTTGCTGGTTATCTGTCTCTTCAACTTTTCTATTTCTTCCTTTTTCAGTTTTGGTAGTTTACGTGTTTCTAGGAATTTTTCTATTTCTTCCTTTTTCAGTTTTGGTAGTTTACATATTTTTAGGAATTTCTTCCAGACTGCCTAGTTCATTGACATATCATTTTTCTTAATATTCTCTTGTGATTATTTGAATTTCTCTTGTGTTCTCTCTTCTTTCATTCATGATTTTATTTGGGTTCATTCACTTTTTTCTTTTTTTTTCATAAAGTCTGGCTAGGGCATTGTCAGTTTATTAATTTTTATAAAGAACCAGCTTCTGGTTTCATCAATCTATTCTACTGTTTTGTTATTGTTGTTTGAATATCATTTGTTTCTGCTTTTATCTTTATTATTTTCCTTCTTCTGCTAGCTTTAGATTTAATCTGTTGTTCCTTTTCTAGTTCCTTTAAGTGCAAGATTAGGTTGCTTTTTTGAGATCTTTCTTGCTTCTTGAGGAAGGCCTATATTACTATATACTTCCCTGTTAGGACAACTTCTGCTGAATCCGAAAAGTTTTGGACTGTAGTGTTTTCATTTTCATTTGTTTCCATGTATTTTTTTAAATTTCTTTTTTAAAATTTTCCTAATTCACTCATTCTTTTTTTTTTCTTTTTTTTTTCTTTTTTTTTTATAGTAAGAGCTTTTTAGCCTCCATGTACTTGTGGATTTTCACATTTTTTTCTTGTGGTTAACTTCAGGTTTCATAGTGTTTTGACCAGAAAACAAACATTATACAATCTCAGGCTCTTTGTTCTTGTTAAGGCTTTTTTTGTGACCCAATGTGTAATCTATTCTGGAGAATGTTCCATGTGCACCCCCCCAAAAAAAAAAATGTGTACTCTGCTGCTTTAGGATGAAATGTTCTGAATGTATCTGTTAAGTCCATCTGGTCCAGTGTATTGTTCAAAGCCATTGTTTCCTTGTTGCTTTACTGCTTAGATAATCTGTTTCTGTAAATGAGATGTTAAAGTCCCCTACTATTATTATATGATTATCAGTGAGTTCCTTTATGTTTGTTATTAACTGTTTCATATATCTGGGTACTTCCAAGGTCTGGGCATAAATATTTACAATTGTTAGATTTTCTTGATGGATAGACCCTCTTAGTTATGATATAATGTCCTTCTTCATCTCTTGTTGCACTCTTTTAAAAAAAAAAAAAAACTAGTTTGTCTGATATAAGTATGGCTACCCTGTGTTTCTTTTGATGTCCACTAGCATGGTAGATCGTTCTCCATTCCTTCGTTTTCAATCTGGAGGTGTCTTTATGTCTAAAATGAATGTAGGCAACATATAGATGGGTCTTGTTTTGTTGTTGTTGTTTTGTTTGTTTAAGTCCAGTGATACCTGATGTCTTTTGATTGGAGTATTTAGTCTTTTTACATTCAGAGTGCTTATTGAAATATATGAATTTTAGTGCCATTTTGTTACCTGTAAAGTTGGTGTTTCTGCTGGTGGTCTCTGTTCTAGTCTTTGTTGCTTTTGGTCTTTTTTTCCCTAGTCAGAGTCCCCTTTAATATTTCCTGTAGGACTCGTTCAGTGGTCATGAACTTTAGTTTTTGTTTGGGGAACTCTTTATCTCTCCTTCTTTTCTGAATAACAGCCTTGTTAGAAAAGTATTCTTGGGTGCATATTATTTTTCCCAGTCAACATATTTGCTATATTCTGTCATTGTCTTCTGGCCTGCTAAGTTTTTGTGGACATATCTTCAAACCTCATCTGTCTCCTCTTGTATAGGGTAAGTGCTTTTTTATCCCCCCTTGTTGCTTTCAGGATTCTTTCCTTGTCTTTGCATTTTAGGAATTTGACTATAATATGCCTAGATGATGGTTGGTTTTTGTTGAATTTAATGGGAATTCTCTGTGCTTTTTGGATTTCAATGTCTGTGTCCTTCTCCATATTAGGGAAGTTTTAAGCTATAATCTTTGCAAAACTTCTGGCCCGCTTTTCTCTCTCGATCTGCTGGGACTCCTATGACATGGATGTTATGTTTTAAGAAGTTACTAAATTCCCTAAATCTAATTTTGTGAGCCAATACCTTTCTTCCCCTCTTCTTTTCAGCTTCATTATTTTTCCATAATTTTATCTTCTGTATCACTGATTCAGTCCTTTGCTTTATTCATCCTTATTGTGATGGTATCCATTCGGGTTGGCATCCCAGTTACAACATGTTCAATTTTGACTTGACTAGATTTTTGGATATTTTAGTCTCTGCAGTAAGGGGTTCTCTAAGGTCTGCTATACTTTTTTTCAAGCCCAACCAGTATCCTTATAATAGCTGTTTTAAATTCTAGTTCAGACATCTTATTTATATTTACATTGATTAAATCCTTGGGTATTATTTCTACTTCCTATTGGTCTTTTGGGGTGAATTCCTGTTTTGTTGTTATGTCCAGGAAAAAAAAAATTCAATTGCAGCTGTGTTTTGGTCTGCTTGCTAAAAGAAGCTGGATCTAAGAAAGTTAAAAAATATATCTATATCTATATCTATATCTATACCTATACCTATAGATATAGATACATATATGTATATATAAATATATATGATATATATGAAATATGCATATATAATTTTTAAAGTGAAAGCAATTTAAAAGTAAAAAAGTTAAAAAAATAAAAAGCTAGATAGTACTTCTCCAAGAGCTGAAGCTTTGCAGCATTCTATGATCAGGAGACATAATGTGTACAAGGGGTTTGTGCTGATCTTCAAGGGAAAAGGCCTGTAAAACTGAATCTCAGACTGACTTGCCCTGGCAGAGATGGACCTAGATTGTGCAGGGGGTCAGGGCTTGGTATAAGTGGCCCCAGTCTCCACTTGGTGGTGGTGTTCACCTCACTGAGGTCAGTAATTGCTGATGGGCAGGGGGCAAATGGCATCAGCCCACTCTTTTGTCCCCAGAGGTAGAGTATTTATACTTGTGCTCTTAAGCCCTCACAGAAGAGCTTGTTTCCTTGGCTTCTGTCAAATCCCTGCCTTCCCCCTCCCTGTGTCTGCATTGTCTGCCAGCCTGGTGTTGCAGTACTCATGTTTTTCTTTTTTCCTTTCCTTCTTAATCATATTAATGCACTCAAAACATATAAATCCTTCCTTTGAAAGACTGCCAATCAGTGAAGCTGCTAGAGGTAAACATTTGTTCCCTCATTCAGTATTAGACATTGCATTGTTAATTGAAGAAATCATGGAACTTTCAGCATTTGCCAGGATTAATGTTAGCCACAGGAAATTATAAAAAAAAATGGTTTCTGTCTTCAGAGAGTCATATCATTGTTGAAGAGATAAAAACATATGAAAAAGCTATGAGTTTTGACTTAAAGGAGAGCCTCACAAAGGGATTTCAGTAGTTCTTGAAGTATCAATAGAAATATTTCAAGTGAAGGAAGAGGAAATACATCTTGAGTGCAAACAGAAAGGCTGGGTGAGACTGCTACTTCTTGAGCTCTGCTCTTAACACTTTCTCACTCAGGGACCTGGTTAGAAGAGCAGCCCAATGTGGGACATGGACATTCTCCTGCAAAAATAGAGAGCAAGAAGGTAAACCAAACCATGCAATCACACTTAAAGCTTCTGTTGAGACATAGCATGAGTAACACACCCATGTGCCTGAACCAAAGGAACTCACATGACCAAGTCTAAAACTGATGAAGTAGGCATCAATATTTTTTAAGTGTACTATGTATTTTTTAAGAATGCTAGAGGTCCTATGACAATGAGCAGGGATTATAATTTCCATGTGGGAAGAAAATGAGTGGATAATTATTAGTAAAATTAATTCCTACAGGTATTTAGGGAATTACAGAAAATTTATTGTAGTTGGAGTACAGACTTTAAACTGTATTGAATAGGAAGAGATAAAAAGGATAAATGTTAATCAGATTGTGGAATATCTCTTGTATTTTTTTAAAACTTTAAATTCAACTAACATATAGTGTTTTTGTAGCTTTTTTTTTGTAGAGTTCAATGATTTGTGTTCATTTTATCACATGCCCTCCTTAATGTCCATAACCCAGCTACCCCATCCTCCCACACCCACGCCTCCAGCAACCCTAGTTTGGTTCCTATGATTAAGAGTCTCTTACGGCTTCTCTCTCTCTCTGATTTTGTCTTATTTTCCCTTCCATCCCCTATGATCCTCTATTTTGTTTCTTATATTCCCCATATGAGTGAAATTATATGATAATTGCCTTTCTCTGATTCAGTTATTTGGCTTAGCATAATATCCTCTAGTTCTATCCACATCATTGCAAATGGCAAGATTTCATTTTTTTAATGGATGAGTAATAGTCCATTTTATATATATATATATATATATATATATATATACATACACACACAACATCTTCTTTATCCATTCATCTGTTGATGGACATTTGCACGCTTTCCATGTCTGGCTATTGTAGACATTGCTCCTATAAACATTGCAGCAGATATCCCTTCACATAACCACATTTGTATCTTTGGGGTAAGTATATAGTACTGCAATTGCTGGGTCATAGGGTCTCTCTATTTTCAGCTTGCATTCCCACCAACATTTTAAGAGGGTCTCTGCATCCTTGCCAACACCTCTCGTTTCCTGACTTGTTAATTTTAGCCATTCTGACTGGTGTGAGGTGGTATCTCATTGTGGTTTTGATTTGTATTTCCCTGAGGCCGGATAATATGGAGCACATTTTCATGTGTTTTTTGGCCATTTGGATGTTCTTTTTTGGAGAAGTGCCTGTGCATATCTTCTGCCCATTTCCTGACTGGATTATTTGTTCTTTGGGTGTTGAGCTAAATAAGCTCTTTATATATCTTGGATACTAACCCTTGATCTGCTACATCATTTGCAAATATTTCCCATCCCATAGGTTGCCTTTTGGTTTTCTTGACTGTTTCCTTTGCTGTGCAGAAGCTTTCTGTCTTGATGAAGTTCCAATTGTTCATTTTTGCCTTTATTTCCATTACCTTAGAGTCTAGCAAGAAGTTGCTGTGGACAAGGTCAAAGAGGTTGATGCCTGTGTTCTCCTCTAGGATTCAGATGGATTCCTGGCTCACATTTAGGTCTTTTCATCCATCTTTGTGTATGGTATAAGAAAATGGTCCAGTTTCATTCTTCACATAGCTGTCAAGTTTTCTCAGCACCATTTGTTGAAGAGACTCTTTTTTTTTTTTTTTTTTCCATTGGACATTCTTTCCTATTGTCGAAGATTATCTGATCATGGAGTTGAAGGTCTATTTCTGGGTTCTCTATTCTCTTCCATTGATCCAGGTGTCTCTTTTTGTGGCAGTACCATACTGAATTAGTCATTACAGCTTTAAAATAGAGCTTAAAGTCTTGCATTGTGATGCCACCAACTTCGGTTTTCTTTTTCAACATTCCTTTGGCTATTAAGGGTCTTTTCTGATTTCACACAGAATATCTCCTGTATCTAAAAAATTTTTGACTTTCTCATGATCAGAAATTGGAGGGAATAATGAAAAAGATGAAATCAGAGAGGGAGAAAAACTGTAAGAGAGCCTTAATCATAGGAAACAAACTGAGGGTTGCTGGAGGGGAGAGTGGTGGGAAGATGGGGTAACTAGGAGATGGGCATTAAGGAAGGCATGTGATATAATGAGCAGTGGGCGTTATATGCAATTGATAAATTGATAAACTCTAGCTCTGCAACTAATGATGCCCTAAATGTTAATTGAATTTACATACAGTAAGATAAAAAAGAAATTGATTTTTAGAAGTATCCTGTCTGAAGAGGGGAAAGACCTGTAGTAAAAATGGAGGAATGGAAACTACTTAAGGGCTGAGGGATCATGGTGGTGAGAAGGAGCTTACAAAATTCAGAGTGCCTGAAAAAGGCAGAATTGATAGATCCAGACAGTTGTGGAAGGTGGAAAGTAAGAATGTTGAGGGGAAATAAGTAAAATTATAAGGATTCCAGCTTAGACAGCTAAATAATGAGATTGAATGAGCCAGGAAGTAAGGTGGGAAAAATCAGTCATTATTGGCAAATAATAAGAGTGACATTACTCTGTCAAGGTCAGGGTGTTGACGAGATGAAGGGAGGCTTCAGAGAATGGAACTTCTGAGCTGTCTTCATGGAGGACTGAGTGGCTACAGTGAAGGATGTTGCTGGCAAGGGGAACAATGTATGGCAATGCAGATGGCATTAAAAGCTTGCCATGTTCTGATATGTCAAGATAGTTAGGACCACAAAAATGGTATTTAAAATCAAAGGAGAGAGTCATGAAATAGTGAAATATACTTGAGTCTTGGGGTTCTAGTACAATCTCTCTGTCTTTCATCTCAGAGTAAAAGAATACATGCAAACTGAGAATGACATAATTGGATAAAAAGAACAAGTATAAAATGTCTTTACTAATGGGTTAATCTCAA
>NW_019154103.1:16608060-16705560 GCF_002288905.1 Enhydra lutris kenyoni
ATATGCCCCTAGATATGCATATTCAAATGTTGACTTACAATACATTTGCAAGATTGGAAGACTTTGTACTCTGTTTTGAAGGAAAAAATACTCATAAGGAACTAAGTTAGAAAATATTTTTCACAATGTTTGAAGTTTGAATACCTCAGATATATTGGTAGACGTTAGACATAAAAATTCAAATAGCATTTATTCACTTAAAATTTTTTTTTGAGAATTTTACCCATCCCGTGGTAGGTGCATATGATTCAGAGTCAAATAGGATATGTTCTCTAGGCCCAAGAACACAAACACTTGCATTAGTTAGCCACTACTTCATAACAGGTTATCCTAGAACTGAACAGTCAGAAAAGACAGATATTTATTACCTCATAGTTCCTGTGGGTCATGA
This sequence comes from Enhydra lutris kenyoni, assembly GCF_002288905.1. Classification (NCBI taxonomy): domain Eukaryota; kingdom Metazoa; phylum Chordata; class Mammalia; order Carnivora; family Mustelidae; genus Enhydra; species Enhydra lutris. The sequence continues at coordinate 16,608,452 of NW_019154103.1, forward strand.
ATCTGGGAAGAGCTTAGCTGGGTTTTTCTGGTTCAAGGAAATTTTTGAAGTTTTTCCCAAGCTGCCAAGAGGGACTAGAGTCTGACTTAAAGCCTTGTTGTTTTTCTCCAGACTCATGTGGCTATTGTCAAAGTCCATTTTCTTGCCAGCTGTTGACCATGGGATGGCCTCAGTTCCTTGCCACAATATATATATATAACCGAATATCAGAAGTAATGTTCCATTACTTCTGTTGTAATACTTAGTCAGAAGTGAATGGATATGTCCCGTACACTCAGGGGAGAGTATTGAAAAGGTATGCACACTAGGAGGTGGGAATCATCATGGTCCATTTTAGAGGCTGCCTAAAAGAAAGCTAAAAGCCTAGCCAAAGACACAGTCAACTGTTAAAGTAGAATGTTGTGTCACAATAAAAAGGTGTGTAGAGTACATTCACAGGAAAGCTATCAGCAGACTGAATGTTTCTAGGTAGGCTCACAAGTGGAAAAATGACCACAAAGAGTTCAGAAGGACTAGTGGCAAACAGCATGTATGGGAATGGTGGATAAGTATATATCAGGTAGAGAGTTATATAAGAAAGCTTGCTGGTAAACTACAGGTTGATGGTTGCCACTAGAATACAGTCATTAATATGAGGAAGGGTGGGAAGTTAGCCTACTATAGGTAGGTAGTAGTCAAGAACATTATATGGTAAGCTTCATATTTGAAATTTGTTCTTAAAATCAGGGAAGGTTTTTATAATTATAAGCCTGATCAGTTTTATTGCAGCAGTCGTGTAGAGAATAGTTTCAAGATCTAAGAACTGATGAAGAGGCTTTGGGGTTATAGAGGAGACGCAAAAACTTGAACACAGGCTCAGTAGTAATGGGAGTGGCAAGAAAGACATGAAACAGTAGCTATAAAAAGCTAAAAGCTACAGTATGAATTACATATGAGGCAGTAAAAAGGAAATCAATAAAATAGATCTGGAATAAACCATAATGAGTGATATGCTATGTTCAGAGAAAGGATTTGAGTTTTTGCAAAAGGAAGCAAATTGTTCTTGCTTGATGTGATGGTTAGTTAATATAGTTATCATAACTTAGGGCTTGGACATCAAAGAAAAGAAGACTATTACAAAAATTCATGATAGGACTCTGGTACAGTAAGTTAATTTCGTTAGAGATAAGACTCTATTAAGAGTAACTTACCAGATGATGGATAATTGGTATGATGTATACTCATATTCCAAGAAAGTGCAAAGCTTGAAATGCATTCTGTGTTACTTACACACCTTCATTTTCATCATTTTGTTCTTAGGGGAATTACATTAATGTTAGCAAACTTTGTAATGTGGCCATGAGAAAATGTGTAAGAATGAGACAGGATTCCAAAGACATTAGCCTTGAACCTATCACTTAGGTTCTCCAAATCCAAAAATAATGAATAATAAAATTTCCAGACAATTAATGAATTCACTGTTAAAATGTGCCTGTCAAGTATTTATTGATTTTAAGTGATGCCTGTAATGGAGTGAAAGCAAAGTGATAGTATGTTGGTAGGTAAGGATGATAATAAAATTGACCTCAAGTCTTAATTTCTTTGTAAGAACTGAAATGATAGCCATTGTTCAGTGTACTTTGCAGAGTATTCTGGTACTTAACTAATACCCTTTCTTAAATACTGAAGTACATGAGCTTCAAAAAAGATGAGCTACCTTTCCGCAGAAAATATTGTAAACGATGGCCATTTCAAACCAGAACTGTTACACCTTTGGTTTTGAAGTATGTTATATCAATGAGTTAGCTTTTTAAAATGCATATAAAAATGATACGTAGATTAAGAAGCTCAGCTGAGCAATGAATCTAGTAATTGTTTGAAAACTTACATGGAATTCACTAGGTCTTTAATCACAGCATAAAGAAAATAAAGATGTGTGTGTGTGTGTATAATAACACTTCAGGAAAAACTAACACTTTGTAAAATATTTAATCAGATGAATACAAACATGTATGGTTATGTGTTTTATGGTGTTGCAAGAGAATATGGAAAAATGTAAATCCTAGAGGTCAATATGGGGACTAAAGTTAGACATTATAGGTTATTTTGATTATTAGTTTTACTACTTAGTAGCTAGATGATTTTTGGAAAGTAACAACTTCTCTCAGACTCGGACATTGACAAAATAGGAATAACAGTGGCATGTATTTTACAAGGAGGTTGTGCAGCTTAATGAGCAATGCATTGAAAATGGTTCAGTGACTAGACATTAAATGCAGTTCATACATTTTAGCCATTGTTATAATAAAATTTGCTTTCAAACAATATTCTTATTTTGATTTTACTTTCTGCTTTTGTTTTTGTGCTTTATATTTATTGAATAATGGAAAGCTTAGGATAATTATTAAAGAATATACACATGAGAAACTGTAATGTTCTTTACTTTTTTTTTCAAATTTTTATTTAAATTTCAATTAACATACAGTGCAGTATTGGCTTCAGGAGTACAACTGAGTGATTGATCACTTACATACAACACCCAGTGCTCCTTGTAACAAGTGGCCTCCTTAATACCCTTTACCCTCCTATCCCATCTCCCACCCACTTTCCTACATCAACCCTGTTTGTTCTTTAAGAGTCTTATCATCTGTTTCCCTCTTTTTTTTTTTTACTTATTCCCCCTCCCCTATGTTCATCTCTTTTGCTTCTTAAATTTCACATGTGAGTGAAATCATATGGTATTTGTCTTTCTCTAACTTGTTTCAGTTAGTATAATACAGTCTAGTTCCATCCACATCATTACAAATAGCAAGATTCCATTCTTTTGATGGCTGAGTAATATTCCATTGTGTACTTACACCACATCTTTATACATTCATCAGTTGATGGGTATTTGGGCTTTTTCCATAGTTTTGTTATTGTTGATAATACCGCTGTAAACCTTGGAGTGCATGTACTCCTTCAATTCTCTATTTTCGTATCCTTCAGGTAAATACCTAGTAGTGCAATTGCTAGGTTATAGAGTAGTTATATTTTTAACTTTCTGAGGAAACTTTATACTGTTTTGCAGAGTGGCTGCACCACTTTGCATTCCCACAAAGATTGCAAGAGTGTTCCTGTACTACTTCACATCCTCACCAACACCTGCTGTTTCTTATATTGTTAATTTTAGCCATTCTGACAGCTATGAGGTAGTATCTCATCATGGTTTTTATTTGTATTTCCCTGATGATGAGTGATGTTGAACATCTTCTCATGTGTCTTTTTGCCATCTGGATGTCTTTGGAAAAATACCTGTTCAGGTCTTCTGCCCATTTCTTTACTGAATTATCTGTTTTTTGACTTGATAAGTTCTTTATAGATTTTGGATACTAACCCTTTATTGGATGTGTCATTTGCAAATATCTTCTCCCATTCTGTCAGTTGTCTTTTATTTTTGTTGACTGTTTCCTTTGCTCAGCAAAAGCTTTTTATCTTGATGAAGTCCCAACTGTTCATTTTTTCCTTGCTTCCCTTGCCTTTGAATGTTTCTAGGAAGAAGTTGTTGGGGCTGAGGTCGAAGAGGTTGCTGCCTGTGTTTTCCTCAAGGATTTTGATGGATTCCTGTCTCACATTGAGATCTTTCATCCATTTTGAGTCTATTTTGTATGTGGTATAAGGAAGTGGTCCAGTTTCATTCTTCTGTGCACGGCTGTCCAATTTTCCCAACACCACTTGTTGAAGAGACTGTCTTTTTTCCATTGGACATTCTTTCCTGCTTCTTTGAAGATTAGTTGACCATAGAGTTGAGGGTCTATTTCTGGGCTCTCTATTTTGTTCCATTGATCTATGTGTCTGTTTTTATGCCAGTACCATACTGTCTTGATGATTACAGCTTTGTAATAGAATCTGAAGTCTGGAATTGTGATGCTTCCCATTTTGCTTCCCATTTCTTTTTCAAGATCGCTTTGACTATTTGGAGCATTTTCTGGTTCCATACAAATTTTAGGATTGTTTGTTCTAGCTCTGTGAAAAATACTGGTGGTATTTTGATTGCTTTGGGTAGTAGAGACACTCTAACAATGTTTGTTCTTCTAATCTATGAACATGGAACGTTTTTCCATTTCTTTGTGTCATCTTCAATTTCCTACATAAATGTTCTATAGTTTTTGGAATACAAAACTTTTATCTCTTTGGTTAGGTTTATTCCTAGGTATCTTAGGAGATTTGGTACAATTGTAAATGGGACAGATCTTGATTTCTCTTTTTGCTGCTTAATTATTGGCATATAGAAATGTAACAAATTGCTGTACATTGATTTTATATCCTGTGACTTTGCTGAATTGATGTATTCTAGCAATTTTTTTTTGTTGTTGTTGTTGGAGTCTTTTAGGTTTTTATAGAATATCATGTCATCTGTGTATAGAGAAAGTTTTACTTCTTCTTTCCCAATTTGGGTACTTTTTAATTCTTATTTTGTTGTTGCTGTTGTCTGATTGCTGAGGCTAAGACTTACAGTACTGTGTTAAATAGTAATGATGAAAGTGGACATCTTTTGTTCCTGACCATAGGGGAAAGGCTCTCATTTTTTCCCCATTGAAGGTGACATTGGCTGTAGGTCTTTTGTATATGGCCTTTATTATGTTGAGGTATATTTCATCTATCCCTAGTTTGTTGCAGGTTTTTATCAAGAAAGGATGCTGTATTTTGTCAGATGCTTTTTCTGCATCTTTTAAGAGGATCATGTGATTCTGATCTTTTATTAATGTGGTGTATTAGGTTGATTGATTTGTGAATATTGAAAAACCAACCCTGCAGCCCAGGAATGAATCCCAATTGGTCATACTGAATACTTCTTTTAATGTACTGTTGGATTTGATTTACTAGTATCTTGTTGACAGTTTTTGCATCTCTGTTCATCAGGGATGTTAGTCCTCCTTTCTTCTTTCTACATTTCTTCTTTCTCCTTTCTTAGTGAGGTCTTTGGTTTTGGAATCAAGGCAATGTTAGCCTTATACAAGGAGGTTAGAAGTTTTCCTTCCATTTCTATTTCTTGGAAAAATTTAAGAAGAAGAGATATTAATTCTTCTTTATGTGGCTGATAGAATTCCCCAAGGAAGCCACCTGGCCCTAGACATTTGTTGAGAGATTTTTGATTACTGATTCAATTTTTTTGCTGGTTATCTGTCTCTTCAACTTTTCTATTTCTTCCTTTTTCAGTTTTGGTAGTTTACGTGTTTCTAGGAATTTTTCTATTTCTTCCTTTTTCAGTTTTGGTAGTTTACATATTTTTAGGAATTTCTTCCAGACTGCCTAGTTCATTGACATATCATTTTTCTTAATATTCTCTTGTGATTATTTGAATTTCTCTTGTGTTCTCTCTTCTTTCATTCATGATTTTATTTGGGTTCATTCACTTTTTTCTTTTTTTTTCATAAAGTCTGGCTAGGGCATTGTCAGTTTATTAATTTTTATAAAGAACCAGCTTCTGGTTTCATCAATCTATTCTACTGTTTTGTTATTGTTGTTTGAATATCATTTGTTTCTGCTTTTATCTTTATTATTTTCCTTCTTCTGCTAGCTTTAGATTTAATCTGTTGTTCCTTTTCTAGTTCCTTTAAGTGCAAGATTAGGTTGCTTTTTTGAGATCTTTCTTGCTTCTTGAGGAAGGCCTATATTACTATATACTTCCCTGTTAGGACAACTTCTGCTGAATCCGAAAAGTTTTGGACTGTAGTGTTTTCATTTTCATTTGTTTCCATGTATTTTTTTAAATTTCTTTTTTAAAATTTTCCTAATTCACTCATTCTTTTTTTTTTCTTTTTTTTTTCTTTTTTTTTTATAGTAAGAGCTTTTTAGCCTCCATGTACTTGTGGATTTTCACATTTTTTTCTTGTGGTTAACTTCAGGTTTCATAGTGTTTTGACCAGAAAACAAACATTATACAATCTCAGGCTCTTTGTTCTTGTTAAGGCTTTTTTTGTGACCCAATGTGTAATCTATTCTGGAGAATGTTCCATGTGCACCCCCCCAAAAAAAAAAAATGTGTACTCTGCTGCTTTAGGATGAAATGTTCTGAATGTATCTGTTAAGTCCATCTGGTCCAGTGTATTGTTCAAAGCCATTGTTTCCTTGTTGCTTTACTGCTTAGATAATCTGTTTCTGTAAATGAGATGTTAAAGTCCCCTACTATTATTATATGATTATCAGTGAGTTCCTTTATGTTTGTTATTAACTGTTTCATATATCTGGGTACTTCCAAGGTCTGGGCATAAATATTTACAATTGTTAGATTTTCTTGATGGATAGACCCTCTTAGTTATGATATAATGTCCTTCTTCATCTCTTGTTGCACTCTTTTAAAAAAAAAAAAACTAGTTTGTCTGATATAAGTATGGCTACCCTGTGTTTCTTTTGATGTCCACTAGCATGGTAGATCGTTCTCCATTCCTTCGTTTTCAATCTGGAGGTGTCTTTATGTCTAAAATGAATGTAGGCAACATATAGATGGGTCTTGTTTTGTTGTTGTTGTTTTGTTTGTTTAAGTCCAGTGATACCTGATGTCTTTTGATTGGAGTATTTAGTCTTTTTACATTCAGAGTGCTTATTGAAATATATGAATTTTAGTGCCATTTTGTTACCTGTAAAGTTGGTGTTTCTGCTGGTGGTCTCTGTTCTAGTCTTTGTTGCTTTTGGTCTTTTTTTCCCTAGTCAGAGTCCCCTTTAATATTTCCTGTAGGACTCGTTCAGTGGTCATGAACTTTAGTTTTTGTTTGGGGAACTCTTTATCTCTCCTTCTTTTCTGAATAACAGCCTTGTTAGAAAAGTATTCTTGGGTGCATATTATTTTTCCCAGTCAACATATTTGCTATATTCTGTCATTGTCTTCTGGCCTGCTAAGTTTTTGTGGACATATCTTCAAACCTCATCTGTCTCCTCTTGTATAGGGTAAGTGCTTTTTTATCCCCCCTTGTTGCTTTCAGGATTCTTTCCTTGTCTTTGCATTTTAGGAATTTGACTATAATATGCCTAGATGATGGTTGGTTTTTGTTGAATTTAATGGGAATTCTCTGTGCTTTTTGGATTTCAATGTCTGTGTCCTTCTCCATATTAGGGAAGTTTTAAGCTATAATCTTTGCAAAACTTCTGGCCCGCTTTTCTCTCTCGATCTGCTGGGACTCCTATGACATGGATGTTATGTTTTAAGAAGTTACTAAATTCCCTAAATCTAATTTTGTGAGCCAATACCTTTCTTCCCCTCTTCTTTTCAGCTTCATTATTTTTCCATAATTTTATCTTCTGTATCACTGATTCAGTCCTTTGCTTTATTCATCCTTATTGTGATGGTATCCATTCGGGTTGGCATCCCAGTTACAACATGTTCAATTTTGACTTGACTAGATTTTTGGATATTTTAGTCTCTGCAGTAAGGGGTTCTCTAAGGTCTGCTATACTTTTTTTCAAGCCCAACCAGTATCCTTATAATAGCTGTTTTAAATTCTAGTTCAGACATCTTATTTATATTTACATTGATTAAATCCTTGGGTATTATTTCTACTTCCTATTGGTCTTTTGGGGTGAATTCCTGTTTTGTTGTTATGTCCAGGAAAAAAAAAATTCAATTGCAGCTGTGTTTTGGTCTGCTTGCTAAAAGAAGCTGGATCTAAGAAAGTTAAAAAATATATCTATATCTATATCTATATCTATACCTATACCTATAGATATAGATACATATATGTATATATAAATATATATGATATATATGAAATATGCATATATAATTTTTAAAGTGAAAGCAATTTAAAAGTAAAAAAGTTAAAAAAATAAAAAGCTAGATAGTACTTCTCCAAGAGCTGAAGCTTTGCAGCATTCTATGATCAGGAGACATAATGTGTACAAGGGGTTTGTGCTGATCTTCAAGGGAAAAGGCCTGTAAAACTGAATCTCAGACTGACTTGCCCTGGCAGAGATGGACCTAGATTGTGCAGGGGGTCAGGGCTTGGTATAAGTGGCCCCAGTCTCCACTTGGTGGTGGTGTTCACCTCACTGAGGTCAGTAATTGCTGATGGGCAGGGGGCAAATGGCATCAGCCCACTCTTTTGTCCCCAGAGGTAGAGTATTTATACTTGTGCTCTTAAGCCCTCACAGAAGAGCTTGTTTCCTTGGCTTCTGTCAAATCCCTGCCTTCCCCCTCCCTGTGTCTGCATTGTCTGCCAGCCTGGTGTTGCAGTACTCATGTTTTTCTTTTTTCCTTTCCTTCTTTCTCTCCTTCTCCTTCTTCTTCTTCTTTCTTCTTCTTTCCTCTTTTAAATCTCAGGCATGTGGCTTAGTTTCTAAACTCCAAATTTTAGGGACTCCTATGGTAAGCCTGTGTTGATTTCCTGGGGCAGGGTCTTGCCACACTTCTGCTGTTTGCCAGTCCGTCCCCGGGAAGCAGTCCCATGACTGCACAATGGTTTCAAGTTTATGGCAAAATGGAGCAGAAAGCCAGCATCATGGCTCACTCTCCACAGCCAGCATCCCCGTTCTTAATCCTGGGAACAATGCAGCACATTGGTGCCCCCCATTCTTCTGTGCCCAGTGAAGCCTTGCTGCCACTCCCAACTGCACTCCAAGCAGGGTAACTATTTCTTCCTGTGCAACCTAGGGGATTCTCACACCATCCTGTCCACTCCCAGGTCTCCCCTCTCCTTCACCATAGGAGCACTGCTAAGGCAGGCATGACCCCAGAAGTGGCAGAATTCTGAAACTCATATTTTGCTCTCACTAAGTGTAATACCTTGTAGTAGTCTCCAAAAGCAGCGCTCCCCTCCTTGGAGCACGCACAGTTCCTATCTCCCCCAAATCAACTCTCTGTAGCTCCTGCCTCTCACAATTCTACTTGTAGACTTGAAGTTCTGTTCTCTCTGTCCTCAGGATGATTTCTTGGGTGTTCAGAATGATTTGATATTCATCTAGCTGTGTTCTGGGGATGAGAAAAACTTAAGAGTCCCCCTATTCCTCCATCATTTTAACTTCTCCAAGAAATTATAATATGCTATAAATGAAGTTACTGCTTTAATTTCTCAGAGCACATGATAGCTATTCATGTTACTTGCTGATTTATTAAGTCAATATGGGGTGCCTGACATCTTCTAAATGACTATATAAAACCCTGGGGCTACAATATTGAATGCAACTAGACATGATCCCTGCCTCACGGAGTTTCTAGTCTATAAGGAGGTAGACATGTTAAGCACCCACAAGCTGCAAAACTGAAACTGTGATATGCAAGTTATAGAATGTGCAACTCTCAGATTAAGAATACAATAATATACACTAGGAGTATTAAGTCTCAAAGTGCCCATAATTTTGGTAATAGTATTAGTGAATATCATAAGAAGCATCTTTATTTGAATACATGGTTAAGTAAGATGATGTATAAAACATGTAGTCTAGTGATTGGCAAATAATCAGAACCAAATGCCAGGCTTCTTTACAGGAATTACTTAAAAGGAAATCATGGGTTGGGACCATATTCGGTTTTCAGCCCTATAACTCAAAAGTGACTGTTTTCTACCATTATTATGATTGGATACATACTCTAAGTATCAGTAATATTCACTGAAATGTTATGATTAAGTGAAACAGGATCTATTTTTAATTTTGATACATCTCTGTACTAACAGTCTTAATGAACATAAAAATTAAAATAGCTAGGTGACTTCAGATATTAAAATTGTAAACCCTCAAAACTTAGTCCAAATTTCATCCACCTCCTGAATTCTATTTTACATTTAGGTGATAGTTTCACTATAATTTGAAACACTTTGTTCCTAAATTATGTCATCATTAATCATTTTAAATTAAATTGAATCAACTTGTATTAAACAGTAGCTCATAACCTAGTAGCACTTAGAGAATCAAAGTATAGATGTGCCTGGATGGGTAAACCATTAGGTGTCAATATTGGTACAGTCAGGTTTTAAAGACATTTTGCTATACCCATTTACAAATAACTTATGTTAACTGTAAACATACACAGTTGAGAATGAAAAAATCTGTTAATGAAGTGATTTTTATTCCTACTTGGATTTGCTAATTAACAGCTTTATTGAAGTTACTTTTTTTTTCATAAAATAGTAAAACACTGTAAATTGACTAAAGTGTACTGATAAAAATTTTTAATAAGATATTCTTGAGTAGGGGCGCCTGGGTGGCTCAGTGGGTTAAAGCCTCTGTCTTTGGCTCGGGTCATGATCCCAGGGTCTTGGGATTGAGCCCTGCATCGGGCTCTCTGCTCAGCAGGAAACCTGCTTCCCCCTCTTCTCTGCCTGCCTCTCTGCCTACTTGTCATCTCTGTCTGTCAAATAAATAAATAAATCTTAAAAAAAAAGATATTCTTGAATAAAGGAAATAGTTAATAAAATCTAAGAGAAAGTTAAACTATGAAATTATATGGATTTTAAAGAGGAAATAATTTCTGATATTCATGTTTTTGAAAAAGTATAACTTGAGAAAGATTTTTTCTAGAAACAGCAAATAATAGAAGAAAAATTGACAGCTTAATGAATATATTGTGAGAGACTTAGAATCCTAATCATTAAGTAAAATTAAAATAAAAACATGAAAAATAGACATTTGCTCAAGGCAATTTGCTGTTTGAGGTTAAAGATACTCTATAGAGATGCTTATTTAATGATGTCAGGATCTCCAGTGGTCTCTTCATGAAAATAAACAATCAAATCCTTCCATGATTTGCTTTGATCCTTTTTATTCCTGAATTTCCTAAGAAAGTGGTCACTCCTGGCATCCTTTGTTGAGTCATTAATCCTTGTTAATGTCTTACTGGTTAATTTGTTACCCTTTCTTGGAAGGACTGATTTCTTATCCATAACATGACTAAAATACTTTGAAGACACAGGCTTTGACATACTTGAAAACTACATTTAGCACTTGAAGTATGCACTAGGGCAGAGATTTAGAGGAAAATTGGGTTGCACCATACAACATTGGCAGTTAGGTAGGATTTTTCAGGCTCCAGTGAGCTCTGACCTATACAATTAATTTGAGACAAGATCTTGGAGAATGGGATTTTGGCAACTTGGAACATTTATTTATTGGAATAGATATTTTTCATATGCTCTCTGATCACCTAAAAGACAATTGACACTAGCTCTCTTTCTTTTGCTACTGAGAAGCTTACTCTCTATTTTGGGAGTCACCTATATATAAAACACAAACAGATCCTTAACCTCTTTGTGTAGGTTTATTCCTAGGTATCTTAAGATTTTTGTGCAATTATAAATCAGAACAATTCCTTAATTTCTCTTTCTTCAGTTACATTGTTAGTGTATAAAAATGCAACCGATTTCTGTGCATTGATTTTTGTATCCTGCCACATTGGTGAATTGCTGTATGAGTTCTAGCAATTGTGGGGCGGAGTATTTTTGGTTTTCCACATAAAGTATCATGTCATCTGTGAAGAAAGAGTTTGACTTCTTCTTTGCCAATTTGAATGACTTTTGTTTAGTTTTCTTGTTTGATTGCTGGGGCTAGGACTTCTAGTGCTGTGGCAAACAATAGGGGTGAGTGGGCATCCCTGTCATGTTTCTGACCTTAAGGGAAAAGCTCTAAGTTTTTCCCCATTGAGAATGATATTCACTGGATTTTTGGTATATGACTTTTATGATTCTGGCACAAAAACAGACACATAGATCAATAGAACAAAATAGAGAACCCCAGAAATGGACCCTTAACTCTGATCAGCTAAACTTTGACAAATCAGGAAAGAATATTCAATGGAAAAAGACAGTCTCTTCAAAAAATGATGCTGGGGGGCGCCTGGGTGGCTCAGTCAGTTAAAGCCTCGCCTTCGGCTCGGGTCATGATTCCAGGGTCCTGGGATCGAGCCCCACATCAGGCTCTCTGCTCGGCAGGGAGCCTGCTTCCTCCTCTCTCTCTCTCTCTCTCTGCCTGCCTCTCTGCCTACTTGTGATCTCTGTCAAATTAATAAAATCTTTAAAAAAAAATGATGCTGGGAAAATTGGACAGTCACAGGCAGAATAATGAAATGACCATTTTCTTATACCATACACAAAGATAAAATGGATGAAAGACCTAAATGTGAGACAGGAATCCATCTGAATCCTAGAGGAGAACACAGGCAGCAACCTCTTTTACCTTGTCCACAGCAACTTCTTGCTAGACACATCGCTAAAGGTAAGGGAAACAAAGGCAAAAATGAACTATTGGGACTTCATCAGATAGAAAGCTTCTGTACAGCAAAGGAAATAGTCAACAAATAGTCAACAAATAGTCAAATTTGTCAAAATAGTCAAATTTCCAATAGTCAAAGGAAATAGTCAACAAAACCAAAAGACAACCTATGGAATGGGAGAAGATATTTGCAAATAACATAACAGATGAAGGGTTGGTATCTAAGATCTATAAAGAACTTATCAAACTCAACACCAAAAAACAGATAATCAAGTCAGGAAATGGGCTGAAGACATGAACAGACTCTTCTCCAAAGAGGACATACAATGGCTAAGAGACATATGAAAAAGTGTTCCACATCACTCAGCATCAGGGAAATACAAATCAAAACCACAATGAGATACCACCTCACACCAGTCATAATGGCTAAAATTAAGTCAGGAAATGACAGATGTTGGTAAGGATACAGAGAAAGGGGAACTCTCCTATACTGTTAGTGGGAATGTAAGCTAGTGCTGCCACCCTGGAAAACCATATGGAGATTCCTCAAGAAGTTAAAAATAAAGCTACACCTATGACTCAGCAATTTCACTACTGGGTATTTACCCCAAAGACATAGATGTAGTGAAAAGAAGGGGCACTTGCACCCCTACATTTATACCAGCAATGTCCACAATAGCCAAACTGTGGAAGAAACCAAGATGTCCTTCAACAGATGGTTGGATTAGGAAGATGTGGTTCATATATATAATGGAATATTACTCAGCCATCAGAAGAGGTGAATACTTTCCATTTACATTCACATGGATGGAACTAGAGGGTATTGTGCTAAGTGAAATAAGCCATTCAGAGAAAGACAATTATCATATGCTTTCACTTATATGTAGAATATAAGAAATAGTACAGAGTGTCATAGGGGAAAGGAGGAAAAAATGGAAAGAAATCAGAGAGGGAGACAAAACACGAGAGACTCTTAACTCCAGGAAATAAATTGAGGGCTGCAGATAGGGAGGAGGAGGGGAGATGAGGTAACTGGGTGATGGGTATTAAGGAGGGCATGTGATGTGATGAGCACTGGGTGTTATATACAACTAATAAATCATTGAACACTACATCAAAAATTAATGATATACTCTATGTTGGTTAATTGGATTTAAAGTAAAAAAATAAAACACAAACAAACCCCACACACATTTGGGGCAAATGCTTTTCAATTCATGTGATTTGAAATAACTTAATTTTGGCTGTCCTGAATCCAAAAGTAAGCTCCAGGTTTCCTCCAAGAGTTTTTATAATTATTAAATAGTTAAGTTTGTTTAAAGAGAGTACATGATAATAAACTATTTTTTTAAACAATGTTACAATGCTACATCAATATTTCTATCTGAGAAATATGTGTGTATGGCAGCTGTCAAAAGGAAATTTATTTAAAAGCTTGTTATAAGGTGTTTGTTTTTTTTTTTTTAACCTTTTAACAGTTAATTGCCTAAGGCAAACCATTAGGTGTCACATATTTAATTATCTTAGATGGTTTATTTTCTCCTGAAATGATCAATGCTTAAGCAGAAGTCTACCAATTTATCCTGAAATCTGCTATTTATTTCAATGCCTATAAGAGCCATTTTAGCTATTACCACAAGCCTTTATGTCTGTTCTACCACACCTTTTTAAAGTAAGTCTTTCTAAATTTTTGAAGTTTGAGTATTTATCTCTTCAAATCATTTTCCTTTGTTTTAATTTTGATAATTTTCTACTTTCTTTAAAAGGTTCTAACTTATTAGCATGGACTTATTGCTAATATAGTAATACTATATTATGTACTGTATGATCATTTTTCTTTCTAAATTCTTTTTAATGTTCTTCCTTTTTATTCTGTATCTGATATGCTTCTGGTATAAAAATTCATTGGTTTATATTAAATTTCATTGGGTTGTATTATCTAAAAATCATATTTGGTGATCTTTAGTCGAATGCATTTTTTCTTTTTAAACTTTCTCTGTTTTTCCCAGTACCCCCTACCTCTTGTCTGATTTCTAGAATAAAATTATGTTCATTTTCAGGCTATTACATATTTATTCACAAATACTATGAATTCTTCCCATACTTTGCTTTGACTGAATACATTTCAATGTTTATTATACTCGGGAAAATGTTTCAGTGACTTATCTAGGGACTTAAGAATTACTAGTAGATTGCTTCTCAGTGATGGTTCAGCTATAGAGCTGTTTCAGTTTATCTGAAATTTCATTATTAAAATAAGACCCTACTTCCAAAAGTTTTTGTCTAAGTTTTGGTTTAGGGAATTTCTTGATGGTTTTCTCTTACATTTTGGTATGTACTTTTTTCCTGGATGCATACATTGTAAAATGACATTTGTAAAGTGAAGAAGTTATTATTTTGCTTTTGGTTAATTTTAGGTATCAAACTATATATTTCTATGTCTTTCTGACCTACAAAAAACTGAAAGAGGTCTGTTAATCTTCTGAGATGGGGGTCCTTGTGATTACTTCCTTATAGATTTAAAATTTTGTGTAATTAATTTATAGCCAGTTTTATTATGCTTTGTTGCCTACCTTCTGTGATTTTTTTGTAGACAGCATATAAATTTTATATTTTAAATTTAATTTTTATTACATTTAAATTTTAAATTTAATCTGACTGTTTTGTTTAACTTACTTTCATTTATTATGGTAAATGATAAATAGGGATTTGTATTCTTTTATATTTTTACTATTATGCTTTATTAGAAATTTTAAAAACAGGTACTATGGACCAAGAACTGTTACACTACCATCTCATAGAACAATGCCATTTCTTCCAACAATAAATGTAAATACTATTGTTTATTTAGAGGTGAATATTTTAGGATATATTTAAATGACCAAGTCCTTGGCTAGTAAACAGTAGATTAAAATCCTGTTGAATTCTGCCTTAAACTCCTCTTGGTACATAGGGGTTATTTGATTCTCCAAGGACTAGGAAGTTATTTTTGTTCATTTTATGGGTTAACACATTTTTTTTAAGTGTTCTTAAAACTGTTTCTCAGATATTTAAAATCATTATCTAAGGCTCAACTAAGATATTAAAATACATTTGTAGTTTGGAATACAGAGCAAAACCCAACCATATGCAAAATGCACATTTCAATGAATAAAGATAAATGAGCAAATATATGACAGAAAAAAACAAAATAAGAAAATAAAGCTTATAGTTGATATTTGTCAAGGTTTTGAGCAAAAACCTTTGAATAAGTGAAGATGTATATGGTTAAAATGAAGTTTTAACGAAGATAAAATGAAGATAAGCAGTTATGGACATTTGTGTGTCAAGACACATGAAGCAGAAACTTCAGAAGATGCAAAAAAAGAAATGGAAGCACATGAAAACACCACTGTGACATAATTTCAATCACGGAATTGTCTAAGGACCAAAATCAAAGTAGAGAAAACCTAGGAAGCATAAGGAATTAAAAAAGAATAGTGACTTTGTATCACTGATAATACATGTAGAATAAAAAAAAAATAAGCATGGATTCACAAAGGAAAACCTTTGTAAGTTCAATAAAGTAAAAATAATGCAAATAATATCTAATTACCATAAAGAAACATAAAACTAAAAAAATTGAAAAATCTCGCAAATCTCTTCTATCAGATAATTAAAAACCTTTACAGTATTTCTTAAAAGTAATAAAAACACTATGTATCAGACTCTATAGAATACAATTGCAACAATAACTAGAGCATTATTGATAATTAAATGCTGAATTCATAGAAATAAAAGGCTGAAAATAGTCCTTCTATAAAGCATTCTGAAAAGGAATGTAGGATGAAAATGAAAAATAATAAGGAAAAGAAAAATAGAAATTAGTAAGAATAGAAGAGCAGATCAACTACCAGCTAATTTAATCAAGAAAATTAAAAGGGAAAAAGCAAAAAATACACAAAATAAGAACTTAAAAGGCCTAAACAGTGAAAACCAGGAAATTAAAAATAACATGATGCTGATTTGCATATTTATAAATACTAGAAACTTAAATGATTTAGGTAATCAAAGAAAAATTACTAAAATTGACCCAAGCAGGAACATTGGGATAGTTCAGTCGGTTAAGCTGCTGCCTTAGGCTCATGTCACGATCCCCAGGGTATTGGGATCATGCCCCACATCAGGGTTCCCTGCTCAGTAGGGAGTCTGCTTCTCCCTCTGCCCCTCTTTACCTCTGCTCATGCTCACTCACACTCACTGTCTCTCTTTCAAATAAATAAAATCTTAAAAAAATAAAAGTGACCTAAGCAGATAAAGAAAATTAATCTAGCCTAATTCCCATAGAATAGAGAAATTTATCAAAGACCTATAACAACATTCCATCCTAGCCCAACACTCTGTTTGTTTTTTTTATTTTGTTTTGTTTTGCTTTCATTTTTTACGAACCAAAAAAACAGGGCAAAACTGAATAGGAAAATTGAACCAATTTAACAAAACCCAGATAATGTCAATAGTACTAAAATGATTTCAGAGTATGAAAAAGAAAAACTTCAAATATGTTTAGATAGGAAACATTGATACCTATGTACAATATTGGCAAAGCATTTAAAAAGAAAACTAGAGATTTCTGAAAAATCCTGAAATATAGCAAATTGAATTTTCACTTAAGAAATGATAAACCATGACTAAATTTATTTCAGAAATGTGAGGATGGTTTACTTTTAGGAAATGAATTAATATAATTCATGTATTCACAAAAGAAATATTATCACCTCCACTAATGCTAATTCCACAAATTCTAATACCTACTTCCTAATTAAAGAATTTTAAAAGTTAAGGAACTTTTGAGGAATTACTTAAAAAGTTAAGGAACTATTCATTGATTTCTATTCCATTAACATGGTAAAATACATGTACCTTCGTCCAGAAATCACCATCCTTAAAAAATGAGGAAACATTAGACATTTTTTCCATTAGAGTCAGGAAAATAAAAGTATGCATGTTATCACAAATAAGATTTTAATGATGGTTTTGTAGATGTTAATGTGTTAAGGCTAAAGAAATTAAGGGAGACGTGCTCGGAGAAAGGAGATAAAGTTCTCTCTATTGACAAATGATATGATAATACCCCTGATCACAAAGAGAATCAACGACAGAAGTATCTGTTGGGGTAACAGGATACAAACTAACATGTAACTATAATCTATTAAAAGATAAAATGAAAGAAAAGAGTTCAAAGACTAGGGAGAGATAAATGGCATAGTAACATGAAACGAAAAGAATAAAATCTAAAAAGATTCAAATATACCTGAATATCATAATAGACTGGAATAAATGGACACTTGTGTTCTTAGATAGGATAGTTCAACCTCATAAAGATTTAGTTCTTAAGTTAATGTATAAATTAAATGCAATCTTAGTAAAAACTCATAGGAAAATGATCAATAGATAGGAAAATGCTGAAAAAGAAGAATAACTGGGCATCTGTATGGCTCTGTGGGTTAAAGCCTCTGCCTTTGGCTCAGGTCATGATCTCAGAGGCCTGGGATTGGGTCCTGCATCGGGCTGTCTGCTCAACAGGGAGCTTGCTTCCCCCTCTCTCTCTGCCTGCCTCTCTACCTGCTTGTGATCTCTGTCAAAAAAATAAATAAAATCTTAAATTAAAAAAAGAGTAGCTACCAGATATTCTGCAATAATATATAAAATCTTCATTAAAACAGTATTAATGAAAATAGTATGTATTTGGCACACGGCTGGACCAATGGGATAGAATGGGAATCCAGAAATATTTCCTTAAATGTGGTATATGATAAAGTTGGCTTCTAAAATATGTGTGGAGTAGGAAAGCCAGACTTAAACAAACAAACAAAAAAACAACCTGAAGTAACTGGATGGCCATTTAAGAAAGGGTCAGAAATCTATAAAATGAAACCATAGATTTACTACTGTAGTATTTTAATCTTGAAATATGAAAGATCTTTAATATTCAAAATTCAGAATCTGTAACAGTTCAGACTGATAAATTATTTTTTAAATTCTGTATAAATGTTAGGAATAAGAGGAACTCCATAAGCAAAATTAAAGTGATGAACAAGAAAAAAATGTTTCCAGTTTTTGTTCACAAAGGAATGATTTCAAAATTGTTAGATCTTAAGAATTGAGAAGACCATACATAAACAGATAAAAGGGAGATAAATAGGAGGATAAATTCAGAGAAAAAGACAATGACCCATAATAATACGAACACGTGCTCAATTATATGAAGAGAAATGTAAATCAAAATTATATAGAAATACCACATCTTACTAGCAGATTGGCAAAACTCCCAAAGTTTGACCACACACTTAGTTGGCATAGCTTTGGAGAACAATTATTCTTATTATTGCTGATAAACATGAAAAATTATGCAAATCCAGGACAGGATTTCTTAGCTCTATCAGAAACTAATATACATATTTTTCCCTTTGACTCACTGATTGGAATCCACCCTTAGGTTAAGTCTCCACAAATAGGCAAAATATGCATGAAGCTTCTCATGAAAGTTATTTATAAGTGGAAATGATGGAACACCAAATAGAGGTCTATCAAAAGCAGGCTGTGGTACACCCCCAAACTGATGAACTTAGTTATGTAAATTCAGGTGGGCTTGTGTGTGTGTGTTTACATTTTTAAAAAATTTTTTTATTTGTCAGAGAGAGAGAGAGCACAGGCAGGCAGAGAGGCAGGCAGAAGCAGAGGGAGAAGCAGGCTCCCTGCTGAGCAAGGAGCCCGATGAGGGACTTGATCCCAGGACACTGGGATCAAGACCTGAGCTGAAGGCAGCCGCTTAACCGACTGAGCCACCCAGGTGTCCCTGTGTGTGTGTGTGTGTGTGTGTGTGTGTGTGTGTGTGTTTAGATGAAGAAATAATTTTGTCTTTATCACTGTGCATTTTGATGCCTTTGCTTATTTCTCTGGAAAACTAATAATTTTAATTCCTAGATTTTTGTGCTTTATTTTTTTTACATGTTATCTTAGTTTGTAATCTCTTTTCCTGTACGTTTTGGATACGTTTCTCAAATTTACCCTCCATACCGTTGATTTGATTTTCTGTAATCAAATCCAATTGGGACTACCTCCAATGTGGATTTTTATTATGCCACTCTTACGCTGCCAGCCCCCTTTCCGTCTTAACTCAGTCAGTTTTATCCTTAAGGCTTCTTGATTCTGCTTCCTATAACTCATTTCCTTTTGCATTATTTTGAGCACAACAAGCTGCTGCTTACTTAAAAAAAAAAAGAAAAGAAAAAAGTATATCTATTCTTCTTGTGAAGGTTATTTTCAAAGTTACTATTTTTTTTTTCCTGGGACTATTAAGTATAATTTGCTTTTTGTTTATACTGAGTAGTAATTCATAGATTTATTTTTATTTGTCTTGTCTGGGCAGAGTGTTTGTCCTCAGGATAGATGCCATGTTTCACAGCTCCTGTCACTATTTACTTGAATGGTAGGTGGTTTATCTTCTTCTATCTCAGCCTGAAGCACCACCCTAAGCTTGATTTGCAATTCGTGAAGTAGTTCTGTAAACTGAGCTTCCATCATCTGCTGCTTCAATGCTAAGATTCTCCTGTTCCAATATTCACTTACTGTTGGAATTCTTTGAACATAAAATGCTATATCCTTGCTTCTTTCCCAATACTGCTCCTTGCTTTTTTCAATTCTATACTGCTGAATATAACATTTGAATCAACATAGTTCTACTTAGGTATAAAAGGGAAAGAAGCCAATACATGTTGGAGACAGAGCTGTTCCCTGTGTTCTGAATTTTCATGCATATCCTATCTTTTGGGGGGGGGGTATTTCAGTCCAAAATGTGGATGTTTTATATATATAGTACAAGAATATGTCATGACTTATTAAGTGGAAGTCTTGCCCAGATTTAGGCCTAAAGCCTCTCCTTAGGTTCACTTAGTTTATTTTTGAATAACTGTATTAACTCTTCTGCAATACTTCTGTATACAATAGTATGGAATTTGTTCTTTTCTTCCATCCTTCCATTTGTTCTCCCTTTCTTCATTTTTAAATGAAAAGAGATTAATTCAAACCTTGTGGTTAAAAAGTGTGCCTGACCTTTCCCATGATTCTACAGACCATCTAGCTGGGTACTGGTCACATCCTCACCTGAAAATTATGTTAATATGCATAGCCCCTTGCCTGGCTTTGAATCTAGCAGGCATTTGTCCACTGTGACTTTGCTACACTTGAAATTGTCTACTTTTTAGTACCTGGTTTTGTGCCTCACATATGCAGTACAAGGAAAAAAATCTATCTCCGTCTTATTCACATATACTCAAAAAAAATTAGGGGGCAGCCATTTCTCAGTACCAACCTAACTTCTAAAGGACAGCTTTCCTAATTTCCATATATATGTATATACACATAGAAATGCACGTTATAAAATATATTAATAAAATTCACATTTGAGGCCATTCCACAATGTCAAACTAATAGCAACAGTAAAACATTACATTGAAATAATCCAATTAAAAGTGATAGCTTGGGTGCCTGGGTGACTCAGTCAGTTAAGCGACTCACTTCAGCTTGGGTCATGATCTCCGGTTCCTGGGATGGAGCCCCACATCATGCTCCCTGCTCAGTGCGGTATCTGCTTCTCCCTCTCTCTGCTCTTCCCCCTGCTCATGCACTCTGACTCTCTCAAACAAATAAAATCTTTTAAATGAAAACATATATAGGGATAGCTTTTTTCAGAAATAAAGTAAGAATTACTCTGGATCAAGAGAAGTTCTCAAGTGTGATTATTGGGACTGAAGCTACAAATTTGTTGAGCTCAGAGTACAGTTGCAGATGGCATTGAAGTATTCCATTGCTCTGTGAAAAACAGAAACTAGGTATGTGATATTCTCATTATCCACTCATAGTAGGAGCCACTAAGAACTGGCATTAGACATACAGTGGGATGAGACCAAAAGCACCTGTGGAGAAAAGGAAAAGTCTTTAAACAAAGACACTTGAGCGCAGAAGGGAGAGAGAGAGGAATGAAAGTCTTTGACCCAAAATATAAAAATATCTTGATAAATGGATAAGAAAGATACTTTAAAAAACAAGTAATTCAGAAGTTACTAATGAAAAATAAAAAGAACAACTTAAATAAATGGAAAATGTATAGAGAAATCTTCAGTTCATGGAAGTTTATAAAAATGTATGTATACATACCTACTTGCAGGGAATTAAAAAGCAATATAGGTAGTAACAAAGCTAGAATGTTTGGGGAACAGAACTTTTGCCTCAGCAGTATTCCAGCATTTATTCCTCAGCTTCCAAAATGTTGAGACACCATTAAGGAGTCATCAGCAGCAGAGGAATCTCCCTGATACAGCTAAGTTCTGGGTCACAGACAGCTACTTCTCCAGTCTCCTGGGGATCAGAGGCAATTACACTGGCAACAGTTGTGGTCGTTTCTTATTCTACATGTCTCCAGAAGTAATAGCTCTTATTGAGTAGTGGGTCTGTTCTGGAAATCACTGAGAGACCTAAAACACATGTCTTCAACTCTTCCAGCAATTTTTATAAGCACTTAATCTCCTGAATGAAATTATTTTCTACTTAAATACTTAAGGTTCATGGAAGATTGTGAATGTGCTTTGGTGATTTGATGAGATTTGGTGTGAAATTGATGTGATTTGGTTTCCCATCTCCATAGGAATAGAAAAGTCTGTGGTATGTTGACATTAAAAAAAAAAAATTAAATTATTACCTGGAATTAAGTGGAATGAGATATCCATTTAAGGCTAGTCTTTGGTAGACCAAGAGTTTACTTTTAGAGAACCACTGAGGGAAGAATGATGTATTACAAGGGCTGGCTCTTTTTCAATACAATAAAAGGAAAAGAAAGAAAATGACAATTTCACACCTTGGTATGGTCAGAAACTGAGTGGTTTCTAGAAGGACCATAAAATATTTTTTGTAATTAAAAGTCTTATTTAGCTGGAAATTAGATGGGTCACCAGAATCTGTTGTTTGTTGAATTGCAATGTTAAGTTCAATTCACAGCTTTACCAGATCTCTTATACAAATGCCAGGACATGTATCTGGAGAGAGAGAGGGTGCCTGAAAATAAGAATAGAGAAATTCAAATATATTTAGAAATAGCTAACCCCGAACACTAAAACACTCATGGGCCTCCTTAAATAGCAGAAGCAGCCTCTTCAGTAACTGAGAGATCTGTCCTCCCTTGGATGGGAATTTACTACCTTCCTTGAGAAGAGTGTCTTTCAGAGGTAGTCCATTTTTTTCTTTTTTTAACTCCTCCAAGCTTAGTTCTACTCATTGTTTTCAGAATTTTTAGCACAAATTGTAGTGCTTCTATGTGTATATATTTAAAGTAGATATGTAGTCTTAGACATGCTTAACCATTTTACTTAGAGTGATGAGAAATGTTTAGAGATTATTATTCAATGATTTCAAAGAAGCCTATTAAAGGCCATACCTTATTCTGGAAGGTCAGAGATGAAGAACAATATTAACATTAGTTAGGAAAATCATAGTAAGAATGGACAGCCAATATGACATATGGATGGTAAACTGGAAAATCAAAAAGGCTAGAGAAGATTTTAGTAAAAACACCATTAGTGAGAGAGAAGGAGAAAGGAGAAGGGAACCTTTTACCAATTTGAGGTTATACATCATTTTCAAACCACTAATCATTTAAAAAAATAACTGTATAATATACTCCAAGAGGAGAATAAATTAAAAAAAAATCCATACAGTCAATCTTCTTAAATATAATTTTGAATGTAATAACAATGGATTAGCAATCTGAGCATGAAAGAGGTTGATTAATCTGGATAAGATCACAAAATAAAATTAGCGACAGTCAGAAATTAAAATACATGTCTATTGTCTCCTGAATCTTTGTACTACAAAAATAAGAAAGTGGAGTTCTGTCCTCAAACAGCATAATTTACCCCTCTATTAACCTCCTAAATCACAATGGTATATTTGTTTCAATATTTAAACATACACTGACAAAACATGACTCCAAATTTGTAGTTTACATTAGAATTCATTCCTGGTGTATATTCTTGTGGGTTTTGGCATGTATGTATTATTGGACAACCATATGTGATTTCACTACCCTAAAAATCCTCTGTGCTTAAGAATAGAGGGGCACTTCCTCAACGTAAAAATTTTTTACAAAAACCTTAGAGCTACCATCAGACTTAATGGTAAGAAACTTGAAGTTTTCCCATAGATATTAGCAACTAGGCAAAGATTTTCCCACTCAGCACTCTTCCTAGTGTCCTACTAGAACTCCTGACTAGTGCAGGGTTACAAGAAAAAGAAATAAAAATGTATATAGATTGTGAAGGAAGAAATAAAACTCTTTACTGATGACATGATTGACTACATAGAAAATGTAAAAATTCCTGGAACTAATAAGCAATTATAGCAAGGCTGCAAGACAGAAGATTAGTATATAAAAGTTAATTGCTTTCCTGTATAACAATGATGAACAAGTAGAATTTGAAATTAAAACCATTACCATTTACATTCCCATCACAAAATAAATACTTAGGTCTGAAATAACAATAGGTATAAGATCTACATGAGGAAAACTACAAAAGTGTGATGAATTAAATTGAATAACTAAAGAGACTTTCTATGTTCATGGATAGGCTGAGTCAATATTGTTAAGATACCAGTTTTTGCCAACTTGATCTACAGATTCAGTAGAATCTCAATCAAAATCCCAAGTTATTTTAACGAATATCAACAAAAAAATTCTAAGTGTTATATGGAGGGGCAAAAAACAGTACTCTAGGTGACACAGTATTGCATGATTGAGTCTGCTCTTGGAGCTCTCTATTGAATTTTTCAAGTTCTATAGGTGCATTCTTCAGTTTCAGGATTTTGGCATTGTTCTTGAATTTTTTAAAATTAAACTTCTCATTTTGTTTATGGATTGTTTTCCTCATTTTGTTTAATTGTTTAGTTTCTCTTGGATTGTACTGAGTTTCTTGATGATTATTTCAGTTTTCTTGGCAGGCCATTTGTAGATCTCCATTTCTTTAGAGTTAGTTATTGGAGATTTATTAGTTTCCTCTGGTGATATGATGTTTGATTCTTCACGATAGTCCATCATTGATGTCTGTGCACTTGAAGGAGCAAAACACTCTGACAGTCTTCATAGACAGATTTTGGTAGGGAGATAACACATCTTATTAGGTTCTAGATGATGAGATTGTCTTTGAGATCCCACTCAAGTGGGGTTGTGGCCGGGTCACATGGCTGCTGCTCAACCCACAGTGGGATCTGCTATTGTTGGGCTTATTACCAGGGGTTTGGGTGGTAATGGATCCTGTTTAGTATGAATGGATGGAACTGTCTCCACTACTTTTGTTTGTAGAGTTACTCCTGGCCAGTGGTGCCCTTCGAAATCTACAGTTGGGTTCACCAACTTTTACTGGTGCATGGAGGAGTGTGGGTTTTGCTATCTCCCTGGGAAGACTCCTACTAGGTCACTGGATGAGTTGCAGGGCAGTCAGGTCTGGCCCAGGGATGTGGCTGAGTGGAGCTGATCTAAGTCATAGGACTTATTAAGAGCCTAAGGATGAGAATGAGGTCTGCAGGACTTTCTTCAGGGGCACAGATAAATATGTATTTGTTGGTTCTCTGGGCAGGCAGTAGTGCTCTTGGGACTCATTCACAGGCTTCTAAAAGGTACACAGGATCAAGGTTGGGAGGCATTTTACCCAAAACATGGTTGGGTGATATTCCTCCCAGGTCCCTTGGCAAATGGTGCTGGTGTCAGGACCAGGACCAAATGGAGCTGTGGTTAATTCCTCTAGGATATGGGGCTGCTTCCAGGATTGTAGTCAAGACCATATTGGTAATTTTGCCATCTTGGCATAGGCCTGCCTTCTCAGAATGACCCTTCAGTATTTTAGGCTCCACTAGAGTTTTGCAAGTGCCTTACTGGATCCTGAAGCATCACAAAGGCTTTTTTTTCTTTTTTTTTTCATTCTGTGGATGACTGCTGAATTTTTGTTGGGGGTTATTAATGGGGAGCCTCTTATTTAGCCATCTTGATGACCCTGTCATTCTACAAACTTTGTAAAGTTGTGTTTTTATTTTCACTTAGTTGTAACTATTTTTAAATTTCTCTTAAGATGTCTTTGACCTAGGGGTGCCTGGGTGGCTCAGTGGGTTAAGCCTCTGCCTTCGGCTCAGGTCATGGTCTCAGGGTTCTGGGATTGAGCCCCGCATCAGGCTCTCTGCTCAGTGGGGAGCCTGCTTCCCCCTCTCTCTCTCTGACTGCCTCTCTGCCTACTTGTGATCTCTCCTCTGTCAAATAAATAAATAAAATCTTAAAAAAAAAAGATGTCTTTGACCTATTTGACATATATGTTACTTAGTATGTTATTTAATCCCAATATTTTGGGATTTACATATATCTTGGTGAATATTCCATGTTAGCTTGAGAACAATGTATATTCTGCTGTGGTTCGATGAAGTAGTCTATAGATGTCAATTATATCCAGTTGATTGTTGGTGCTATTTGGTTTAACTATATACTTAACTGATTTTCTGTTGGCTGGGTATGTACACTCCTGATAGATGTGTGTTCAAGTCTCCAGCTATCATAGTATGGGTTCATCTGTTATTTTTATAGTTCTGTCAGTTTTTGTCTTAATTTATTTGATGTTCTCTTGTTAGATACGTACATGTTAAGGATTCTTTAATTTTTTGATATTATTTTTTTGATTTTATTTAAATTCAGTTAGTTAACATATAATGAATGCATCATTAGTTTCAGATATAGACTTCAGTGATTCATCAGTTGCATATAACACCTAGTGCTCATCACATGACATGCACTTCTTAATGCCCATTACTCAGTTACTCCATGCCACCACGCATCTTCCCTCCAGCAACCTTCATTTGTTTCTTAAAGTTAAAAAAGTCTTTTACAATTTGTCTCCTTCTCTGATATCAGCTTATTTTATTTTTCCCTCCCTTCCCTTATGATCCTCTGTTCTGTTTCTTAAATTCCACATATGAGTAAAATCATATGGTAATTGATTTTCTCTGATTGCTTTATTTTGCTCAGCATAATACCCTCCGGTTCCATCTACATCGATGTAAATGGTAAAATTTCATCCTGTTGGATGGCTGAGTAATATTCCATTATACACACACAAAGACACACACACACACACACAGACACACACACCCTTTGTTTTATCTATTCAGACAACCTCTGTCTCTTAACAGGTATACAATTCCTGCTCCATGTGTGATTTTGTTTCTGCAGTTTCATTTACCTGCAGTTAACCACAGTCTTGAAGCAGTAATTCTCCTTCTGATGTATTGTCAGAAAGACAATAGTAACCTAACACTTCTTCACAATGCCTCTGTCATTCACCTCATTTCATCTCATTACATACACATTTTATCATCTCACATCACAAGAAAGAGAATATTTGAGAGAGACAGAGAGCGAGACACCACATTCATATAACTTTTATGGTACATTATAATTTTTATTTTTAATCTCATATTGTGCCTAATTTATAAATTAAATTTCACCATAGGTATGTGTGTAGAGGAAAAAACATAGTGTATATATGGTTTATTACCCTCTGGTTTTAGCCATCTCATCCACAGGATATGTGGATAAAAAGGGACTATAGATTTTGGCCATTGGCATTTAAGGTGATTTTTAATTATAATTAGAAATAGGTACCATATTTTTTAACTGTTTATTTGTGGCCCATTTTCTTAGTTTTATTTTTGTCCTTTTCTGTATTTTGTGTGTGTGTGTGTGTTTGTGTGTGTGTGCAACTTTTTTGTTTTTTACTGAGCATTTCAAAATTCCACTTTCTCCTCTTTCTTAGGATATCAGTCATACTTTTTTAATATTTTATTTTAATCAAAAAAATTTTTATTAATATACAATGTATCTTTTGTTCCAGGGGTACAGTTTTGTGATTCATCAGTCTTAGACAACACACAGTGCTCACTACAACACATAGTCTTCAAACTTTTCCTTAGTAGTTTTACTAGAATTTGCATAAATTTAAAAGTAATCCAGGTCCACGTTGATATAATATACCTCTTCCCTTAGTACAACTATCTTATAATGTTCCTCCTTCCTGTTGCTTATATGATTGTTGTCTTTCATTTCACTTACATATAAGTGTACATAAGCATTTATTTACGTAAGTATGCATCATTGAATACAGATATCTATATCAATAATAAAAAATAAATTTCCGTTTTGCCTCATGTAATCCTTTTTTAATGGTTTTCCTTAGTTCATGTTGGTGTGAGTTTCTCACCTATTTATCGGCCTTCTTTCTAAAGAACTTGTAATCTCTCTTCAAGGCCACTTTACTGGCAACAGATTCCTTCTATTTCTGTCTATCAGAGAAAGTCTTTATTTTCACTTTTGAAGGATAATTTTGCCAGGTACAAAATTCTAGGTCTTTCACTCTTTGTCTTAATACTTTAAGTATTTTGCTCTACTCTCTTCTTGCCTACATGGTTTCTGATATAAGTAAGATGCAATTCTTTACCTTTGTATCTTTATATGTGAAGTGTTTTCCCTCTCTGACTTCTTTCAGGATTTTTTTTTCTTTAATTTTTTTCAAGTTTGAAAATAAGACTAGCTACGATTTGGGGGAGCACTCATTCTGCCTGATGTTTCTGAGCTTCATCATTGTTTTAAATTATGCTTTTCTTCCTTTCTTTCTGATATTCCTGATATTTGTGTGTTATACTTTTGTAGTTGTACCACAATTTTTATATGTTTTGTTTTTTGTTTTTTATTTCCCCTTTGGTTTTCAGTTTGGGAAGTTGAAATTGAAATGAAAATTGTAAAGCACAGATTCTTTCTCCACCATCTCCAGTTTATTAATGAGTCTATCAAAGGCATTCTTCATTTTTGTTATCCACTTTTTAAAAAATCTCTAGCATTTCTTTTTGGTTCTTTCTTAGAATTTCTTTTTCTCTGTTTATATTACCCATCTGTTCTTGCATGCTATCTACTTTAGCCATTAAAGTCCTTAGCATATTAATCATAGTTGTTTGAAATTCCCACCTTAATAATTCAACACCCTTGCTATATCTGGTTCTGGTGCTTGCTCTGTTGAAGCCTTTCAGTATCCTCTGTAATTTTTTTTTTTTTTTTTTTTTTTTTTTAAGAGAGCAAGCAAGTGTATGAGCAGGGTTGGGGGATGGGCAGAGGAAGAGGGAGAGGAATCTTAAGCAGGCTCCATGCCCAGCATGGATCCTGACTCAGGGCTCCATCTCATGATATTAAGATTGTGACCTGAGCCAAAATCAAGACTAGGATGCTTACTAACTAAGACACCCAGATGCCCCTAGTATACTCTTTATTTATTTATTTATTTTTTGTTGAAATCTGGACTTGATGTACTGGGTGACTAGGTCAAGTGAATAGGTCTTTAGTGGTGTGGAGGTAAAGTATGGGGAAGAGGACATGTTTTATAAGCCTATGATTAGGTCTATTTTTGGGTGAGCCTTTTCTCAGAACTTAAACAGTCCTTCTTAGTTTTCCCTTCAGTACTGCTCTTCCCCCCCAGTAGGTTAGGTACTGATAAAACACCAGCAACTTAGGCCCTGATAAAACAGGTTCTTCTGAATGGAGGACTGGTTAAGAACAGAATGCTATGGCATATCTCAGGAAGGTTACTTTTCCCTTTCCCCTGCAGGAAGTATGGGGGAATTTTTCTGGTAATAACTGTAAAAGTCTGGTAAAAGCCCTAGAAGTAAAATTCCTAGAAGTAAAAGCCCTAGAAGTAAAATTCACAAGTACACTCCACTGAGCATATCCCTTGGTATTTCTAACTCTGATTTGCTCATATTGAAGATCCAACAGTTGGTCAGCTACAGTTTAGGTTTTCCTATTCTGGTACTAGTTTCTGTTCTAGAGCTTCTGCTCTAGTAAGTTCTTGTATTATGTCTCTCTCTCCAACTTTGGTAGTAGCAGTTTGCCCTGTACAACCTCACTTCTCTGATAAGTGAAAATTTGTTTGTTTATTTATTTATTTATTTATCTATTTTTGTTCAGCTTTTTACTTGACATAGAATGGAGTGGTAACTTGTAAGTTCTTTACAGTGACAGACTAGAAGTCAGAAGCCTCAAAACTACCTTTTTTTTTTTCTTACTGAAACGAAATTAGAATTAGTACATTGATACGTGAATAAAAAGTTTCATTTTTTTTTATCTTGTAAGTAAATTTGATTAAGAAACACCCTTTTCAAGTTGCACTTCACCCACTGTATATTCCAGAATTTTTTTTTTTTTTTTTGCTTGAATTGTGACTAATTTCATTTTATACCTGAACAAAATTTCTAAACCCATTTAGGTTAGCCATTCTGATTGGGATCCTAATGACTCTTGACCAAAGTTCTTAGAGTATCTTCAGTCACCTAATTATGCTCAATATACAACTTCCAATTTTATTTCTCATTTGTCCAAATGCATCTCAGATTTTTAAGACCATATGTCATAGACTTACATATTACTAGTATTTCATATACCCTCATATTGAGCAGTTCTTTTCAAGTAAATTGATCAAGAAGAGAAAGAGTAGAAGTAAATAGATTGAAATGCAGTAAGAATCAGTGTGTGTCATTCATTAATTTTCACTTCAGGCAAACCATTTTTCTTCATTGTTTTATGTACAGATTAAGTAGTATGCCTCATTTGTCAAAATCACCTCAGAGTGAGTTAAAGGATATTTTCACCTCTTTTATTTTCAGTAAGTTGCCAATACTAATCTTGCCATCTTTCTGTCCTAAATCATGGTTGGTGAAGGTTTTGACTTCATTTCTGCCCATTTTCAAAGCAATTACTTATGTAAAATACTATTTGGGGGACAGAAGTTAATTACAACATTTAGTTTCACTTACTGAGATTATTTTTTCTATTATTTTATTGCTCTAACTTTCCATGTTGCTTCTCTGAAAAAGGAAAATTTGTTTCACTATCAATATTTTGTGCATTGATTTCCATTTCGACAAACATTTTTCCTACATAATGATATATTTTTAAGACATTATTAACAGTTCTGACTTGTGTCTGAATCAAATTAATGAAATTGAATGTGACAGAAGTCAAAGTTACTAAGCTTTTCTCTCCTTTTTTTCCTCTGTAGTTGAAAGTTACTGCAACGATAGCTATCTGTATTTCTATATCTTGTTAAATTTTAACTTGTGTTTGAAGGTTAGAATTACAGTGAAGCTTTACCAAATGCAGTGCACTTGTCTTTGTTGTTGATTGTCTCAGCATTTACATATGGCTCTTGGCATCAGTAATAAGATTTTTGAGAGACTCTGTTAATGTTCGTCTGTAAGAAATAACACAGTGGTTTATCTATTACTAGAAGTTTAGACTCTTGTTGCCCTTTTTGCAGATAGCAACTCTGTTAAGGTACAAGAGAAGACAAACTCTTTTGTCTGAAATTTGTAAACTTTATGTGCATTTATTACTCATGAGATAAAAACTCAAGTAATCAAAAGACCTATTTATTCATTAAAATATTTTAAAGCTGAATATTTATAATGTTAGTTTGATGTGTAAATACAGTGAAAAAATAATCTCTTTTTTATTATTAAAAAATAATCTCTACTGATAGTCTCAACCATATTTGGTCATTAAATCAGACCTAAATTTAAAATTTAGACTTTTTTCTGATACTATTTTTATTGTGCACCCATATATTTAAATCGTGCACTTGTGATGAGCACCAGCTGATTTATGAAAGCATTTCATAGCTGTATTATACACTTGAAACTAATACTACATTGTACGTTAACTGAGATTTAAATTAAAACTTAAGAGTAGCATGGCTTTTGAATACTTTATCTTTTTCCACAATATATTGTCTTCATGGTTTAGATTTCTGTAACTAATGAAAAAGGAAACCAAATAATCTGATTGAAAGTATTTACAAAAATTAGACAAACATTTAATATTTCTACTTGGGTAATGGTTTTTCCTCCTTTTTCATGGGAAAATTTTCCATTTTAATTTGAGCTTTTGAGTGCTTATATAGTAGACGGAGAAGCATATTTGGCAGGTGTATTTGGGTACTAGCCAGAAGGAAAGGGCACTCATAGGAAAAGATAAAGCAAAAGGATGGAAAATAATCTCCATTAGGAGGAGGTACACATACAGGTCCACCTTTCATAACTTACACTTCTTTTCTATGTGATTCCTAATTGTGGTGGCATTCAGTACATGGAGAGTATATTCTACAAAGCTGTGGAAATGCTACTTCTTGATCTACCTTCCTCTACAGTCATAATTAATGAAATGTCATGTGGAGATTTATTCTCAAACCTACTGTGTAACAAACGCTTCGGTGTTTTCCCCCAAAATACTAAGAACGATTTTTCATGAAATTGTTTGAGAGGTTTTATTTATCTAAATAGTCCTTCATATTTTCCATTTGATTCCAAAAATGTGTTCAAATGAGTGATCACTAACTGAAGGCACTTTTTTTTTTTAATTTAATGAAACTGGTCTCTTTGAAATTGTAGGTTTTAAGTGTAGATAATACACGTAGCTTCAAGAAAATTGAAGTACACCTGCGTCAATATTTCTAATGCATTAAGACTAAGCTTTCAAATGTTATTTAACCCAAATAAGGACTTTTCTTGTGAACAATTTTTTAAGGACTTATTGAATATTTCTTTCCCTAAACCTATATTATTTCTATTTACCTAAAATGTATACTCAGCAACTTACTGTTCTAGTTACTGCGGCTCTATAAGAAATTATCCCAAATCTAATATAGTAAAACATCTATGCATTATGTTGATGACTTCAATGAGTCACAAAATGAGACAGGGTATGGAGGCTATAGCTTATTTCTGATTTTCAGTGTCTGAGGCCTCAGCTGGAAGACTCCTAGGCTGAATGTTAAATTCATCTGAAGGTCTATTCACTCATAAATCTGGTGATTGAAACTGTCAACTGAGGCCTCTGTTAGGAAAGGCACAAGATGGCTGTTTCATATCTAGGAATTCTATAAGTCAAGTAGAAATCAGATAAAAAGGGGAGACCAAAAGGGGAAATTCTTGTATGACAGAATACAGAAATGTATCCCACATATACTCCAGAAATAATCTGGTGAAGTAAGGATTATTTAGGCATAGACCTTAAATAAAATTGTTGTTTTCTTATTAAGACATACTAGAACGTATATTATGTAGGCAGCCCTCCATATCTGTCATTTTTGGAATTCGCTAAGCCTGCCTTAAAATTCTCATAGAGCTTTGAGCTTTGTTTTCCTACACAATTTTATCTGTTGCAAAGCTTCTAACTGAATTCCTGCTCTCTAGAGCTGGAGATAAGTATATTCTTATCCAAACCATGTTTGAAATGAATTGTTTATCATTCTGTCTGCGTTCATCCTATCCTGATGATAAATTTAAATTCAAAGTTATGGTCCCAGTCCTCCTTGTTTTATGGGTGCCCAGTCACCAAGATGAAGATGAATATGGGAAAATTGTGATCACTGTGTTCCCTTAATTGCATCACATAATCAAGCAAAGTATTTGATTTATTAATTGATTAATGATGAGAGGTTCAATGCTACCTATGGAATAGTCACATTTTGAAAATAGAAAGTATTCATAAGTAAAGAGTCTCATTGATTTCTTAACGTCTTAAAAAATGTTAACATTTCTTTTACAGATGTATACTAAATGTACATTTAAAACAAACGCAAAGCAGTAAGAAGCTCTAACTGAATGGGAAAGTGAACTCTGTTGGGCATAATATCTACTTCTGTTTTCTAATTTGTTCCCTGTCAAATTTATCTTGTGCTTTGATTTCTTTTATATTTTTTAAAAGATTTTATCTATTTATTTGACAGACAGAGATCACAAGTAGGCAGAGAGGCAGGCAGAGAGAGGAGGAAGCAGACTCCCTGCAGAGCAGAGAGCCTGATGGGGTGCTTGATCCCATGACCCTGGGATCATGACCTGAGCTGGAGGCAGAGGCTTTAACACACTGGGCCACCCAGATGCCCCTTGTGCTTTGATTTTAAATTTGAGTTTTGCTTTCAATTTTCTTAAAAGAAAATAAATAACCAGAAGTAGTATCTTAGTTTTAAAATCCTGTATTTCTAATACTGAATATAGAAAGTATTACATATGAATGGACTAAAATCCAGGTTAGCAAATCCCTCTTGAGCTTATAAAAACCAAAGTTATTATCAGTGGAATATACATTGCCAGTTGTCTTTCAAATAATTTTAAATTTGATTCTTATGTGTTGTTGTTGTTGTTTTCTCTTGTGTTGTGGGTGAACAAGTCAACTTACGAAAGGTGTAGGTTGGAGCCAAACCAAAGTCGTATGGCAGAAACAATATCTGTGGATTTAAGGTTTTATTACTTAAAAAATAAGAGACTTACCAAGTGACCAAGTGATGATTTTCCAGGTACTTAGGCCTTTGAGGGTTCTAAATTCTGATAGAAGACATAGAGAATAACAGAGAGTTATGTTTATAAGTTATAAACTCATTAATAAATTATACTTATGCATATTATTACTATTTAGATAAGCATTTGCTATGCAAACAGTTGATTCTGCCAATTGAACACACTGGAACAAACTGAGAGAATTGAAAGTTGACTATTACCAGATAAACAGTAGGAGCCAAATTTTTGTGTATATAAAGTAAGCAACGTTATATTAAGTGCGTTTTAATCCTTTTTTTGAGAGTATTTTTGCATATCAAAGCTGGTAAATGTGAATCTTTGTAGGACTTAGTGGAGGAAATAGAACATTTATAAGAGTTTAGTCAAAGTAGATGGCTAGATAGAAGAACAGAGTGGGAAGCAAGAATAACAAATGAGGAAATGAATAGTTTATGTGAGCTTGAAATCAGGACTAGGTTTCTATATTTGACATAGATTATGAAAAGAGAAAACAAGTTAAAACATCATTTTTCCCATCATTCCATAACCTTAGTTACTTTAATGTTAAAACTACTCTTAAAAATACAACTCATTATTTCAAATCAGAAGCTTCATTTTTCATTTCATCTGTCTCCTTAAATTTGTAAATCACATCACAAAAATGCCTTTTTCTCTCTTTTTTAAATTTGGAACTCAAGTATTTTGCTTTAAGTTGTAAAGTGAACTGTATAATATACTATTAAAATCTCTTAAAACATCCAATTGAGGATCCACAAGAACTCATGAAGAGTGTGCTGAAGGCCAGTTATCTCTTACTCAAGCTCTATGTTCTTACCCAGAGAGTCCTCTAAGCATAAGTTCTAGAGCATTTTCCTTAATTCTATTCAATATGAATAACTTGTTCACTACCTAGGTTTTTTTTTTCCTCTTAAATATAGTCAGACTTAACTGATCAATACTCTTCTCTTTTATCTTGCCTTCTCCTCTATGCCCTGAGTCTCCATACCCCTTTTGGTTACCTCCCTGAAATGCCTTTTTATCTGAATCTCTAATATTCATTACCAGTTATCCAGATAACTTCCATTCTGCAGGAATTCAGAGGTTAGGTGGAGAGTAGGGTATGGAAAAAGTCAGGGTCTGCAGGTGGAGCATACTGATGTCCACTATGTCCTTCAGCTTTCCAAGGTGGAGTAAGGGGGTTTCTCTCTCTCTCTCTCTTCCTCTTCTCTTCCATTTGTCTCCCTTAGTGTAGCCAAATTATCCCTCAGTGAGATCACTCAGTTCTTCTTGGAACCTTTCTTAGCCGAAAAAGACTGCAGAAAATTACTTGTCATGTTACAAAACCACTAACTTTTTCTAGCTGCCTTTGTCTAATTTTCACTTGGGCTTTGGTAAAAATATTTTCAACAAATTGTTAGTAAAACTTTTTTAAGATTGATTTTATTTACATTAAGTAAAAGCTTTCCCATTCAAATATTAGACCATACACTTTTAACACTATGTGCTTCTAGAATGGAGATTGTATAGATTTAATGACCACTAATTAATATAAAATTCACATTTAATCTCAGTGCTAAAATAGATGTCTTCCTGGTATAATATATCTTTATCTCACTCTTTTCATCTGAAAATGTTGACATTTCTTGCTTGATTTGAAGACTCACACATCTTTTTGCTCTCTATGAGGAACTCTCTTTTTCACTCTTCTCTGTGGCTATTGGCTCTTCTGGAGAGGTTTTCCTTTTTCCTTGTCATCCTTAGTCACATCTTCAACTGGGAGATGAAAAACATGTCCCTTTTGGGGGCTGAGCAGTTTTCTCAGACTGTTCCTAAAATGTTTGGGAAACCAAGGTGTCTTTTAAGCCCAGGCAATTTTAGTCCAGTGTCATGGCTTCTTTGGCAGTTTAACTTAGTAGGCTTTTTATTTAATAAATACCAGCTCTTAACAGGCTATTTCGGCTGAGTTGTTGCATCCAATAAAAAGAATTACTATTTATCACATCTATAATACAGTCTTTGTTCTAAGTCTCCTTAATTTTTGAGAAAATGTTAATAATAGTTATGAAGACTGTATCTTTAGTTCTCTTTGTTGCAAAAGCTATTTTTAAAAAATATTTATTTATTTATTTATTTTTAAGATTTTATTTATTTATTTGACAGAGAGATCACAAGTAGGCAGAGAGGCAGGCAGAGAGAGAGAGAGGAGGAAGCAGGCTCCCTGTCAAGCAGAGAGCCCGATGCGGGATTCAATCCCAGGACCCTGAGATCATGACCTGAGCTGAAGGCAGAGGCTTAACCCACTGAACCACCCCGGTGCCCACAAAAGGTATTTTTAATGACTTCTGTCACTTAACATCTTCTCAGTTTTACCATCCTACTGTTTGTGATTTCGGAGCAGTGGGTAGTCCTACATTACAAATGGCAAAGTTTCTTGAATCTCTTCATTTTCTACCATTTTAACCTGAGAATTCTTAGCCTACCAGTTTTTAAAATAATACAGTGTAAGAAGCAGATAATAGTAATAACTCAGATGAGTGACATCCAGTTTTTCAAACTCTTTTCCTAGTATTACATAATCATTCATGACCAAGCATTTAGATCATGGTTGTCCTGAAAATGGTAGAAAAATCACCATCTTGCCAGATTGCAGTAATACTTGTCTCCTCCACCTTATCACTAAAGCAAGGATACATATTTTAGTAATTTCAGAAGCTTCCAACTTAAGTGATTAATTTATACATCAGGATAAACTGAAATAAATAATAACAAACCACCCTAAAATCTTAAGCTTAAGATTGGCTTAAGACAATAGAAATTTATATTTTGTTCTGCAAAGTCCATGACAGGCCTGGGTGTTTCCAAGGAAACTGCCTTAGAACAACAAGTAACCTAGGATGATCTGAGTTCCCACCATATTAGATTTCCACTGTCTGGAATACGTATTCTCAAAGGTTGTTAGGAGAAGGGAAGGGAGAGCTGAAGTGTCTCACACAGCAACGAAATGCTTCTACTCATTGCTGATGTACACAACTCTTCCTTTTTATAGCCCATTGGCCAGAAGCAATCACTTATAACATGGCTCTGGCTTTCTGTAATGGGACAAACTAATGTATCTTTTTTATGCCCCAAATTAAAGAGGATGCAGATGTGAATGGGCACTGAAATCTATACCACACTCACATAGGCAATGTTTCTCTCCCTTAACCTACAAAAGTGAAAATGAAAATTCTTCTTAGAATGCAGGGACAGAGGTATTACTGTAAATATGTTCTCATAAGAATAAAATTAAAATCTAATACTGTATTCATATTCATGGCTAAATTGCCCAATAACTTCAGACTGCTGCAACGGAAGTTTACACATTTGTTGTTGTTGTTGTTGTTGGATATTGCTATCTTTTTTCTACCCTTTGTTGAGCATAATGTGGAATAGTTTGTTTTTCCATAATTTACAAACATACAGTCTCTATCTCTCTCTTTCAATGTAAATGGCAGGATTCACTGAGTTTGGGAACTCTGTGGGCTTATATTGCAACAGTAGAAACTTCAATTTTAATATTAGTTATCTCTATTATTGAAAAAAACCCTCTTAACAAATAGTTCTTTGATCCATTTCTTTTTCTGTTCCCCTTCTATTAACCTCCTTTCTCATCTGAGGAGCAAGAACGTTCTTAAGTCTTCCATTTTTTTCTCTGATAAAATTAGCCTCTGCAACATCTAACTCTAGAATTAAGACCCTATTATTTGCCATTCTTTGGGAGTGAGAGTAGAGTTCCCTAGTTTCAGTTATACCAGGATAACGGCCTGTTTCTTTTGGATTAGCATTCAGCCTTCAGGGATTTGATTAATGCCTTCTACTTAGGTAGTAAGGAAGACATCACATGGGGTTAACTTCCAGAAGTAACAATGTTTCAATTAAAGGATCAGAAAAAAAGTTTGTAGAAGGAGATTAGATCAGATTTCATTGATTCACTTTAAAAAATTATTTATAAAACACATTTAAATATAGTTAATCAGTATCCTGAGTCTTGTTAATAAATACCCAAGAACTATAAATAATTTCTGAACTCATGTGATGGAGTTTTCAGGGCTTATGAATTCTCAGTATATTATAAAAATCTAAATTAAGACTTTTAATCTTATATGCAAAATCTATTTTCTGATTTGAAAGAAAGAATGCTTAACAGAATAATTTTAGAATTTTCAATTTGTGTATTTACTTTGAAAGAGACCACCTTAAATTTAAAGATCATCCTGTTTGATCTGATGTGACACATCTTAGAATATATTAAGTTCCAAATTCTAAGGAAGCAATATATTCTTTTCATATGACTTTAATGGCAAAAAATTAGATTGCATGCTTATATATAAAAGGAAGAAAGACTTCTAATAAAATGCATCTCCAGGTTCATTTCTAATCAACCTTTATCACCTATTATTCACCTTATTAAAATTGAAAAAGGCAAGTTTGACAGGTATGTCAAGATGAATCTCTCAAAAAGATACATGTCAACGTTCAAATAGAAAATATCAAAGAAATGGTAAATTATAAAAAGTGTATCTTTATTCTTTCCTTTACGCAGATATTTTAGGCAATGAAAGATAATGAACAATTTCCTAGAACTTTGAGCAGCAATCCAGTGATGAGTTATTAGGACAGTTACTCCTTGCTCAGTAACCTGCTGGCTGGATTGAGATGAGATGATATGGACATCTCTTTAATGCAGAGATGATAAAAAGTTGGAAAACTATGTAATAAGTAATGAAAAATTACATAACAGTTCAGTTTTTTTGTGGTTATCTTGAATTATTTCTCTTTTTTTCCCCAAGAATGTGGTTTATTTCATCATGTCATAACACATTTTTAAGACCACAAAAAAATCTCTTCCATTAAATAAGGATGAGAATTAGGGTATTTTCTTGGAAGTACTTAAAAAACATTTGGTTTGGCAACAGTTTATGAGATGATTATGGACAGATATAGACCTGATTTAGGGTTTATGGTCTGGAGTAAGTTAGGAATAAGAAGTAGAGATGTATGCAAAAATTATCCATTAAATGGTTTTATTATTTGTTACTACTTAAAATGAGGGTAATAATGCTATCCAGGGAATATATGCTACCATGTGAAATGTTAAATTTAATAAAGATACTGCCTAATGGTGTTTTATCTAAGAAGCATTCTGATTCCTTTTTGCCTGAAGGTTTTGACCATTGGTAGAGTGACCTACAATAACTCCCACTGTCTAAAAATCCTGCAATGGTTGTGAAATTAATTGATATATAGTACTTCAGTTAGGTGATTAAATATGACCAAGAAGTGGTATCATGGTCTATGTCAAGTTAGGAAATGTAGATAGAAATAGAAATGATCCTCATCTTACCTTAAAATGCTAATCTATAATTAATTTCAATTCGCATTTCCTGGTAATTTTGTTAAAAGAAGTAATTATATTCTTATAGGTATTTTAATATTTTAATATACTTTAAACAGCTCATCATTAATCAAGAAACCTTAAACGGCATGTAGGGATTGAGAGTAATAAACATACTCTATTTTTAGATCTTGAGATTCATTTAGTATAAGTGAATTAGATCCTTTTTAAATGAGGTTGAATATATACTTTTTTAAAAAATTCAAAATAAAATGCTTTAACTTTTAAAATGTTTTATAAGAAAACAGATTACAAAAGTTATGCAAATTATTTTAAACTCTTCAAATCTGTAGGGATAATGTTTCAGAAATAAAGATGGGAATGAATAATATAGCTTACATAGATGGAATGATAAATTCTCCCTCAACTCTCTCGAGATTCACACATTGAAAAATTTTTGATTATGTAACAAAAGAAAACCTTCTCAGCTATTACCCACTGAGTGAATTATATTAAGATGGAGAATCCACTGTGAAACCACAACTACTCATTACATTCCAGCTAACAAATCATTATAATATCTTATTGCCACTTACCGTTTTTGCCCACCATGATTAGTGTTAGTTTCTGAGGATGAGTCTAGATTGGGCTGCCATTTGGCAGTACCCTTCTTGCTACTGTCACTGCATCAAGTTTGTTCTTGGCCAACCAGGCTCTTAGCAGATTAACCTAGCAGAAAAGCTTTCTGGACTTCTGCCCAAACAGGCAAAATAGTGATACATCCGTGAAGTCACTCAATTGAAAGAGAAGATGTATTAAAAAACTTAACTACAGGGCGCCTGGGTGGCTCAGTGGGTTAAGCCTCTGCCTTTGGCTCCGGTCATGATCCCAGGGTTCTCGGATCGAGCCTCGCATCAGGCTCTCTGCTCAGCAGGGAGCCTGCTTCCTTTCCTCTCTCTCTGACTGCTTCTCTGCCTACTTGTTATCTCTCTCTGTCAAATAAATAAATTAAAAAAAAAAAACTTAACTACAAATAGATTGATGTTTTATAAAATGTCAATCCATACCCAGTTTCTAGGTTACTCGAACTTTACAATAAACTAATTCTTATGTCTTCAATTAAAAAAAAAAGGTTCATAAAGCTTTATCTTTGCACTTGTTCAATTACTACTCTCAATTTTGATAAATCAAGAACATTTTAGATAAAAATTTAAATGGTAACCAATTTTAAGGGACTCTAACTTTTAAAAAATATTTTCTTAAAGTAGGAGTCCAGAGAGAGCAAGGGAAAGGAGGTGGGAGAGAGAGGCAATAAAATAAATCTCTTCAGTTTCCTTGTAATAGAGTAGGTACAAAATTAAGATTTTATAAGAACATTGAAGTATCTTCACAAAATCGAGCTACAAAAAGAATGATGGAGATGTCTATAGCAAATAAGACAATAATTTTCTGTTTTACATAT
Organism: Enhydra lutris kenyoni; assembly: GCF_002288905.1. Lineage (NCBI taxonomy): Eukaryota > Metazoa > Chordata > Mammalia > Carnivora > Mustelidae > Enhydra > Enhydra lutris. The sequence goes on from NW_019154103.1 coordinate 16,648,885, forward strand.
TTATAGCTTTCACAAATGTGTATGTCTGTAGACTTGTTCATGTTTTGAATACTCAGCAATGACAGAAATGACTTAAAATAAAAATTCAGTTTGTTTAAGATGGGCAAAATGCTAGAATCTCTAGAAGTGATTACATTCTGAATTGTCACTGAATTTTTTTTATAAAGATTTACTTTAGAGCACATGAGTGGAGGGGAGGGGTGGGGAAGGAGAGAGAGAGAGAGAATCTCAAGCTGAGTCCATGCTGAGGGCGGAGCCCAACTTGGGGCTATCCCAGGGCCGTGAGATTGCAAACTGAGCTGAAATTAAGAGTCGGACGGTTAACCAATAGAGCCACCCAGCACTCCATCATTAAGACTTTTAAATGTAAAATTTAAGCCTTGGTGTTAAGATGCACTAGTAGAAAAAGATCCTATGTATTTAATCACTTTCAAGGACACTTAGGTGCCATTTTAGAAAATGGAATATTGAAGTATAACTTGACTGTAGTTTCATTGAATAAAATCAACTTTAAGGAATGTATTAACTTGGTTATGGATCAAAGATAAATAAATATCAAAGAGAAACAAATAGTCACTATTGAGAAATTTTGGCATTTTAAAATCATTTTGTGACAAGCTTGATGAGAGTGGAGCAAGACTATTCCAGTAGGCAAGAATAATGCCTCTCTCTTATTGGCAAAATTGCATGGATGTCCTGCCTGATTCTTTCTGTGTTCTCATTCATATCTTCTAAAATGGTCAAGATCCTCATTTAGAACATTCAGAGCAGGATATCTTTCATTGGGTGTGCATGCCTCACACTTGTGATTAAATATTAAAACGCATGAATTCAGAATACAGGGAACTGATTTCTCTATTAGATGACTCAGGGTGGATTTAATTAATTCATTATTTTTTATCTGTCACCTGGATTACTTATTTTTTCCAAGCTTTATTGAGGCATTCTTTTTTTTTTTTTAAATATTTTATTTATTTGACAGAGAGAAATCACAACTAGGCAGAGAGGCAGGCACAGAGAGAGGAGGAAGCAGGCTCCCCGTGGAGCAGAGAGCCCAATGCGGGGCTCGATCCCAGGACCTTGGGATCATGACCTGAGCTGAAGGCAGAGGCTTTAACCCACTGAGCCACCGGGGTGCCCCTCTTTTTTTTTTTTTTTTTTAAAGATTTCATTTATTTATTTGATCACAAGTAGGCAGAGAGGCAGGCAGAGAGAGAGAGGGGGAAGCAGGCTCCCTGCTGAGCAGAAAGCCTGATGCGGGGCTTGATCCCAGAACCCTGAGATCATGACCTGAGCCAAAGGCAGAGGCTTAACCCACTGAGACACCCAAGCACCCTATTGAGGCAGTCTTGACAAACAAATTGTATTGTATATCAAATTTGATTTGATATGTGCATACATCATAAAGTATTTACCAAACTGAAAACTTCCAAATATAGGGAGAAATACATGCATCCTGGTATTGTATGCAAAGCTCACTCGTCTCCATGAAGATTAAACCAAAAGAGGACTGCGTCAAGGCACATTATAATAAAACTGTCAAGAATCAAAGACAAAGAGTAAATTACAAAAGCATCAAGATGGGAAAAAGTCAAAACACCTCATCTCATACAAGGTTATCCCTGACAAGGCTGTTAATGGGCTTTTCAGCAGAAACCTTGCAGGCCAGAAGAGAATGGGATGATAGATTCGAAATGCTGAAAGAAAAAAAAAACTGCCAACCAAGAATACCTTACCTGGTAGAGTTGTCATACAGAAATGAAGAAGAAATAGAGATTCAATCAGTTAAAAAGAAGCTAAAGAGAATTCATTACCTTTAGATCTGCCTTGGAAAAAACAAAAACAAAAACAAAAAACAAAGCTAAAAAGGAATCTTTTCAAGCTGAAATGAAATGAAATAATGCTACTTAGTAACATGAAATGAGACACAGGCATAAAACACATTGGTAAATGTAAGGATGTAGTCTAATCAAGAATGCTTTAGTACTATAGTAGCAGTTTGTAAATCACTTAACCTTAGTATAAAGGTTAAAAGACAAGAGTATTAAAAAGAACTATAGTTAAAATAATTTGTTAATTTATACATAATATAAAAAGTAGATTGTGACATCAAAAACAGAAAACATGGGTGAGAGGAGTTGGAGGGTAAATGTTTTTTATGAGGTCAAAGTTAAATTATGTTTTTAAAATAGACCATTATAGCTGTAAGATGTTTTATGTAAGCATCAAGGTAACCACAAAACAAGAAATCTATTGTACGTAACAAAATTAAATATTAAATTTTAATTTTTATACCTTGGCTTCTCCAGTTTTGAAACTTTGACTCAGATAAAATCATAACATAAAATCATAGGAAAACATATCTATATGTTACATATCCATGTATATATGTATACATATGGTGACCCCCACAGAAACTCGGGAATGAATGAATGAACTAATAAGTGAATAAAAGCTCAGAATTCTCTTTTTTAAACATTGATGTCAATTACTCTTACATCCCATCATAACTTTCCACTGTATTCTATAGCTTGTTTGCTTGTATTTAAATATACCTTCTATCTACATATATTTGAGTTTTCTAATGGCACAAAATTTTATGGTAGATTCTTTGAAAATCATTGTGATCTTTTGGAGGGATCTTTACTTTAAAACCTGGAAATTAAAGCTCAGTACTTCTCTGTGCCTGGAATAGAACTTATTTCTAATTAGTCTCTGGGCATTCATTTTGCTTTGTAATTACTACTAAATAACGCTGGGCCTCTAGCTAGGCGTTAATGTTGGTCTGATTCAGTCCTCATACACTATTGTTTTGTAGTTGTTCCAGGTACAAGTTAACACAACTTAAAAAAAAAAAAAACAATACTATCTGTTTCATTGTGATTCTCATTCAACCTGAAATTTAATTATGTTGCTATGTGGGTTTGTAATGTGGATTAATAGTTTTATTGTACTCTTGTGATTAGTTTCTGTTTGTTCTAATTTCTTTTTCACTTCTTCCTGACCTTGAGGTAAAAAAAAACACAGAAGATGTATTCCTTCAATTTAATGCCAGTTTGAGGTGTTTCTCCTGCATCATCAGATCAATGAAAAGTAAATAGCCTACACTTCTTGTTTCACAGTGCAGTATTGATCTTTCTTCAGCTTTTGCTTCCCTTTTCCCCTGCATGTTGTGTCTTTCAACCCCTGGGACTGAAGTGATTGCCATAGATTGGACAAGCTAACAAGCGCATGATAAGGAACCGGTGTTTTGTGGCATACTCACATACACATGCTTGGTATATAAAGCCTGCCTCTGCATTGAGAGAAAGGTGCCATTTTGTGTGTGTGACACAAGCCACTAAGAGAAGGAACTAGAAGGGAAAAACCAGGAAGGAAGATTTTATTTGCTCTCCCATATCTTTGCAGGTAGTATTAAATTAGATGATGAAATTCCTTTGAAAAGTAAAGGACAAGTAGCCTGTGGGAAAATGCCATATGCTTTTAGCTATGGCAATTGACTGGATGTTGACAGCCTGTGGGTAAGTCTCTACTATCCTTTGGTGTCTTCCCAATATTTGTCGTCTTGTTTTTTCTTTGGTTTGGTTTGGGTTTTTTACTTAAAGCTAATCTTAGAGTTTGAAACATAGTTGTAATTTGGATTCTATAGGCAACACCTAAAAATATGCATGAAAGCCACGTATTTTATTTCATAAGAAGCATTCAAAGATAAATCTGCTCCTTTAACAATTGGACTTATTTGTGGCTTTTCTTTGAGGTGAAAAGACATATTTTTGTAGACATGTGCACTGATCTGTTCTCTATATGCCGAGTGATGGGAAGAAACATAATCACTTTATAAAGCTAAGAAATACTTTGCTTACTCTATGCCTGTCTTTAACATGTTCATTGTGGAAATCAAAGTGCTCCAAGTTTTATTTTTGGGCCCTTCTATATCCATAGATTTCTCTGGCATTGAAAAATGGATAAATGAATAATTGATATTCTGTCACATGCTATTGTCTCCTTATAGAAACATATTTTGTACTGTGTAGCTCACAAGTTTTCTGACACTGCTTTAGGACAGTAAGGATTCCGTTTTTTTAACTTGGCATGCTTATTAGTCCTTGGTGCCATTGGTTTCTAGTTATGTAAACTAATATATGTATAAATAAGTTACCCTCTTGTTTGAATGCTCTCCTTCTTGAGTTTAGTTTGGGAATCTATAGTCAGGTTATCATTCTGGACTCCATGGATGAAAGAAATGTCACACAACAAAGAAAATAATAGAACTTTAGCTTCTCATGGGACAACTTACCTTGAAAAGTGTGAAGACGGTATGAGGACATGTGTAGAATGTTTCATATTTACTCTGTTAAGGAAAAATGTGCACCGTGCTCAGGTTCCTGACTTGGGTATGTAAATTGCTGTACAGTAGAATCTATGAACTTCCTACCGGCACCATGGACAACACTGCAATGCGGCTTTATTAGCACATTGTTTGCAACATGACACTTTTGTATCAGAAGCCTTTTGTTGGTGGAGTAGCATACAGTGTACATGGAACAAATTGAGTATAATTTTGGAGCCTTTTGTGTCTTTCTGAGGTTTTATGGAGTTTTAGACTTCATGGCATTGGGTGATTGTTCTAACCCAAGCTATTAAGTAATCCTTTGGGTAACCCTAGTTCTGATTTGAAAGCTATTAATTTTCTATTACAGTATGTTAAAGATACTCTATAGTGTGGCACTCACCTGCATTATTGAGTCAATGACCAATTGCAGAGCTGCCCTGTGGTGGTTGGAGCTTTAACTCAACCCTCTGGGATCTCATTTATTATTTGCAGATATTGATTTTGGGAAAAGAAAAGCTAAGATGTGTGACTTTAATACTGACTTAGACCTGGCCTAGAGCTGTTAACTCTTAATGCTCTGCATATTCTTGTTAACATAAAAAAAACTATTACATGTTTTGTGGTTTTAGGAAACATCAATTATGTTCTGTTCACAATAAATATAATCAATATCAAATCTAAATACTGAGTCCCCAAATGATCTTGCTGTATGTTCATAGCATCTAAACTTAGATCTTGTCATACTTTAAATTTTCTGATGTCTTAAAAATGCAAATGAGAGAAGAATGTTTACTTATAAAAAAAAAGAGAGATGCTAAAAACAAAGCCCCAAGTGTGTCTGGAATATGATCTCTAATTAGCACGCATCTCTGTGTGTGTGTGTGTATGTATGTAAATGGGATCTTAGTGATAATTTATTCTAAAACGTAATATTTTGGACAGTCCTCAGGGAGTTTGTTCAAGTAGCCTCAGAGACTGGGCGGGGGGGGGGGAAGAGAAAGCTTATTTTCTAACTTGAAGTTTGTACTTCTTGATCTTTTATTTTGCCTATACCCTCCATCACCTCCCTTCTCCAGGTATGAGAAGTACAGCATAGGAAATATAATCAATATTATAATAACATTGTATGGTAACAGATGGTAACTATGCTTATCATGGTAAGCATTGAGTAATGTATACAGATGTTGAATCTGTACATTGTACCTATAAAACTAACATAATATGTGTCACCTATACTTGAAGAAAAAATAAAAGGAGCATAAAATTCTGTGGGGCAGATTTTGATCTAAAATAATATAAAATTCAAAATGAAGCCAGGGCTTATGTGGCATTCTAGCATGAATGATCTCTTGACTGAAGGGACTCAGAGAGCCTAGTATGACTTCAGTGCTCCCACAGGCTAACAAGTTTGCAAAGGCATACTTGTGAACTACGCAACAACCACTACCCTACGCCCTCAAATTTGTAACCAAGGCATACACTGCCTATGTTCCCTTAAAACCTGATTTTTTTCCATGAAATATCATCACGATTTTCATAGAAACAGCATTTCTAGATAGCTAGTCATTGGAAATACTTATTTTGCTGCATTTAAGGTAAATGACTTTTTTTTTTTAATTTAATTTTTTTAAAGATTTTTATTTATTTGACAGAGATCACAAGTAGGCAGAGAGGCAGGCAGAGAGAGATTGGAGGAAGCAGGGTCCCCGCTGAGCAGAGAGCCCCATGTGGGGCTCAATCCCAGGACCCTGGGATCATGACCTGAGACCGAAGGCAGAGGCTTTAATCCACTGAGCCACCCAGGCTCCCCAAATGACATTTTTAAATTGAACTTTTTATTAATATCACACTATAATAACGAATGTAGAAGAGCAAAACCACTAAATTTGAAATCATCAAACTTATCAAATATGAAAGCAGATTATGTTGTTAACAATACATTCACTTGAACAAATAAACTGCAAATAATTGATTACCTAATAGGAAATATTTGTTAAATAATTTCTTGAGTGTCTAACATGTTCAAAGATAAGTCTGCGCCACAAAAAGGGTATATGACACTTAGATTGATCTCTTTTTAGAATGTGTTTCAGTTCAAAATTCACCAACCCTAATTGCCTCCTATTTGCAACTAATCCAGATGACCATGTAAATATCCTTAGTAAATTTATGTATTCATTAATTTTTTTCATTAAACAGAAATATATTGTATATGTAATGGGTTAAGTGTGAGATATAAAGATATATAAAATGCACAGTAGGAATCCAATAAATATTAAAGAAATGAAAACAGCAAAATTATTTTTTTAAAGCTCAACTTTAATAGGACTATAATACAAAGCCCCAGTTCATATAACATAACCTTACAATAGAAGCAATAATAATGTACTGTGTTGTAAGATTATACCAAATATGGAACAAAAAAACCATTTTACAGTATAAATTTAATGTTTAAAAAATTGCCTTTTAGTTAATATAGAAGGATGTCTAGCGGAGTTGCTTAATTAGTGCAATTGTCCATTAAACCAACAGTTAAATAGTATCAATTACCTGGTAAGGGTTAGAGAATTCAGAAAACAGTATGCACTTTCAGCCTATACATGAGAACAGGATAGAGGGGAAGAGACAGGAAGGCAAATTCTACACTCCACTCCCTCTTTGGAATACTCCTTTAATATAGACTTTCTAGTCAAATTGCAGTTGAAAAGTTTTTCATTCTCTGATATATTTTTCTAAAAGCTAACTCATACTGAATTAATATTTAGTTCAGTTTTAAATAATAAAAAAATTACAAGCTAATTTTGTTGGTTTGTTTTTGGTATCTCACATGTTAAATTTAGTGCATATGATATGAAGGCTTTTGTAGGTTTTTATTGTTACAAATATTGAACAGACTATAGCCAGTTTAAGGATCAAGGAGAGACCCTCACAAGTTAATCACATTGAACTTGGCTTGCATTACCATATACCTAGTAGTGAAATTAGAAACCAAAAACTAAACATGGTTACAATGACAAAGCTGCTTACATGTCAAAATGTATAATGCTCAGACATCTGTTGGGGAAATTTTAAGGAGGGTAGGAACCCAAAATCAAAGCTTGAAAATGTAAGCTTAAAGGCTTCTGACTTAAAAAAAAAAATCACAGAAACACATTTTCAAAGATACATCTGTGATCTGATGCTACAAACATTTTCCTAAAATGCTTAACATTCTCATTCGAAGCAATTGATTTTTAGTAGTTTTATCTGAAAATATAATTGAACACTTAAGTCAGTATTTTTAATGAGTACTCTTTGCTATTTATTTCTTTGTCCACAAATGACAGTGATTATCAACTGACAAAGGGCAGTCAACATTATAAGTGGTTGCACGTAGTTAACTGTAAGACGGTTATTCAGGTTAATGTATGGATGTCATTCCTTTAAATAAAGTGGGGGCAGAATAGCCCTGTCACTGACTGTTATTTCCTGACTTCATCAGGCTATCAAGTTTTCTCATTTTTTTTCTTCTGCTTATATGATGATAGTGAATAGTGTTGTTTTACACATTATAGGCCAACATACAAATAGAAAATAACTCTAGAACAATTATCTTCGTTAATTTAGAAGATGCATTTTTCTGCCGCTATGTTCATATAAACATCAACTTCCAGTGTGATCTGTTCCTCCTTAGTACACTGTGAAATAGTACCATAAATTCATCCCCAATATGAAGAGCTTCAGCAGTGAGATTTGAAACAGCCTGTTATATAAAAAGTGAGGCATTACTCAAGAGAGGCAGTTTTAGCAAAAGGTCATTGTTAGGCTCATATGGATTGACATTGAGTACACAGTTTCTTTATCACTGTCCATTCATCCAACGGGACAATTTTATTTCTAAATTTAAGAGTACGGGAATGGTATTGACACTTGATCCCCAAAGGTGCGGATGCTGAAAATGACTCCTCTTACTGTTTCACTGCAATTTACCTATTCTTAAGTCTAGGCACCTATAGCAGGAAAAACCACTGAGTTCTCTTTGGTTGATGCTTTTAGCCCATTTTGGCCTCACTTGGCTTTTAACTCAGGCTTGATATTTTATAAGAAAATTATTCAAATTCTCCACCTGATAGTAACATGATTTTCTCTGCCTGGACTCCCAACCATGTTAATCCATTGTCTTTCTTTTATACATTCAGAAGATCAACCTCATGTGGGGGCTGAAGCTATCATGAATCCATGATCTCTCATTTGGGCCTAAGGTGCCACTTGACCATGTTTTTATTAAACTTTTTATAACTTTCATAGTCTCTAGTGACTCTCTTCTCACATGTTCATACTTACCAAATTAAAAACCCCTCTTCCTCATGTTCTGGGGAGACTAATAGTGCCAGTTCACACTTGTGCATTTGTTTTTTCTCTCACCCACACGGATGATTTTACTCCTTCATCTCTTTGCTGTGATACATAGGGCCAGAGGGTTCTGAGTAGAGATGGATTCTGTGATACTTTACTGGAGAACCTCCAGCATTCTTCTCTCTCTCTCTCTCTCTCTTTTTTTTTTTTTTTTTTTTTTGACTTGGAGACCTTATGATCCAAATCATGAAGCTACAAGACAGTAGAACTACTGTCAGTCTAAACTCCCATGGGGGCATGGAAACCATTTGCCATGGAAAGATAGCAGATCATATTTTCATGATTAGATGCTGATGCATACTAGCATTTGAGAAATGTTAGATATGCACTTCTTTAATCTTCTGCTTATATGATCACTCTTTCTGAGTTAACTTCTAATTTCTTTGATTATGAATTGCCAAGTTTTAGGTTTGAATCAAATTATTTCTTTTTCAACTATTAGCTTCCCTCTACTTATATACTATTTTCTTCCTTTCTTTTTGCTTATTATACATCTTATTTTTAATGTTACATATGCTTAATTTTCAAAAGGATTCTGAATTCCTTAAAGATGGGACTAACACATCTCCATTTCTTATTTTGTTATATGTGTATGATTGTTATTGCTAATTTTTATCGGTGAGTAGATTGTACTTGGAACTCTTACTGGGGAAAATACCATTTATGTTAAATCATATTTATCAAACACTGCACTTTTTGGAACTCAATCTATAATATTGATTTGATGTGTCATTAATACAAAGCTATTACTATCACTTGTTATACTGCTGTGACATTTTCTTAATTTAGTTCAAGGTACCACAACATTGGTGAGTTTAGGAAACAGGCTCTGTCATGAACCTAAGGAAATAGATCCTCACCTTTTATTCTTCTAGTTTCTGCTCCAGATCAGATAGATTGAACACTATTGCTTTTCTTTCAGAATCTTGTCTCTTCTCTCCAAAGATACATTACTGTATCTAGAATTGGATGGGAAGATGCAAATTTATCTATAATTGTCTTTCATTGCTGCTATAGAGATAGGAGACCAATAAAATATTAAAATATTTTTGAAAATCTATGTTGGAGTTATAACTGACACAAATGATGATATCAAATGAGTTACAAAGTTGAAAACCTAGGAACCTAACTATATACATAGATGTATTTTCCTGTCCTTTGCTGAGTATTTACTAGGAAATCTCAGAGTAAGAGTTAATTTATTAGCTTTCTTAATGAAATATTTTGACCCATAGCATTCTCCATGAGCATTGCATATGGAATGGCTACTGTATTGCTATGTTCATTGCCTTCAGTTGGTTACCGCAGCCTAGTATTTAAAGCTTTTAACTCTTACATTCAAAGGATGTTTCTGAACATTTTCAACATTTTAAATGCAAAGTGCTTCTGTAGCAAGTCATGATACAGTGTCTCAGGAGACAGATGAAGCTGCCACGTTTTTCTTTTAAGCTGAATTAATGCTTGTGTAAACTGACATCCATGAAGACTAAAGTGCTTCAGTTACAGAAAGGAGCTACAACTCAAGAGGGGCAGTCAGGGCCTCTTACTATTCTGCAACACTAATACATAACAGAAGATTTGTCCATGTCCTTGTCCCCTTTTATTCTCCATTTTCTAAAATGCCTATCTGTAACATGATGCTTTCCTTGCTTTGGACCAAAATTTTATTGCCCACAAGATGCCCAATATAATTTCTATGACACCTTGCTCTCAAGATATTCTCTTTCTGGACAGTGTTTATGAAAGCAGTAGCGGAGTACATCTTAGTTGTGTGTGTGTGTGTGTGTGTGTATGTGTGTTATAAGTGGGTTCAAATTGATGTAAATTCTGTTTCTAAGAGTAGAACATGATTTAAAACTTGGAGATGATTCACTGGATGATATTCACAGGTAATTGATAACATATACAGATACACTTCTTAGAATAGAAAAATATATAAATTTGTTATCAAGATCACTAAGATAAAATGATTTATTCCATTATATTCTTTTAGTATACACTCTAAATTTCAAATTTCTCAAAGGCCTATACCTTATATAAACCAACGTTACACCACTAAGTTGATACGAAATCTAAAGATGTTCTATAGCATTACATGTTACATTTCATTGTATGGTGGTAGTTATCAATATGCTATCTATCTACTAAAGTACATTACTGAATTCTATTTAACTTTACACAGTTGTTATATCTTACAGAATTTTACAGAAATAGGTATGTCTGGAGTTTATAAGCTGTAATAATGTAAGAAAAGATGTGAAACAGACCTAATAATCCCTTAATCTCACTCAGAGTTTCTACTTAATAAGATCATCAGACTTTTTTCATATAAACATATTTATTTCTCTCACTTAGAAACTAGAAACATTCATTGCCATGTATTAAAAATGTAAAAAAAGGTATAAATTTTTGTGATAGTAAGTATATTCTTTCATTTGAATGAAAGACTAGATGATTCTAGTCAAAACTAAATCAGATTTTCACCATGTGTGAGTTAGTGAGTGCATGACAACATTAAAATTGATCATTTAGAGATGATTTATTTTATTGGTATCTCTTGATCTGTATTTTATAATAATTTTTCATATTATTAATGAATAATTTACAGATTAGTCTTTTAGTATAGCAGTGTGGCTGTTGACACAACCACAAATAATTTTTGTTAGCCTCTTAAAATTATATAGGTAAAAATGATGAGTTTATGATACTTAAAGCAGAGTGTACAGAAACTATTGAAGGAACCTGTGTCTTCCTACTGCCTCTTACCAGGGAAACCAGGTCCAGCACGTTGTAAATAACCGGGTATCCAGATACTGACTAAGATTTTTGCTATAAACCCAGTAACACTCTAGATATATGGAACATAAAATGCACAGAATGCATGCAATCTTCTTCCCTTTAGGAATTTATAGATAGAAAATGACGGAATGACTAAAGAATAATAAAAAAATGTTATGAATCAAAAACTGTTTTGATTGTGACTGTGTCACAGACCTGCGCAAAAAAATGAAGGTAGAAAGGAAAATAGACAAACTCTGCCCGAGTAGCTCATACTAGGGCTGCTGGGTGAGGCAAAATGATTTTGGAGAGGTGCAGCAGGTGCCAAACCATGGGAGACCAAGAAGGCCTAGGGATTTGGTTTTATGTACAAGACCATGCCTTTTAATATTACATGTATATTTTTATCTGTATAAGTTAATGATCCCATTCTGATAAAATGTAAGCTTTTGGAAGATAAAGTCTGACCAGTTTTGCTCACCAGTTTATCCATACAGTAAGCAATCTTGCAAGGAGTCTGGCATATTGTAGAACCTGAAAAACACAAACTCTTAGACTAAAATCTTTGAGCAGATGTAGGTGTCAGATTTTTGGTACCGAGTCAAAGAAGTCACAAAGTGCTATCCTTTATTTTATGTGTTTTCATTTTGAAACTTAAATATATCTAATTAAAACTATTCATGTATATGTACACCATATGTATATATAGTTTGTGTTGCAGAAAGGGAACTCTAGTGCTGCAGAAGTGTATTAATAGGACTTGTAAAAATAGCCCAGAAGAACTTTGATGATAATCTGTAAGAGGGTAGGAGAATTTCAAGGGGAGAGAGGAAGCTTACAGTTTTCAAGAAGTAGAATCACCAGTGTTGTTGGGATAGGAGGTTATGATATGGGCAAGATTTCTTCTCTGGGTATCTAGATAAAATAATGATGATGCCATTCAGTCACTTAGGGGAAAATAAAAAAAGGACCTAGTGCATAAGATACTTATGCCCCAACAAGCCCAATATCCCATTATGGATGAGGAATGAATATAGCTGGTTGAGATGAAGCAAAACCAGTCAGGTCTGAGGAGGTCTGGGACATGGCAAACTTGATCAGTGGTTTTCCTGACTTCCATTGCTCAGGCAAGACCAGGCAGAAGGTGTGGAAGTTCTTTCATATATCCCCTGGAGTGGGATATCTTATATGTCTATAAGAATAGGTGCTGAGGGGGCCTCCCATTATTCTGAGATTCCCAAGGTCTCCTTTCCCTGCCCTCTTCCTTTGCAGGGTTCATAAATGACCCTCCTCCCCCACCCCATTTCATCCTCTTAGAGCTGGACGTTGAAGGCTCCCTCTTAGCATTTCCTTTAGCCCAGGACTGCATCCAGTTTCCCCAGAACCCATGATGGTGGCAGGGGGCTCTCCCTCCCTCCCAGTCTCCTGGGAACTTAGACATTTGTATCCATTAGTCGTGCTCTCCCCCACCCTCCCCACCAGCTTCCTTCTTCTTGCTGCTTTGGTTCAGGGGTGGGGCTCTTTCACCCTGAGGCCTTCCCCAGATGACCTTCACATACAAGCACTTCATAGGCTTGTGGCTCACAGGAGAGTGTCTAGGGTGAGAGACTTACATGATGTAATCCAAAGTCCCCAGTCTTTGTTTTTTACTGCTTCAGGCAGGGGGTCTTGTCTCTGTGCTTGATGGGGTGGGGGGGGGGCACAAAGAAAAGGCACAGACTAAAAAAATAAATAAATAAAAAATCTTGACTGTTTTGAGTATGAGTATCCATGAGTACATTGTGGAGTTAACACTTCAAATGTCTAACTAGATTTCCAGAAGCCATAAATAAACCAAAGACATGATGTTTTTTATTTGCTATCACTTTAAATTGGCAGATCTGGCAATATGCTAGGAAGAAGTCATTTGGAGTTGAGTGGCTGATTGCCTCTTTATACAGAAAATATCCTCTGGAAACTCCATTATACACTATTGTAGTACAACACTGAGGCAAGAAGTCATTTGTCCTAACATTGCACCATCCTTTTCTTAGAAAAACCCTAACAGAAAGTTGAGTTTCTAAAAGAAAGTTGGTGTATAAGAGAAAGTCCAAGTAAGTTACGTGTTTCAAGGAAATTTGGAGTAAACTTATTTTTTTATGGAACCATAGAATATTCCTATCTGTTTATATCTTTATGGAAAATGTCATTGTGAAAAAAATTAAGAACTCCATACTTTAGAAAAGATGCATGATGAAAACTTGGGTGAAATTGAACAAATAATTAAATTTCAGTGGCATTTTGGAATGCAAATGAAATTATGACTTTTATAAAATTAAAAACTGAAAATATTAATTTGATTCCACAATTTTCAGATGGGAAGTTTAAAAAATGGTCTCTACTTTAGCAGTGTAAAGAATTGTGTGTCTCTAACAGAAAGCATTTCCATAGATAGTCTAATTAGCAGTATTGCTGCACTTAGTCTTACATATGCAACTGAATTTAGAAGTTGAGTGACAAGGAGAAATAATTTCTGGTGCCTTCATTACTATAACTTTACTGATGGTCTTATTAAATATGTGATCAGTGTTTTAGTTTCTTAGGGCTCTTATAACAAAGTATCTTAAACTGAGTGGCCTAAATAATGAGAATGGACTGTATCATAGTTTTGGAAGCCAAAGTCCCAAATCAAGGTGTCAGTGGGTCACGCTCCCTCTGAAGGTGTTAGGGAAGGATCTCTCCTAGGTCTTTCTCATAACTTCCAGTAGTTCCTTGGCTTGTGGCAGCATAATGTCAGTCTTCATGTGGAGTTTTCCCTGTGTGTGCCTCTATGTCCAGATTTCCAGACATTTTGGATCTGAGGCTCACCCTAGTCCACTGTGAGCTCAACATAGCCAATAACTGCCAGACTGTATTGCCAAACAAGGCTGTGAGGTACAGGTAGTTAGGACTCACTGTATGAATAAGGGGCATATAATTAAACCCATATAATGTGACCGAAGACATTTTGGATCTAGTAATTCTTATGGTTAGAACAAAAGAAGTGATTTATTTTTATGTTAAGAAAGGTCTTAATTAAGTCAGTCAAAATTGTCAAGCATGACTATATAAGATGGTTCTTTTTCATTGGCTACCAAAGAGGTTGGTCTTGTTATAAAGATTAAATTAAAGGTGATACAATTTTGAATATAGTTCTCTTCATTACAGTATTTACCAGGAATTTTTTTTTTTGAGTAAACTATAAGAAATGGAACAAGTACTGCATGTGGACATTATGATTGTGAATTAAATCTATGACTTTAGTCACAATAAATTCTAGGCTTTGGCAAATGTCATAGTCTGGTGTATTACAGGAAGATGGGATGACAGTGTTGGCCTAGTATACCAAGAGATGCTTCTTACTGATGAAAGAGACCAACTTGTTAATATCATTCGAGAGAAAATCCCTGTCTTGGCTCACTAGGAAAGATTGGATCAAAGATTTGGCTTTTTTTTTAATTGGCATAATTCATTTGAATAAACACTTTGAATAATTCTCTGCAAATGAATTCAAAAGTAGTTACACAAATATGTGCTTCAATTCATTTGGAAGGGAATAACATGTCCAAATTTTCTATACTGAAATCTGAATCCAGAAATGAAAGTGATGGCCTGAATTGCTTTCCAAAAACTAGAGTCTTGAGGACTGAGTATATATATATATATATATATATATATATATATATATATATATCTCAAATATTATGAAAATGGACTGATACTTTTCCATTTCTGGTTTTTGGTACTGTTGAAGGAGATGCAAATTGCTATTAAGCTTTATATTGTTTTTGTTTTGAAATCAATATAAACTTAAAACAACTTATATATTATGCTATACATATAGTCATTTCATAGAAATAAATGCTTATATTTCCTGCAGTTACTTTTTCTTGCGCTTGATGCATCTTTTTTTTATTACACAATAAAACTTTGCCACGTATTAGAGAATGTATTGAAACACAAGAACCATTACTCAGTTTCAGTGTTAATTGTGTACCAGACTGGAGTGCCTATTAATAATACATATTTCAGACTTTTTAATGTTTTTAAAAGAATATTCATTGTAAGTACTTACCACTTTTTGTAATATTAAAAGAGTATTCATTCGCTCCACAGTGTTGAGTACTATTCTAGACACATATGAAAGCACTGCCATTTTAAGGAGGAGGAGAACAAAATTCAGAGAACTTATTTTCCAAGAGCAGACGGTGAATGGGTAGGTCCAGGATTCCAACTGACTCCAAAGCTTGTGCTCTGTTACACCATACTGCGTTTCTTTGTGCTTCAAAGAATATGTTCCCTGTATGTACTAATGTACAGTTAAAAACCTACCTTGTCTATATATATATTATAGGACTATGAAAAAAAAAAAAAAAGATGTGTAATAATGGCTTGAGGAATGACTTGACAAATTCTGACAGCAGTTTCCTGTATGATTTAGGGACATAAGTTCATGGATTTGAGTCAGTCTGCCCTTGGGACCTGAGGAAAGTCACTCAAATTCTCTAACCTCAGTTTCCTCTTCGGTGAAATGGGTTGGTTGTGTTGTTGCTGTAAAGATGACCTGAGATGATGAATGCTAAATGAGCAGTTTAGTAACTCAGAGGAATCTTTCTAAAAGTCTTCCCTGATAAAAATTGTCTGTTACATGTACTGCAAATGAATTCTTCCATTCTGTTTTTTCACTTTCTTAATACTCGATTTTGACAAACAAAAGCTCTTTAACTTTTTAGAAAATATTTTAATAAAACAAATACAGAAAATAACACCTATCAGAATTGTATAGCAGTGATGAGTTTTGTTAAAGTGAACCCACCATATAAACAGCACTTAGATCGAAAACTACAACACCTCGGAGGCTCCTTCACCCCACTTCTTGTACTTACTGCTCTCTAAAGGTAATTATTATCCTAAAACCATAGAACAGTTTTATCTATTCTTGAACTTTAAAAAAAAATGGCATCATATTGCATGCATTGTTTTTCTGCTTTCACTTAAGATTATCATTGGTATCATACGCACATGTTGGTGTATGTAATTGCAGTATGTTCCTTTGTACTGTTCTATAGAAATTTATCATGTCAATATTATTTACCTCCTGTATTATTAAAGAACATTTTTTTCCAATATAGAGTTATTGGAAATAGTACTGTTAGGAACATTCTTCTATATGTCTCTTGGCAAATGTGTGAATATTTTGAGATAAATATCTAAGAGTAGAATTGCCAGTTTATAATGTATGCATATATTCAGCTTTATTAGATACTGCTAAACTGTTTTACCTAATGGCTGTATTAATTTACAATCCCACAAACAGTGTGTGCACGTTCGCCCATCTCTAACCACCTCCCCTCTAGGAACCACCAGTTTGTTATCTATATTAAATACTGTTTTCTTGTTCATATCTCTTTTGTTTTTTGAATTACACATGTGAGAGAAATCATATGGTATTTGTCCTTCTCTGACTTATCTCACTTAGCAGTATAGTCTTTAGCTTCATACATGACATTGAAAATGTCAAGATTTCATTCTTCTTGATGTCTGAGTAATAAGCCGTCGTACAGTCACATACATAGATACATACATACTACATCTTTATCCATTCATCAATTGATGGACAGTTGGGCTGCTTCCATAATTGGGCTATTGTAAATTATGCTGCTATCGACATGAATACATGTATGCTTTTGAATTAGTGTTTTTGTGTTCTTTGTGTAAATACCCGGTGTTGGAATTGTTGGATTATAGGGTGGTTCTATTTTTACCTTTCTGAGGAAACTTCACTGTTCTCCACACTGGCTGCACCGTTTTAATTCCCATCAACAGTGCTTGAGGGTCCTTTTTCTCCACAACCAACACCTGTTGTTTGTGTTTGTGATTTTAGCCATTCTGACAAGTGTGAGTTGATACCCCCTTTTATTTTTGATTTGTATTTCTCTGATGAGTGATGTTGAACATCCTTTCATGGGCCTGTTGGCATTGGGATGTCTTTTTTGAAGAAATGTCTGTTCATGTGTTCTGCCCATTTTTTAATGGATTATTTGGTTTTGGGGTGTTGAGTTGCAACAGTTCTTTATATATTTTGGAGATATATATTTATTGGATATATTGGATATGTTATTTGCAAATATCTTCTCCCATTCCATAGGTTGACTTTTAGTTTTGTTGATTGTCTTCCTCACTGGGCAGAACCTTTTTATTCTGATATACTCCCCAAGAGTTATTTTTCCTTTTTTCCCCCTTGCCTTAGACCTATCTAGAAAAGTTACTATGGCCAATGTCCGAAAAGTTACTGCCTGTGTTCTTTACTAGGAATTTTATGGCTTTAGGTCTCACATTTAAGTTTTTCATCCATTTTCAGTTTATTGTTGTGTATGGTGTAGGAAAGTGGCCTAGTTTCATTATTTGCATGTTGCCATCCAGTTTTCCCAACACCATTTGTTGAGAAGACTTTTTCCCCTTGGATATTCTTTCCCACTTTGCCAAATAGTAATTGACCATATAATTGTGGATTCATTTCTGGGTTTTCTATTCTGAGTTATTGGTTTATGTGCCAGTACTATTTTTGTGCCAGTACCATACTGTTCTGATTACTGTAGCTTTGTAATATTATTTGATGGCCAGAATTGTGATGTTTCCAGCTTTGTCTTTCTTTTTCAAGATGGCTTTGGCTATTCTGGGTCTTTTGTGGTTCCATAGAAATTTTAGAATTTTTTGCTAGTTCTGTGATAATGCAGTTGGTATTTTGACAGAGATTGTGTTAAATGTGTAGTTTTGAGTAGTGTATACATCTTAACGATATTTTTTTCCCCAATTCCTGAGCAGTGAATGTTTTTCCATTTCTTTGTGTCATACTCAATTTCTTTCATCAGTGTTTTCCAGTTTTCAGAGTACGGAGCTTTCACCTCTTTGGTTAGGTTTATTTCTAGGTATCTTACTATTTTTGGTGTAATTATAAATTGGATTGTTTTCTTTCTGCTTCATTATGTAGAAATGAAACAGATTCTTACACATTGATTTTGATCCTGTGACTACTGAATTTGTTTCAGTTCTAGCAGTTTTTTGATGGAGTCTTTCAGGTTTTCTGTATGGAGTATCACGTCTTCTGCGACTAGTGCAAGTTTTACTTCTTCCTTACTGATTTGGATACCTATTATTTCTTTTTGTTGTTTAATTGTTATGGTTAGAACTTAGAGTACTATGGTGAATAAAAGTGGTGAGAGTGATCATCCCTATCTTGTTCCTGACCTTAGGAGAAAACATTTCACTTTTTTCTCATTAAGGTTGATATTAGCTGTGGGTTTCCATATATGGCCTTTAATATGTTATGTTTCCTCTAAACTTACTTTGTCAGTTTTTTAATCATGAATGGATGTTTTATTTCATCAAATGTTTTTTCTGTGTCTATGGAAATGATCATATGGTTCTTCTAATTCTCTTATGGATGTATGATTGATTTGCAATATTGAAATACCCTTGCAACCTACTAATGAATCCCACTTCATAGCGGAAAATGACTTTTTAAATGTCTTATTGTGCTATTGCTAAGTTGTTTGTTATTAACTGATTTATGTATTTGCATGTCCCCATGTTGGGTGCATAAATACTTACAGTTGTTATAACTTCTTGCTGGATTGTTCCCTTTATTTTTATATAGTGTCCCCCATTTATTTCTTGTTACAGTCTTTGTTTTAAAGTCTATTTTATCTGATAAAAATATTTATGCTACAGCTTTCTTTTGACATCTATGTGCATGATAGGTTTTTCTCTATCCCCTAATGTTCAGTCTGTGTTTGGCTCTGAAACTAGTCTCTCGTAGGCAGCATATACATGAGTCCTTTTTTTTTTTTTTTTTTTAAATTCATTTTGTTACACTATGTGTTTTGAGTGGAGCATTTAGCCCATTTACCTTCAAAGTAATTATTGGTAGGTTTTTACTGCCATTCTATTACTTGTTCTGCGGTTGTTTCTGAAAATTTTCTCTGATTTTTTTTTTTCCTCTCTTTCATGGTTTGCTCATTTTCTATAGTGGTATAATTGGATTTCTTTCTCTGTTTTCTTTGCATATTTATTAGTGGTTTTTGATTTGTGGTTACTGTTAGGTTTGTATATAATGTCTTCTGCATGTAGCAGTTTCTATTAAGTTGGTTGTCATTTAAGTTTGAACCCATTCTCTACTCCTCTCCATGTTTTAGATATATTGTGCCATATTTTACGTCCTTTTATTTTGTGAGTTCCTTGACTAATTTTTTACAGAAATATTCATTTTTATTGCTTCTGTGTTTTCTACCTTCATACTGTCACTTCTGGTCTTTCTTTTCCAAAGAGTCCCCTTTAATATTTCTTGCAGGTCTGGTTTAGTGGTCACAAAGTCCTTTAATTTTTATTTGTATGGGAAATTCTTTATCTCTTCTATTCTGTATGATAGCCTTGCTGGATAGAGTACTTTTGCTGTAAACTTTACCTATTCAGCACATTAAATATATCAGGCCACTCCTTCTGGCTTGGAAAATTTCTGCTGAAAAAAACTCCTGATAAGCTTATGGGGGTTTCCCTTGTATGTTACTATCTTCTTTTGTCTTACTGCTTTTAATTTTTTTAATCACTATATTTTGCCAATTTAATTACAATATGTCTTGGTGTGGATCTACTTTTGTTGCTTTTTTGGGGTTCTCTATGCCTCCTCGATCTGGATTTCCATTTCCTACCCCGGATGAGGGATGTTTTCAGCTATTTTTTATCTAAATAAATTTCCTTCCTCCTTTTCTTTCTCTTCTTCTGGGACTCCTATAATAAGAATGTTATTGTTTGATGGAGTCACTGAATACCCTAAATCTATTCTCATGTTGCAAATTCTTTTTTTTTTTCCCCTCTCTCTTTGCTTTAGTTTGATAATTTCCCATTATTCTTCTAAGTCATTAATTCATTCCTCTGCTCCTTCCAGCCTGCTGTTCATTGCATCATACATGTTTCCAATTTTGTTTATTGTACTCTTCATCTCTGATTAGTTCTTTTTTATCTCTGTGTTGAGTCTCTTTGACGTCTTCTTTTCTCAAGCTCAGTAACTATCCTGATGATCATTGTTTTAAATACTTAATCAACATGTTACTTATATCTGTTTCACTTAGATCTCCAGTTGTGGCACTGTCCAGTCCTTTCATGTAGGAGAAATTGATTTGTATTGTCATTCTTTCTAAGTCTCTGTGCCTCTTTCTGCATTTTAGGAAAGTCAACTATGTCCCATGTTCTTGAGGGTAATGGCTTCATGCCTAAGAGGAGCTGTAGTGCCCTGTCGTATATTATCCCATGTTTCTCAGAGCCTGGCACTTCAAGGAGTGTCTCAAGGAGTGCTGGCTGTGTGTGTTCTGCTGTTTTGTTCTGGCCACTTTAACCTTTGGGCCAGTCATCTGCATAGGCTCTCTGTGCCTGTTGTGGGCACTATTTTGTTCCTGGTCTGAATGTGGTGGGTTTTAATTTGGTGTGCTCTGGTCTGCTCGTGAAATGAGACCTGTCAACACTGCAAAATTGAGTTGGGAGATACAGTTTTGGCAGGGGTTTGGGCAGTCTTCTGGGGGAAGGGGCCTAATGAAGTAGGACTAAAGCAAGCATAACTGGGAAAGGCAGTTCCACTGGAGCTTGGGAGGGTGATGTTTGGTGAAGGCAAGTTAAGTAGTGAAGGTAGGCACTGTGCTAGTTCCCATAAGTAGCCCTGTTCTTATGCTGAAGGGTGAGGAGGGGAAATGGCCCCTGCCAGTTTCTTTGTTCCCAGAGGAGTCTTTTCATGAATGTTGTCTCTCTGAGACATGCTCTGAGATGAGCAAATAACCTCCTCAGTGTGTGCCAAGTACTCTTCAGATCACTGTTATCATGATGTATGTCTGCATACTCTTTGCCTTGTGTTCTGACCAAGAGCAGTCTGTTGCCTCTGGGCTTGATCTAAGCCAAGCCCACTGACCTTTAAAACTCTAGGCTTTAAACCCCACTGGTTTCAAGAACTCAAAAAATGTGGGCCCTCTCACTTTCCAAGCCAATTACTATGGGAATTTGTTTTCCTCTTGCTCTCCCCTGCGTGTTAGTTTGTTTCTTGTCTTTGCCTGAGATCATAGCTCCTCCCCACCACAATGGCCATGATCTGTTTCTCTCTGAAGCCATATTGCTGCACTTCCTACCTTCTTCTATGTGGCCTTTTCCTTATCTTTAGTTGTGGAGTTTGTTTTGCCAGTCTTCAGGTCAGTTTCTGGGGTTGTATTTCCTTTGGGGAGGAATGCGTAAGGTCCTCCTACTCTCCCATCATCTTCCCCTCCTCTAGCTACATACCTTTTTGTCTGATAAATTTTCTCCCAGTCAGCAACTTGCTTCTGTATTTATTTTAATGATGTCTTTCTATAAATGGTGTTTTAATTGTGGTAAACTCCAGGTTTAATTTTGAAAATGTGTTCTCTGTGTGTACGTTGCTGTTGTATGTTATATAAATATATAACAGATTTTCTTATATTGACCCTTTATACTGAGACTTTTCTGACTTCCCTTATTAGATCTAGTAGGTTTTGGGATCTATTTTGTTTTTTTAAGAATTCATTCATATTCTCTATTTATACAATTATCTTATGAACAAATAGATTTGAATCATATTAGAAAAGATTGTAACTCAAGTTTTATCAGGACCTCTTAGAAATGAATTATGAAATAGCAAAAGCATTAAAAAGAAGAATAAGAAAATATATTTCTCTAATTCAGTTACTTCCAAGTAGAGTTTGAATTGTGACTTTTAAAATTTGCTTGGGAAGATATCTAACCAGTTCATTGAATCCTTTGTGTGTCATCTAATGGCTGTTTTGTGTTAGTTATTCAAGTTTCTCCCAGTAATAGGTCTCAAAGACACAATACAGAAATATGCTGAGTCTGTAGAGTCTCTAAGCCCTAAAGTATGCTCCAAGTGAGTGAAGACCCTTGACATGAGAAGATTATATGAGAACATAATAAAGAGAACTGTAGCTGAGGCATTTACAAGAGCTAGACTGACACATTAAATCTCTTGAGGCCCTGAGGATAAGCTAGAGTAACCCAGTAATCTTTCTGGGTTACAGCTTTCTCTAGTATAAAGAACATTATTTAAAAGGATACAGGATTACCAGGTAAATTGGTTTACATAATTAAGGCTAATAGATGAATAATTAATTATAAAATTATGGTATAGACTTTCTGGTTTCATACAATTCAAATTAATTTTATATGTGGAGCCTTATATGTGTGAACCCTAAATTTTAAGCATGTAATCTTAGAAATGGAAATTTTAAATTCTTCCTTGTTATCAAATGGATGCCTACATACACTTATAGTATAAGCTGTAGGGCAGAAGCTGAATCCTTTCCCACTTAAACATTATGGCAGATTCCTCTAGAAATACTATAAAAATGGCTAAAATATATGATGCCATAATGCCTAGTATTAACTTGCTGCTGTTTCTTCAAGTAGTAAACAATGAAGAATAAGATGTGTAGCTTTTGAAGTGACAAGAGCTATATCTAGTCATTAGAGTACTATTTAGAAAATATCTGTTCAATGCATGCAGTATATTGGTGTTTCCCCTATATTTTATCTGAAAATTTACCGTTGTAGTTAGAGCCTAGTGAACAGAAGGGAGAATGGGACTAAATGAAATTAGTTAGAAAGCAAAGAAAACTTTACCTATTATGAGGAAGAAAATGGGTCTTATCCTATATAGAGGGAGTAGCCAATAAAATTTTAATGCTAGAATGACATGGCCATGTTTGGATTGCAGGATTAATCTTTTTGTAACATAGAATCAATAATGTAGATGGAATAAGAAAAGAGGAATCAAGTCTTAATACTGGGTAACTAAAATGGGCATTTAGAACAAAGACCAGGACAAATTACTAGAACTAAATCAATTCACCAGGAGAAAAGTCGCATAAAAACCTGTGATTTCTAAAATTGCACGAATTATGTAAAGCTAGTTATACTTAAAAAAAAAAAAATTACTGGTTGGGGTGCCTGAGTGGCTCAGTTGGTGTCTGCCTTTGGCTCAGGTCATGATCCCAGGGTCCTGGGATTGAGCCCCACATCGGACTCCCTGCTCAGTGGTGAGCCTACTTCTCTCTCTCCCCCTGCTTGTGCACATGTACCCTTTCTGTCAAATAAGTAAATAAAATCTTAAAAATATATATATAACTGGTTGAGCTATTGGGACTAACTGGAAACTTCAATGGGTAGGGTCCAACTTTAAGAGAATTAAAAATTCATACTTATTAAGTACCATTGAATTGGTAAGTTAATAACATTTGAGTGAGATCTGTAGTAGTAAAAGCTTCATCAGGTTAAAAAAATATTAATTGCCTGATCTTCATTATACTTTGAACTTCATTTTGGAACATAAAGTGGAAATCCAGATCTACAAAATGTATTAGGTTATTTTCATTCTGAATTAATGGTGATTGCCACTAAATTTGTTAACTCCACACTTTACAGACTTTACTCTTATTTTGAGTTGACATACTGCTTTTTATGCATTAAACTTTCAAAATGTAAAAGATACACACTCTTTCATATTGCTTTATACAAAAGTAAGATATGCTACCTTAAGATATGTTACCTTAATACTGTTATTAAATGGTTTTATGACTTTGGATGGCACATTCAAACTCTCCACGCCACTACATGTGAATTTCTAGAAATAAATGTTTGGGGAGTAGGAAATGGTAGAGATATGGGAGAGACTTTAACTCTTTTTAAAAACTAACCATTCAACCCTGGACATGGAGATAAATTTTCTACAGACTTCCATTTTCTCTCCCACCCTGTTTTCAAATCAAAGGAGACTAATTTTTTAACTGGGATATGTGAAAAGACTATGTGAAAAGTGAGGCCATGTAGGAAAATAGAAGGCAGTCCTTTCTGGGGAAGGAGGAGAACGGTTGTTCTTACTAACCCTAGTATTCTCTTCACCCAGCCCCCATGGTCTTAGAAAATGTACATCTAATAACCATAAAATCTACTAAAATGATGGTATCTGTGCTAGAAATCACAGAGCCACAGCAATCAATCAAGTATACCTAAAATGGACAGCTGTCAGGTAGCACAATGTTGTAGCTGAATCAGGACAAATAGGGAAATCTTACTTGTACCCCACAAACTCCTGGCTAGTTAGCTATGCCAAGTCACTTCAGTAACTCAAACAGAGAAACTCCATGTGTTATGCAACTATATTTTTGTATTTCATTTAACACATTATCATAGAGTTACCTTTAATTATAAAACATTTCTTTCAAGTGAAGGACTTGGACAGATCTCTACATTTCTGTGGCCAAACCATTTCTGATGGATCACATATGTGTCTGGCTTTTGGTATATGTCTGATAATTTATTTTTTGGTTTTATTCATGTTCCAAGCACCTTAAACACTGCTAACTTTCTTACACGTTCTCAGGTAATATGTTTTGACTAGCTAATCCAATTCCTTTAACACTTTTAGTAGTCATTTATAAACTCAGATAGTACTTATATTAATATTAGATATGTGTGGCATGTATATTAGTATAGACATAATTACTTAATGGCATAGGAGAGGAAAGTCATCATTATTCTCTTTCTATATTAACAAAGTAACCTGATTACAATTTGTGCTAGTAAAGAGAAAGTGTATTGGCCAGCAATTTTGAAAATCCAGTTGACTTACATGATTTATATTATGGCTATTTACCAAAATATCTTTCCAGATATAAAAAGAATTGTACCTCTCTACATCTCTTGTGGCCCTGTGGTTTGCACTGGTCAGCGAAATTTGAGTTGAATTAATACATGATCTGTCTAATTCTCCATGTTCTGTCTAGTTTGGCTGAGGTAATTCTGAAAGTATCTGTTGATATGGGAGATGCCTCAAGCATAGAACAGCTTGGAATGCTAAACACAGCCCTGGAGAGCTACCTAAACCCACGGTGAAATTTATGTGACTGAGAAGTAAACTCATTATGATATGCTATTGATATTTTGGGGTTGTTTTGATGATAGCATACACTAGTATATTCTGACCCATACACCTGAAACTTTTTGAAAAAATGATATTTAACAATGTCTGTTAATACCATGGTATTATGTTTTTAATTTAGAAAATGAGGTTGCCGAATTAGATTGATTTTTATATATTTCTATACATTTTATATACTTTATATGAAATATATATTGGTTCAGAGAATGTTTAGGGGTTAACTTCAGTCTCATTTTATAATATTCAGTATTCATTTTCCTCTAAATATATTTATATTAGCTTATTCCCATTACAGTAGAATTCTCATACAGCTTCTTCAAAACTAAAATAGTCCATACTTAGAAGCAATTACTGCTCCTTTTCATAGAAATATACCTATAAATTAAGGATGGGAAGGGTGATATTACTTTGTTATTAACTTTTCAGAGATTAGCCATCAAATTCAAATCAAAATCACATTGAGATATCATCTTACACCAGTTAGAACGGCAAAAATTGACAAGGCAAGAAACAACAAATGTTGAAGAGGATGTGGAGAAGGGAATCCTCTTACACTGTTGGTGGGAATGCAAGTTGGTATAGCCACTTTGGAAAACAGTGTGGAGGGTCCTCAAAAAATTAAAAATAGAGCTACCCTATGACCCAGCAATTACACTATTGGGTATTTATCCCAAAGATACAGATGTAGTGAAAAGAAGGGCCATATACATCCCAATGTTCAAAGCAGCAATGTCCACAATAGCCAAACTGTGGAAAGAGCTGAGATGCCCTTCAACAGATGAATGGATAAAGAAGATGTAGTCCATATATACAATGGAATATTACTCAGCCATTACTTACATCAGCATGGATGGGACTGGAGGAGATTATGCTAAGTGAAATAAGTCAGGCAGAGAAAGTCAATTACATGACTTCACTTATTTGTGGGACATAATGAATAGCATAGAGGACATTAGAAGAAAGAAGGGAAATATGAAGGTAGAGATTTGGAGGGGGAGATGACCCATGAGAGACTATGGACTCTGAGAAACAAACTGAGGGTTTTTTGGGGGGGGCGGGGGGATGGGTTAGCCCAGTGATGGGTTATTAAGGAGGGCATGTATTGTGACTTTGGGCAAGGGGAAGGAGGGCACATATTGTATGGAGCACTGGGTGTTATACACAAACAGTGAAACACTACATCAAAAATTAAAGATGTACCATCTGGTGACTAACATAATGTAATCATAAAAAACAAAAAAACAAAAGTTTTCAGTGATGAAGCCATCTCCAGAGCTTCGTTGTTGAGTTTTTGATACTAAACCCAGAAATTCAGCATTGTAACAAATTCTCAGCAAGATCATTTTCTTACATACAAAGTTATACACTATTATTATCTTAATATGAACACACATGCTTTTTTATTCTTTCTCCCTGGGTAGGTTAATTTGATTACATCTTGCATGACTCCTAATTTCACTTTAACATTAAATCTACATAGAGATAAAGCACAAAAAATGTTAAAGCATGAAGTCTATTCACTGGTAGTATCTGTACTCTATTACAGACATTATAGGGCTTAGTTAAAATTCATGTAGAAAGTCAGACTCTGAGCAAAGGGAAACTTGTATAAGTCTGAAAATTAGAATAGGGGTAGAGATATCTTAAAAGATTCAATAAATTTGTGTCTATGAGAACTTTGAATAAGAGCATAGAAATAGAACACAGAGCATTGGTAAATTTTCACATAATTGTAAGTTTTACATAAAACCAGTGATTCCTTCTTTTCCTTCCAAGTGGAAAAGTGATCACAATTTTGCTTTCTTAGCATGAGCACCAAACTGAAGTCATGAGAGGGTTGAGGCTGAGGTTTAACTGAAAACATTTTCAAAAGAGTCAGGGATGGATCTTGAGGGTCAAGGGAAACTCCCACCTTCTTAAATCTATTTGAAGGCTTTAGGGAGGCGGCTTGTAGTGGCAGAGCATAGACCCTTTCCATAGGCAAAGGCTCAGGGGAAAAGATGAAGAAAGGAGAAGAGGGCAAGACTATTGAGTATGGCCGAAGATGCCTTTCCGGAAGACATCTTATCAGAACTTAAGGTACTCTAGTAACGAAGGTAGTGAGCAGAGTAGAGCCCAGAGGAAGGGTAAGATAAGCAACTTAGTGCACACCATCCCTCAAAAGTTGACATTAGGTCAGCAGATTGGGCAAAAAAATGTTCAGAGGCAGACATGGGAATCATAGTAATAGGCCAAGAATAGGGTACAAAAGAAACGAGTGGCAAATGCAAAGGTAAAAGGAACACATGCCAGAGACATTCACCATTCCATATGGCATTGTATCATGTTCCCACACATCATCTGTGGGAGAGCTGGAAGGAAATGGACATATGGCTCTCTTGTCCAGCATTTCAGCAGATATCCATGAAAACCTTTTAAAGTAGTTAAGAATAATGGTTAAGAATTTTAGCCATGAAGCTAGACTTACTAGCTTGGTATCCCAGCACCACTAAGCAGTTGTGGGTCCTTTGTGAAGGTTACATAAATTTTCTCAGCCTCAGTCCCCTTATGTCTTATATGAAGATAGTATAACTTGGACTAACTCCCTAGGTTAGCATAACTAAATATGCTTCTGTATAAATTAATATCATTTTATGCTGCTGCTAAAACTTTTTTTATTACTATGAAATAATCATCATTTTTTTAGAAGGCAATAAAATAGGAAATGGTATATATAGTCACTTGAACACAGGTCTATTTTAATATATGGGTGTATGAACAGCAACACTGATCATGTTTACATTTTAATTCTGATTTTTGGGAATCTCAGGGAAAATTCATTGGCCTTTTACTATGTACATTTATTTAATAAAACACTTATTTTACGCTTTTTATGTTTTTCCACTCAGCCTTCTTCATCTAGTTACTTTTAT
The DNA here is from genome assembly GCF_002288905.1 of Enhydra lutris kenyoni. Taxonomy (NCBI): domain Eukaryota; kingdom Metazoa; phylum Chordata; class Mammalia; order Carnivora; family Mustelidae; genus Enhydra; species Enhydra lutris. Next base: position 16,677,326 of record NW_019154103.1, read on the forward strand.
TTTATTTTTTTTAAAGATTTTATTTATTTATTTGGCAGTAAGAGATCACAAGTAGACAGAGAGGCAGGCAGAGAGAGAGAGGGAAGCAGGCTCCCTGCTGAGCAGAGAGCCTGATGCAGGACTCAATCTCAGGACCCTGAGATCATGACCTGAGCCGAAGGCAGCGGCTTAACCCACTGAGCCACCCAGGCACCCTAGTTACTTTTATTTTCTTCTAGGCAGTGAGTTTCTCTAAACTTAATCAAATCCTTTTAGTAAATAAGGTGATACTGGTTGTGGGTTGTGTAGCATAGAGCTCATGAAGAGTGTGTGTGGATATCACAGACTAGATATCTTTGTTAATGTAGAAAGATTTTTACACAATGAGGGGCTGGTAAATATATCTGACTAGGGGAGTGTCATAATGACTTTGGAAATTACTCTGGCATTAATATAAATAAAAAAAGTAGAAAGGGCAGGAGACTGAAAACCTAGTGGTCAGTTGAGATGTAAAAGGCTGGGTCTGAGCTAGTGAATGACTAAGTTATAGCATTTTTTTATAAGAGTTATAAAAAGATGCTAAATATGAGAAGATTAAATTGATAGTACTTAAATGACGGAATGCTGGAACAAGGACATGAGAGCAGTCAAATATACATGGGATTGAATACTTTCCCAATAATCATCAATAACCACACATTTCTTTGCAGAGCTTGCTGAAGGAAAAAAAAAAATCTTAGCTATACAGATAACTCAGATTTTAAGATGTTTACTTTGAGCAGAGAAGGAGTTCTGTGAAGTTAATGGCAATATCCTTTGTATTATTAGCATGTGAGATCCTCAGTTTATGCCTGTGTGGAAAACAGGAAATGGGCAGAATCTGAAGAACATAGAAATCTCACCTAAATCATATAGATTATATACTCCTGTCATAATAGCAGGATTTTTTTTTTTTACTAGTTTAATATCAAAGAAGAAGTAAAAAATTGTAACACTGGTTTAAAACTAGACTCCTCTGGATCTTGGTGGTGTCTGTGCATCAATTCCTTGGGACTTCTGAAGTGGGAAAGACCGTGAGGAAGAGCAGCTGGTGCTTTGATTTCTCATTTGTCACTTCAGACCTGAGCCATTCCTCTCTTTTATGGGCTCACCGTTATAGCATTATTTCAAGAAATAATTCTGTGACTAAAAAATTAGAGATCCTATCTGTATGGTATTTGTAATTCTTGAATACAGTTATGTTAGGATTAAGTATATAGCGATATCCTCATTTCTCAGCCTCTGTTTAGTTATTTGGGTCTCCACAGAAAGTCTTGAATCAAAAAAGCTCATTTGGGTATTGTTTTGTGTAGTACTGTGGATCTGAAGGTGTGTTAACAATTGTATTCAGGCTTCTGGTGCCTAGAGTAGGTGGGGCAGAAAGAAGTCCTCATGACGCACTCACTGATGCCTCCAGGCCTCTGCTCTAGCGAGTGACACATCATGCTCTAGGCAAGGTCACTTGGCCCATGGCATTTTTATAGACAAGATTATTCTGGAGGCATCTGAGGCATGCTTCCCCGCCCCGCTTCAGATTCCAAACCAATATATCTTGAAGCACATAATTACTTCATTAAGGTTTCTGCAGATACTCCAGAGGGAAAATGCAGGGATAAGAGGCAGTTTCCTTTGACATTGAGATGGTCACCCCTGAGAAGGGTTTTGGCAAGGGGCAAAGTTCTATGGTTGATAGAAAGACACAGCATACAGAACATGGTATAACAGTTTGCAGATACAATTGTGCAGACTCTAAAAAATACCCAAGTGATTTTGAGATAACTAATACAGTCCATCATCTCTTTTTTAATATTTTATCTATTACTTTATAACAAACTACCCCAGAATTTGGTGGTTTAAAACAAAATTATTTTCTCTCATGGTCGCTGTGTGTCAGGAATGTGTATACGGCACAGTAGACACGGCTTGTCTGTTGAGTGGCATTTTGGGCTTCAGTTGGGAAAGTTGAAAGTTGAGTGCTGGAACAGTCTGATTACATGTCACTCACATGTCTGGTGGTGGATGCTGGCTATTGGCTTGGACCTTTGCTGGAACTGTGCTTAACACGCTTAAATGTATCTCCATGTGGCCTAGTCTTCCTCACAAAGTGTTAGCTGGATTCAGATAGACAGACAGACGGAGAGACAGAGAGAGAGAATCAGGCAGCAATCATTTCATCCTCTATACTTTAGTCACAAAAGTCATAGTGTTAATCCCACCAAGCTCTATTTACAGCAGTTACAAAGGTACATCCAAGTTCAAGAGGAAACTGCATGGATTCCGTTGTTTGGAGACATATTACTGTCACATTAAAAAAAAGAAAAAACATTTAAAAAGTATATGGGTGTACCCATCTTGGTACAACGCAGTCTGCTACATGAGAGAAGTAAAAAGAGTACTGAAAAATGATGAGTACATTATTGTGCTTTGTTGTGAAGTGCCAGTCAAGCCTTTCTCTTATTGGTTCAGAACCAATTAAAATTATATGTATGTATATATGTGTGTGTATGTGTGTGTGTGCACATATATATATATATATATATATATATATATATATACATATATATATAGAAAGAGAGAGAGAGAGACAGAGAGTCAGCTTGATAATGCAAAAATCTTCAATGGAAAATGCAAGTCAAAGTCTAAAACAGAATATTTTTCCCATTGAAATGAATTTACTTGCCAACCCATAGAGCTGAGAAGACACCCCAGTGAGTTTTTTCTTCACTTAGAGCAATACATAGCAGAATATGTGAGGAAAAGTACAAGAAAGAAAAAAAAATGTCTATCTCTGGCCAAGGTACATTTTCTTTATTCTGTGGACTCGTCTTCAGTCAGAGTACACTTGCAGTGCTGCCAGATATAAAATGGAATTGAGGGCAGGCAGAGTCTTAACAGGTGTTGGTACAAACTTAAAGCTTCAAAGGGACTTGCTTTTTGCTGCCAAGAGGATCGATGCAGATGTACGCTTTGGCTTCTTTAGACTGAAATGGCCTAAATTCTCTTTCTTGAGAAAAGTTTGTGAATTTATTCCATGCTAAAACCCGCTGTTATCTGACCAGCCAGGAAACATTTCTCCGTCAGAAATGGTCTCTTGTCATGAAATATTCAAACGCAAGACAGGCAAGGTTTGGATTTTTAATGATTCCATAAAACACCCTTTGTGCTATGTTTTTGGGGTTTTTTGTTGTTGTAGTCATTGGATTCAAGAGCCAGACTTTTTAATGCATATCTGCCTTTCTGTGTCCTGTCTGAATACTGTGCCTGGCTTTGTGAAGCTCAGAGTGGAGGCTTTCATATCTGATGGGCTTTTCCCAGGAACACAGGTGAATCACTGCAGCTGTGAGCACTATTCACAGAAGGTTAAATTTATTCCATGCTAGAGAGTAGGAACTCATCTCTGTAAATAATTTTACTTTACTCCTTTATAAACATTTTGGTAGAAGAAAATTCCTGGTTTAACTCAATAACGTATTACACTTTCCCTGCCCCACGAATTAGATTGATTATGGTGGCAAGTGAGATTGATAATGCATAGATCTGTGTTATGACAGCCATTGTTTTAATGCCAAGCTGAAGAGGAATGCATCCTTAAATGTATCATTGTATAAAATATTGACCTAGAGAACTTCATTATTCAAGCTGGAGAGACAGTCACTACTTAACAGTAATAAACTGTTTCTGTGTTACATTGAGAATACTTCGGGAAATATGAGAGTTGTCAAATCTCTTGAAAATCCTGTCTTTATAGTACACATGACACTAAAGCTATAGCTGTATTTTCTGCTAATAAAAGCAAAGGCACAGACAGATGTGAAGGATATGATGGCGCACTGACGAGAAACTAAGAAAAATGAATACCTGGTTGAGGAGTCGGAAAGACACAGGCCAATGACCTTGGGAAGCTTTATGCTTTCGAGATATTTTTGTTCTTGTAAGGAGAGCAAAGATAATGCTGCATTAGTGTAAAAAGTAAAATAAACCTGAGGCTCTAAACTGAAGGCATTTTATGAAAAATATTCTGAAGTGTCTCTTAACAGAAAGTCATGTGAGATAACATAAAAATAAAAGATGCTGAATGCCAGCCAGAATATTTTAGAAAAGGAAGACATTTTAGAAGTTAGCAAAAAATGAGCTACAGAAGTACAAAAAAAAAAAAATGACAATTTGAACCAGAATGACATTCTTTCATTTGTTAAATAAGAAAAATTCTTGCTTCCTATTAGCCTTAACATCTCCTTCTGTCCTATTTCACCATTGGTCGTGAAGCTTTTTCTCCTCTTAAGCAAACTGTGGTTATTATCATTTAAAAAATATAACCACCTTGTGTGCCATTTTTGAAATTTTTTTATAGTAGCCTCCTATTTGTTTGGAACTAAAAAAAAAAAAATAAGGATCAGAAAACATTAGCATTTTCTTATGGATGTTCTGTATAGCTAGTCATCCTGAAATGCCTCATTAATAAAGAATAGTCTTTATGGTTTTGGTGCTTGATTTTATTTTATTTTGCTCTAACTTTGAAATTTAGAACCCTATGAAAAACATATGTGGTAATGCTCAGTTATTCAGAATACCAAATTTAACAGAATACCAATAGATAATTCTCTTTTAAATTTTTTCAGAAACCTAAAGTTGGTTATACTTAAACAAGATACTTTTGCTGTGATAAAACTTCATGTCTTTAATAATACTTGAAATAGTGTAAATTATATACTTAATTTAAATATGACTATAGTAATTCTAAAAAGTGGTATTTTAGTTCTCAGGTATCATCTTATTTTCTCAAGTTTAGATACTTATGTTGTTTTATTATTTACATGGGACTGACTCCTGGGTAGCTCAGGTTGTGATCTCAGGGTTGTGAGATTAAGCCTGGTGTTGGGCTCCCATACTCAGCGGGGAGTCGGCTTGAGATTCTCTCTCTCCCTCTGCTCCTCTCCCCCAGCTTGTGCACTGTCCCTATCTCTTAAAAAAAAAATACTATTAACACCTTTAGTGCATACAGAGGCATCATTAGATTATCTGCAGTATAGTTAAAAGCTTTTAAAAAAATGATCATTCAAGAAAACACAAATATAAATACATAGTATACATACACAGAGAAGGAGAAAAAGAGGTAAGGAGCAACAGACTTTTAAAAGGGAGAGATGAGGGGCACCTGGGTGGCTCAGTGGGTTAAGGCCTCTGCCTTCGGCTCAGGTCGTGATCCCAGGGTCCTGGGATCGAGCCCCACATCGGGCTCTCTGCTCCGCGGGGAGCCTGCTTCCCCCTTCTCTCTCTGCCTGCCTCTCTGCCTACTTGTGATCTCTGTCTGTCAAATAAATAAATAAAATCTTAAAAAAAAAAAAAAAAGGGAGAGATGATGTCATGTACTAAGGGAGATAAGCAAGAGTGGAAATAAAAATATTAACTACCTCAATATCAAAATTGACATTGTGCTTTATTTTTAAGCTATTAACTAATATTAATGTGTAACATATTTGTGCTACATGTCCTTAGAATTCATTTTAAATTAATGAAAAAGTAGTTCTTAAATTCCATAGTTCTAGAATGTATTGTCTTAAAGACTGGCTTAGCAATTGAGAAGACACTCCATATTTTGCATTTCCTTCCCCAAAGCAACCATTCCTCATACTCTACCTTACACTAGGAATAGGCAGGGTAGTTTCTTCTTTCTCAATCTTTGCCCCTTGGATGTTTGATTAGATACTTGTATGTCAAAGCTTGAAAATTTTTTCCCAAGGAAATGAAAAATAGTTCAGTGAAAGCAATTAAAGTGTATGTCATTAATAGTCCAATATTTCCTAGATGCAGGTAACTTAGAGTATCCACAAATGAACATCAAACTTGAAAATACGACTTTTGGGGAGAAACAGCCATTTGCTAATCTATTCATGAGTTACCAATAAATGGTCTAACTTTATCTGAGCTTAGGAATCTAGCATTCTTCAGATACGAAGTCGGATGATCTTAACTTGTGTTTTCATATCTATTTGACCATCTGATTTACGTTTTAGGTTCATATTTTTCCTTTTTATTTATTGGTGCCTTATCAGTTATCCACAAATAATTATGTAATATTTTAATGTATCACATATTGGAAATCACTATGTAGTTATAAATTTGAAGTCAAATTGGCAAAATAAATGGAGGCCTTCATGGGGTACTGAAAAATATTTATAGTTGGGACATAGTAAACTTATTGCATGGAACATTAGACTTGAATTCTGGCTGTTCCAACAGTCAAACATTAACTTTTCAACCTAGCAAATGTTGTATCAGAAAAGATTCCACACCACACTCTCTTTCTAAACCATCACTGTCAGTTATATAATAAAATGTAAGGCTACTGAGTTACCAAGATGCTGAAGTTTATCTCCAGGCTGGTAAACAATGTCAAGTGGCACCAAGGTAACCAGCCTGTGTGTCAGTCACTGAGAGGTTCCAAAGGACATGGCAGGCAGTGTTACTCATCTAGATTTGCCTGCCCTCTCTTCCACCCAGAAAACAGTATCTTCACCAACTACCTTTCCACTGGGTTACTGCATTTAAAATAGAACCATTGGCTCCAGTTTCAGAATTCTTCACTTCAGTGGTAGAAGCAATGCATCTGGAAATGGCTGTTGACTGCATCTTAAAATGCATTATGTCATGATAGCGTGAGAAGTTAGGAAGACATATCAACAGGAAACTGACTTGCCTTTTTTATTAGTAATTTTCTTGCATTCATAGAGGCTGATTCCAGTGCCCCTAGTATCTCAGGTTTTCTGTCTGTTCATTTTTTGCATCATTTTTTATTGTTTTTAAGATTATCAGGAAATGGGGATTTTTTTTTTTAAAAGGCTACTTACGTAGGTATGTATTTGTGTATTGCCATTCACACCCATTACCCCCGCACATTTTAAAATCACATGTTAAGACTAGGATGATAAAAAGAAGACTTTTGTTAAGGGTAGTGAAGGAAGGACCTCTTCCCTTTAAGGTTTCTGTGCCAACAGGGCCTGTAGCCTAGAGTTCCCATCTCAGGACAGAATCAGAAGTCCTTGAATAACATCCACATATTCCAAGGAGCAAGTGTGAAAACAAAAGCACAGAGTTGCAGGATGAGAGGAGGGGAAACCAGGGAGCTAAAAGATAGGAAGGGGCTGATTGGTCCTGAAACAGTGAGTGAGTAGAGCAGAGCTATGAAAGGAACCAGGCAAAGGACCTCACAGGATCGGTCAGGAGACAGCAAAAGATTCCGTGGTATATTATTGAGACACTACACCTGGACTTCCACTTAACGTAGTCCTCTGGCTTCCAAATCATGATGTAAATCTTCAATGACACATTATTTTTATGTATTTTTTGAGTCTCCAGGTGTAAGAGTCATCTTTGTGATACTCTTGGTTATAGACTAGATTTTCCCTCTGTGTCAAATTAAGGGTAAAGTGTGGGATTAGATGGGTACACGTTTGTTTGGATGAGAGAGTGATGTAGTTCTAGGTTTCAAGTTTTGAAGAAAATGAATTAGATCCCTTCTGTGTTTCTCCTCTCTCTCACTGGGTTTCCTTTTCCACACAAAGAATAAACCAATCAAGATATAGATGCAAGCGAGTAGTCTGTTTAAAGATGGATTAAATGAGATGTCAAAACCATGGGGTATGGCATCGGATACTTTAGCCCTGTGAAATACTGAAATTATGATAATCAGTAGAGACAAATGGGCAACTCATAACCAACATTCTCAGATTGGTTTGTAAATGAAATTGCCAATTTCCTAATTTGTATTGGGAATCAGCCTGCTATAATGACAAAACATTGGTGTCCAGTGGTTAGGAGATCCTGTTCCAAAATTTGAGGCAATTGAAAAACTAATTAATATTGAAAAATCTACTTGGTGAATGTAGCTTTAGGAGAATATATATTTTAATCCAGCTGGCAGCTTAAACTGTGATTTCCAAACGAGTGTCTTTGAAATATGTGTAAGGACATGGTACATTGCCTTAGAACACCAATTTTACAGTAAGATTTTATTTTTCATCAGGAATAATTAAGCCATTTAAAATACTTGTATTAAAATTGAATTAATTTTGTTATAGAGTATGCCTAGGAATGCAAAATACAGTTAATTATTTTTAGATAAAACACAACCTTCCATTTTTAGAGAGCCTCTGTGCTAAATAAATGGGTGCAGTGCTGACCAGATTGTGCACCAATGGTTCATTTTCTCTCTTCTTAATAAAGTCTAATGGAAAAGTTCATAAAGGTCTGAATTCACAGGCTGAATTGATGCGGTACTCTGTGGAGAGGTAGGAGACGCATCCATTGTGAGTGAGACACACTGACAGATCCTTCTCCTCCAGCAGATCTCTGGACAGGCTTCTTGCTGACCATTGTCCATTTGTACTCATCTTTAGAGCCTCATCCATTCCTTTTTCAATATACTTTCATAAGTTTTCTAAATTTATAGCTTATTTTACATTGATTACATTTTAGGTTCACTGCTTCCTGATGATATATAAAGGGCACCTTAATCTCATGAATTACCTGTATCTAAATCACAATGCAGCTTGAGTTATTTTATAAAGGGTTTTCCAGCTCCATCTCTATTACGTGGATTTTGATCAACAACGATTATGTGGAGTAGAGCATTTTGTCTTGAGTGTTTTTGGATTTCCCTTACCCTTGTCTTAACTGTTTTTTGACCTACGTTTTTAGATAACATTGCTTTTCAGGCTTTACTGTTTATCTTTGATAACATACTTTTTGAATGGTTCTTATTTTTAGAAAGCTTAAATAAAAGTAAAAATCTCAAAGAACTAAGTGTTCATCTGTGAAGGCAACCGCTTAAAAACTATTTTTCATTTTTTTCTGAAATCAAGCCTACTATAATGAAGACTTACCAAAAGATAGCCTGAAAACTAGCAAGTATGAGAGTTTAATAGACAATTTTTTTTGTTATCTTTGCTCCTTTTTTTTTTTTTCCCTCTTTTGGACATTTTACTGCTTAATTTATGACCATGGTAATTGTATAAAGGAAGGTAAGGCCAGTGATAACAGTACATGGTAATTTTATGTTCTTCTGTTGAGCATAATATTCTAGTTACTATCTCTACCCTACCTCTGCTATCATTCATATTTCATCCATTTATGCCATTTTATTCTTATGGCACTTGCCACTCCTAAAATTCTATTACTTACTTATTTTATGTATTTCTTTTTTTTTTTTTTCTCACTTGAGTGTAAGTTCTATGAAAGCAGGGACATTCGCTGCATTGGTTGTTCTATTTTTATCACCTAGCACAGTACTTGATGACTCTCAGTGTGTATTTTTAGTGTGTGGCTTCTCAACTTCAGCACTACTAACATTTTGAGATGGATACATCTCTGTTGTGGGATTGTCCTGTGCATTATGGGATGTTGAGCAGCATCTTGGCCTCTACCTTCTAGATGTCAGTAGCAGCCCCACTCTAAGTTACAAATTTAAAAAAAACCAAAACCAAAACAAAACAAAAAAACCCTCCAAAAATTAGCAGATTTGGGGAGGAGGGAATGGCCAAATTGCCTCAGATTAAGAACAATTGGTTTGCTAAAACCAGAAGTAACGTGGATTTAAGTCTGTCTTTTTTGTAAAAGAGATCAATGAGAGCAGACCCAAAGAACTCACTTAAATAGGCAAATAAAATTATGGATAGACAACCCACTTCTTCAGAAGTTGAAGTTGATAAGGGACAGAGAAGTCAAATAAGTAGTCCAAAGCACATACACAGATAGAGGATTAAGCTGGAATGGAACAATTCATAACGCTAGCATTCATGGAAAGCCATAGCTCTCATTTGTCCCTCGGTAATGCTGTAACAGGATTAGCTGTGGATATATATACATATATTATTTTTCTTTAATTGAGACATTGCAAAATGATGGTCTTCCAACCTGCTCTAATTTGGACAAGGGCATGCTCTCATACCAACTGGCTAAAAACAAATCAAACCCTATTACAGGAGGTCCTTTTAAGCAGTGTGATTAGCAAAAATACATACAGGTTTTCTTTTTCACTTGCTGGGTTCCTGGATAATATTTTCCTCCTTAAATTAGCAAGGGACAAGTATATGTAATTATAAATAAACTGACGGGCTAAGTAAGTTGTGTATATTAATAATGTACTATATGAATCAAATAGAAAGTATTTATTAAACTCTACTAAGTGGCACCTGCTTTTTTTCATTATTGTATGAAAATACTACAATAAATTATTTCATTGATAATAAAGTTACTTGTTAGAGGTCTCACAGCTAAATCCTGCATTTGATTTTTAAAACCTTGTCTATCTACTTTAAAGCCAACATTTTACCATTTGCTAAGATATGTGCTAGCAAAATATGCTTAAGTTGTCATCTAAGCACAATTTGGTGGATCCCAAACAGATAACTTTTTAATGTGACTAAAATATTCTCAGCATGTTAAACACTTCAGCAATGAAAATATTGAAGATGGGTCATTCTATACTCACTAGAAACAGTTGAAGATCAGAACAAACTAAATCTCACTTGTATTTTGCACTGGAATATGGCATGTGTTTGCTCTAAGGATAGGTAAAGCCATCCAGGAACATTCCTAACCATATTAATTTATGGTTGATTTAAGCATTTTCTCTAGAACAGTACACATTCTCCATTTTCTCCACTTTTATCATTTTCCTTAACTCCTGGTGAAGTACCATTTGCTTATATTCCATTCATTTGCCCATTTACCTTTTCTTAAGTCAAGGATTACATTAATTTCTATAAGCCACTACCCAGAGATAACACTATAGATCTTTGTATGTTACCCAGAAGTCCAGCTATTCTTTTGAAATTCTTCACTGGAACATGTTTACGTGGGGCAACATCTAGCATTATAGAATTGGAAAAGTAGAATTAATTTGTTTTTCTTCATCCTTGAGAAAATATCAGAGTAGTCCTATGCATATCTGGCCAAGAATTATTTGAAAATTGTGTTATGATAGAACAAAAAAAAATGGTGGGCTATAATTTTATCATTAAAACTTAACAAAAACACTTTTCAAATAATGATCATTTCTATGCATTATTTAGTATTTATGCATAGTAAAATGATAATGTATCTTTCGTGCCCAAAGGAATGATGCATGAGGTAGTCACTTTATGTTGTATATTCTGTGACTAGAACAAGCCTCTGATATTTGTTGATTTTTTGATAAGCTTGTGGGTCTCTTGACAACACAGCTTGTTAAACTTAAATGGCTTCAGTTTCCTTGTTTTAAGGCTCTGACTCCCTCACTCTTGTCCTGCTGGCTTTGATTCTAATGGCACTCATGGATCAATTAAACCAAAGCCTATTACTTGTTTAAAAATATATATATTTTGCAGAAAATGTTCACAGTGGCAACAGTTTAATCATGTTTGTAGTTTACAAGTTTACTCTTTAAACTTATCATTTTAATAAATAAAAATTATAAAACTTGCTTAAGTATTTTGTGAATTAATTACAATTTCACTTTTTATGCTCTCCATTCTCATAACATTCAATCAGTAAAATGTTGATGTTAGCATTTTGAGATAAGGAGAATACTTAAGTTTTAATGCATATTAAGAACAAACTGATATTTTTACATATTTTTGACATTGGTTAAAGTCAACAATAAAGTTTCCATTTAGATACTCAAATATCAACAAGATGCCTGATATTAACCTAGTCATCTTTCTTGATGTGTGTGTCAAAAGAATAGATGAGAACAAAATAATCTTCAGGACATAGGTGAAATTCAGCAAAGTGTTTCATATTAAATTCTCATGACAGAGTTGTGGATAAGAAAAAAATATGGAAATCAAGAGCAATTAGGTGAATTAGTTATTCAATAAGGGATATCAAAAGATTCTAATGAATGAATTTTTATTAAGTTAGAATGAAAGTCCTTGGTTCTGTCCTTGTCTCAAGGTGCTGGATGCATGAACTACTAAGATCTGTTTGAAAAAGTTTGACTGATTAGAACATGGATCAAATCTAATGGAATAAAAAGTCAACATTATCCTTGAAAGTTCCAAAAACGAATAAAATCAGTAAGGGTAGAATTCTATGAACAAACAGAAGTGATTGGCCGAAACTAATTTTCTTATGATTTGCTATTTTTTTAAATTGTAAAGTAATGCATGTTCATTAAAGAAAAATTACCAAATGTAGAAATTTGGAAAAGATACCAACAATAATGGTTTTAATATTTTCACATACCATTTCTTTTTGATTTTGCATGTGAATTTATACTTTTCTATATTTTCCCATGAAAATTTTCATTTTTTTTAATTTTTAATTTTTTATAAACATATATATTTTTATCCCCAGAGGTACAGGTCTGTGAATTGCTAGGTTTACACACATCACAGCACTCACCATAGCACATACCCTCCCCAATGTCCATAACCCCACCCCCCCCAACCCCCTCCCCCCAGCAGCCCTCAGTTTGTTTTGTAAGATTAAGAGTCACTTATGGATTGTCTCCCTCCCAATCCCATCTTGTTTCATTAAATCTTCTCCTACCGTCTTAACCCCCTATGTTGCATCTCCACTCCCTCATATTAGGGAGATCATATGGTAGTTGTCTTTCTCTGATTGACTTATTTCGCTAAGCATGATACCCTCTAGTTCCATCCACGTCGTCGCAAATGGCAAGATTTCATTTCTTTTGATGGCTGCATAGTATTCCATTGTGTATATATACCGCCTCTTCTTTATCCATTCATCTGTTCATGGACATCTAGGTTCTTTCCATAGTTTGGCTATTGTAGACATGGCTGCTATAAACATTCGGGTGCACGTGCCCCTTCGGATCACTACGTTTGTATCTTTAGGGTAAATACCCAGCAGTGCAATTGCTGGGTCATAGGGTAGCTCTATTTTCAACATTTTGAGGAACCTCCATGCTGTTTTCAAGAGTGGTTGCACCAGCTTGCATTCCCACCAACAGTGTAGGAGGGTTCCCCTTTCTCCGCATCCTCGCCAGCATCTGTCATTTCCTGACTTGTTCATTTTAGCCATTCTATCAGGTGTGAGGTGATATCTCATTGTGGTTTTGATTTGTATTTCCCTGATGCCAAGTGATATGGAGCACTTTTTCATGTGTCTGTTGGCCATCTGGATGTCTTCTCTGCAGAAATGTCTGTTCATGTCTTCTGCCCATTTCTTGATTGGATTGTTTGGGTGTTGAGTTTGCTAAGTTCTTTATAGATTTTGGACACTAGCCCTTTATCCGATATGTCGTTTGCAAATATCTTCTCCCATTCTGTCAGTTGTCTTTTGGTTTTGTTAACTGTTTCCTTTGCTGTGCAAAAGCTTTTGATCTTGATGAAATCCCAATAGATCATTTTTGCCCTTGCTTCCCTTGCCTTTGGCAATGTTCCTAGGAAGATGTTGCTGCGGCTGAGGTCGAAGAGGTTGCTGCCTGTGTTCTCCTCAAGGATTTTGATGGATTCCTTTCTCACATTGAGGTCCTTCATCCATTTTGAGTCTATTTTCGTGTGTGGTGTAAGGAAATGGTCCAATTTCATTTTTCTGCATGTGGCTGTCCAATTTTCCCAACACCATTTATTGAAGAGGCTGTCTTTTTTCCATTGGACATTCTTTCCTGCTCTGTCGAAGATGAGTTGACCATAGAGTTGAGGGTCTATTTCTGGGCTCTCTATTCTGTTCCATTGATCTATGTGTCTGTTTTTGTGCCAGTACCATGCTGTCTTGATGATGACAGCTTTGTAATAGAGCTTGAAGTCTGGAATTGTGATGCCACCGACTTTGGCTTTCTTTTTCAATATTCCTTTGGCTATTCGAGGTCTTTTCTGGTTCCATATAAATTTTAGGATTATTTGTTCCATTTCTTTGAAAAAAATGGATGGGGCTTTGATAGGAATTGCATTAAATGTGTAGATTGCTTTAGGTAGCATCGACATTTTCACAATATTTGTTCTTCCAATCCAGGAGCATGGAACATTTTTCCATTTCTTTGTGTCTTCCTCAATTTCTTTCATGAGTACTTTATAGTTTTCTGTGTATAGATTCTTAGCCTCTTTGGTTAGGTTTATTCCTAGGTATCTTATAGTTTTGGGTGCAATTGTAAATGGGACGGACTCCTTAATTTCTCTTTCTTCTGTCTTGTTGTTGGTGTAGAGAAATGCAACTGATTTCTGTGCATTGATTTTATATCCTGACACTTTACTGAATTCCTGTACAAGTTCTAGCAGTTTTGGAGTGGAGTCTTTTGGGTTTTCCACATATAGTATCATATCATCTGCGAAGAGTGATAGTTTGACTTCTTCTTTGCTGATTTGGATGCCTTTAATTTCCTTTTGTTGTCTTATTGCTGAGGCTAGGACTTCTAGTACTATGTTGAATAGCAGTGGTGATAACGGACATCCCTGTTGTGTTCCGGACCTTAGCGGAAAAGTTTTCAGTTTTTCTCCATTGAGAATGATATTTGCGGTGGGTTTTTCATAGATGGCTTTGATAATATTGAGGTATGTGCCCTCTATCCCTAAACTTTGAAGACTTTGATCAGGAAGGGATGCTGTACTTTGTCAACTGATTTTTCAGCATCTTTGAGAGTATCATATGGTTCTTGTTCTTTCTTTTATTAATGTGTTGTATCACATTGATTGATTTCTGGATGTTGAACTAACCTTGCAGCCCTGGAATAAATCCCACTTGGTCGTGGTGAATAATCCTTTTAATGTACTGTTGAATCCTAGTGGCTAGTATTTTGGTGAGAATTTTTGCATCTGTGTTCATCAAGGATATTGGTCTGTAGTTCTCTTTCTTGATGGGATCCTTGTCTGGTTTTGGGATCAAGGTGATGCTGGCCTCATAAAATGAGTTTGGAAGTTTTCCATCCATTTCTATTTTTTGGAACAGTTTCAGGAGAATAGGAATTAGTTCTTCTTTAAATGTTTGGTAGAATTCCCCTGGGAAGCCGTCTGGCCCTGGGCTTTTGTTTGTTTGGAGGTTTTTGATGACTCTTTCAATCTCTTTACTGGTTATGGGTCTGTTCAGGCTTTCTATTTCTTCCTGGTTCAGTTGTGGTAGTTTATATGTCTCTAGGAATGCATCCATTTCTTCCAGATTGTCAAATTTGTTGGCGTAGAGTTGCTCATAGTATGTTCTTATAATTGTCTGTATTTCTTTGGTGTTCATTGTGATCTCTCCTCTTTCATTCATGATTTTATTTATTTGGGTCCTTTCTCTTTTCTTTTTGATAAGTCTGGCCAGGGGTTTATCAATCTTATTGATTCTTTCAAAGAACCAGCTCCTAGTTTCGTTGATTTGTTCTATTGTTTTTTTGGTTTCTATTTCTTTGATTTCTGATCTGATCTTTATGATTTCTCTTCTCCTGCTGGGTTTAGGGTTTCTTTCTTGTTCTTTCTCCAGCTCCTTCAGGTGTAGGGTTAGGTTGTGTACCTGAGACCTTTCTTGTTTCTTGAGAAAGGCTTGTACCGCTATATATTTTCCTCTCAGGACTGCCTTTGTTGTGTCCCACAGATTTTGAACCGTTGTGTTTTCATTATCATTTGTTTCCATGAATTTTTTCAATTCTTCTTTAATTTCCTGGTTGACCCATTCATTCTTTAGAAGGATGCTGTTTAGTCTCCATGTATTTGGGTTCTTTCCAAATTTCCTCTTGTGATTGAGTTCTAGCTTCAGAGCATTGTGGTCTGAAAATATGCAGGGAATGATCCCAATCTTTTGATACTGGTTGAGACCTGATTTAGGACCCAAGATGTGATCTAATCTGGAGAATGTTCCATGTGCACTAGAGAAGAATGTGTATTCTATTGCTTTGGGATGAAATGTTCTGAATATATCTGTGATGTCCATCTGGTCCAGCGTGTCATTTAAGGCCTTTATTTCCTTGTTGATCTGTTGCTTGGATGATCTGTCCATTTCAGTGAGGGGAGTGTTAAAGTCCCCTTCTATTATTGTATTATTGTTGATGTGTTTCTTTGATTTTGTTATTAATTGGTTTATATAGTTGGCTGCTCCCACGTTAGGGGCATATTTAAAATTGTTAGATCTTCTTGTTGGACAGATCCTTTGAGTATGATATAGTGTCCTTCCTCATCTCTTATTATTCTTTGGCTTAAAATCTAATTGATCTGATATAAGGATTGCCATTCCTGCTTTCTTCTGATGTCCATTAGCATGGTAAATTCTTTTCCACCCCCTCACTTTAAATCTGGAGGTGTCTTCGGGTTTAAAATGAGTTTCTTGTAGGCAACATATAGATGGGTTTTGTTTTTTTTATCCATTCTGATACCCTGTGTCTTTTGATTGGGGCATTTAGTCCATTAACATTCAGGGTAAGTATTGAGAGATATGAATTTGGTGCCATTGTATTGCCTGTAAGGTGACTGTTATTGTATATTGTCTCTGTTTCTTTCTGATCTACTACTTTTAGGGTCTCTCTTTGCTTAGAGGACCCCTTTCAATATTTCCTGTAGAGCTGGTTTGGTGTTTGCAAATTCTTTCAGTTTTTGTTTGTCCTGGAAGCTTTTAATCTCTCCTTCTATTTTCAATGATAGCCTAGCTGGATACGGTATTCTTGGCTGCATGTTTTTCTCGTTTAGTGCTCTGAATATATCATGCCAGCTCTTTCTGGCCTGCCAGGTCTCTGTGGATAAGTCTGCCGCCAATCTAATATTTTTACTATTGTATGTTACAGACTTCTTGTCCTGAGCTGCTTTTCAGGATTTTCTCTTTGTTGCTAAGACTTGTAAATTTTACTATTAGGTGACGGGGTGTGGACCTATTCTTATTGATTTTGAGGGGGGTTCTCTGAACCTCCTGGATTTTGATGCTTGTTCCCTTTGCCATATTGGAGAAATTCTCTCCAATAATTCCCTCCAATATACCTTCTGCTCCCCTCTCTCTTTCTTCTTCTTCTGGAATCCCAATTATTCTAATGTTGTTTCATCTTATGGTGTCACTTATCTCTCGAATTCTCCCCTCGTGCTCCAGTAGCTGTTTGTCCCTCTTTTGCTCAGCTTCTTTATTCTCTGTCATTTGGTCTTCTATATCGCTAATTATCTCTTCTGCCTCATTTATCCTAGCAGTGAGAGCCTCCATTTTTGATTGCACCTCATTAATAGCTTTTTTGATTTCAACTTGGTTAGATTTTAGTTCTTTTATTTCTCCAGAAAGTTCTTTTATCTCTCCGGAGAGGGTTTCTCTAATATCTTCCATGCCTTTTTCGAGCCCAGCTAGAACCTTGAGAATCGTCATTCTGAACTCTAGATCTGACATATTACCAATGTCTGTATTGATTAGGTCCCTAGCCTTCGGTACTGCCTTTTGTTCTTTTTTTTTGTGGTGAATTTTTCTGCCTTGTCATTTTGTCCAGATAAGAGTATATAAAGGAGCAAGTAAAATACTAAAAGGGTGGCAACAACCCCAGGAAAATATGCTTTAGCCAAATCAGAAGAGATCCCAAATCGTAAGGGGGCAGAAAGGGGATAAAAAGAGGTTCAGAAAGAAAAAAAAAAAAAAAAGAAGAAAGAGAACAAATAAAGAAAAATATAAAAAATGGAAAAAATATATATATTTGATAAACTAGTTTAAAAACGTTAAAAAAGAAAAGGGTAAAAGTTAAAAAAATAGCAGAAGAAGAGGAAAAAAAAATTGAAAAAGAAAAAAAAATTAAATTAACTGCAAGGCTAAAGAATCATGGGGAGAAAGCCATGAGTTCCGTGCTTTGCTTTCTCCTCCTCTGCAATTCCACTGGTCTCCTTGGTATTGAAACTGCACTCCTTGGTAGGTGAACTTGGTCCTGGCTGGATTTCTTGTTGTTCTTCTGGGGGAGGGGCCTGTTGTAGTGATTCTCAAGTGTCTTTGCCCCCGGCGGAGTTGCACCGCCCTTACCAGGGGCCCGTCTGAGTAATCCGATCGGGTTTGCTTTCGAGAGCTTTTGTTTCCTGAGCGCTTTCCGTAGAGTTCCCGAGGACGGGAATGAAGTTGGCGGCCTCCCAGTCTCCGGCCTGGAGGAGCTGAGAGCCCAGGGCCCCACTCCTCAGTGCGCCCTCAGAGAACAGCACCCAGTTACTCCCATTACCCTGGCCTCCGGCCGCGCTCTGAGTTGACCGAGCCTGTGTCCGTTTCAAGGTAACCCCGAGCTGTGAGCTCACTCTTCGGCTCTGTCTCTGTAGCCGGCTTCCCGTTCTAATACCTGTAAGTTCTGTGATCCTCAGACACCCCCGATCCTTCTGTGACCCTGTGGGACCTGAGGCCATGCTGACCCCACGTGGGCTTCACCCCGGTTAAGCCTCTGGAGCGATGTCCCTCAGCGGAACAGACTTTTAAGGTCCTGATTTTGTGCTCCGTTGCTCTGCCACTTGCCGGGAGCTGGCCCCTCCCCCCACGGTCTATCTTCCCGTTGCTTTGGATTCACTTCTCCACCAGTCCTAACTTTCAGAAAGTGGTTGATTTTCTGTTTCTAGAATTGCTGTTCTTCTCTTCGATCTCCCCTTGGATTTGTAGGTGTTTGCAATTTTTAGATAAGCTATCTAGCTTATCTCCTGCTACCTGAAGTAGTCTCAGCCTGCTACTTCTCCACCATCTTGACTCCTCCCCCAACATTTTCACTTTTATGTATGTGATTTACTTTCCCAGTTCTACATGAGTTTAAAATTGTACATGAATTGTTATATATTACATATAATTATGTATTTATAAGTAGGTATATATAGATACATAATTTCTGAGGATTACTTTGCTCTGATACTGAACAAGAATAAACTGACTTCTGAGGTGTTCTTATAGAGGGATAGCTACAATGGAATTCCTTTTGATTTCCATAATAAGGGATAACAATAAAATAGTTAACTTTTAAGAGACAGACAGTTAACACTATAAAAGATGCAGTACAGTTGTAGAAAAGTACACTAGAATAACCAGTTATGGTTTGCTGGAATAATGGTTCTTATATTAATATTTTTATTGCACTTTGGGTCTTGTATAATTGATAAGATGTATTGCTATAGTTACTATGATTTAAACACTAGTTGATTATTAATTTTACCTTTCCATATCCTGGGTGAACTACATTATCCACCAACATTTTCACATTTATATGTGTGAGATAGTTGCCTAGTTGTTGCAAAACAGTTTATATTGCTGTGACCCTCACATTAAAAAAAATAATAAAAATGGCATGTAATTGCTTACAAACTTTTTCTTTAGAAATTCACTGCCCATTTCTCTATTGACTTCTGAATTTTGAAATGGCAGGAGAAACATCACATGTCCAAAATATCTTATTCAGGTGTTCAAATCTCATCTGTATTATTATTTTCTGAAAGCTTATCAGGTTCTCTTTTGTTTTGTAATACAAACTAGATTACCAGTATGGCTCATAGAGTAGGCTGCTTTTCATTGATTATAACTATTATTTAGAAATTACATTAAGTGTGTATAATTCCAGTTAATAAATATTGTCAATAGTTTTTTTCTGATTTCTTTTTTCCAGAATAACAGTTTTACCCATATTTCTATTATCAGTCCTCCTTGTCTCACCCCTCTCTCTCCTATATATTTTATAACCAGATCATTAGAGAACTCACTTGACATCCTTCAGGGAGCTGTGACTTCATCAGGGTTTCCTTGAGAAAGCCAAGTCATAGGCACTGTTCATGAGATGTTCGTAGTGCTTTCAAACTCAGTTTTGGTTAAATTAAAAATTCTTTAAATGTGTAATTTAAGAAGCAAACAGGTAAAGGGATGAAAAAAGAGAGAGGCAAACCGAGCAACAGACTTAACTATAGAGAACAGAATGATGTTTTCCAGAAGGGAGGTGGCTGGATGGAAGGGGGATGGGGTAAACAGGTGATGGGGATTAGGGAGTATTCTTGCTGTGATGAACACTGGGTATTGTATGGAAGTGTTGAATCACTATATTGTATACCTAAAACAAATATTGAGCTATAGGTTATCCAACTAGAATTTTAAAAAACCTTAAAAAATAAAATAAAATACAAAATATATCCATCCATGTGGAATTCAACCTTTTTAAGTGATACAAAAGTTTTCTTTTTCTTAAATTATATACATGTTTTTCCTTCCTTCTTTGATCACACTATCAAACTTCTTATCTATTTTTCACTTACTGTTACTTGGACTGTCACTCTTTATGCCCTTGTACTTTTGATGGTATTCTTTAAAAAAATAAGTATCAGAATCATTCAAATATAAACTATAGTTTTATAAATACTATTATAAATATTAATAAGTGCTTTCTAAATATTAAGAGATTTTTAACTCCCCATACAGATAGAGGGGTATCTCAAAATGGGTTCTTATTATCAGTACTTAATTTTGTTCCACTTGAGGAAAGGTTGTATGAGGTTTCATCATATTAAGGTAGGTTGTGTAGACTTAAAAATTCTTTCTTTCTACATCTGTTGCTTGTATCTACGATTTGTTGGAAGGACACCAGTTATGTGTTTTCTTACTCATAAGAGGATCTTCTCTTTCATTTGCATTAATGTGCAGGGTGGAAAGAGGATTTGAGGAAAGTAAGCCTTCAGGTAGCTTATAGGCAAGGGAAGATGATCAGATAATACTTTAGAGAGAAAACAAAGCAAACAACAAAACAACTCCAATATTGTTTTCAGTAATATGCAAAGTCTTAGAGTATGAAGTAACTAGGGGAGAATGAAAACCAGGCTTACTAATCTTTAGAATTTTGCATAAACTCATTGAGGCTTCTGGGCAAAGTAAAGGTTCAAATCTGGCCTAAAATTTTGGTTAATTATATTTTATCACAAATTTAATTATACAGTTTTAATTAGAGAAATACCAATAACTAGTTGGCAGGTGGTTTAATTGGAACTATTTAGTAATTAAACAGACATAATGACCCCCAAAGCCAAGCAGACAAAAACAAATGAAAATTTCAAAAAAATGGCTTAAGAAAATTGAACTTTACAATGCGATAAAAATTGTTTTTAATTTATAAAGGTTTCAGGAGACTTGTATTTGTATCCACAAATTTCTGCATATTTGTAACATGTAACTAAAAAATTTGTTGTCTTACTGGTTTTAAATGTCTTCCATATTTAATTATGGAGGTAACATTTGCTTAAATGCTTACAATGGATAAAATTCACAATACAATTCTTGGTTTTGACAAAATATCTCAAAATACAGCTTTCCTCTGTTAAGAAATTTTATAGCACTGTATCTAATACTTAATGTTTTACAATGAGTTCATTTAACAGCTGCACTAGAAAACCATTTAGTTTGTAACCATGCCAGTTAAAGACCATAATTGTGAATTTATTTTCTACCCTATTTTTCAGTCCAGAAACCTTATTTCTGAATTGCTGTGTGCTCAAACTTGAAGTCTCCATGAAGAGTTGTAATATTTTCTTCATTTTTTTTCAGTAGCACAGGGGATAAGACAGGATAAGATGCAGAAAGTGAGCCATTAATGGGGGATATGTTATGATGATTACCTCAGATAGTACTGTATCAGATAGAAAGTATCGATGATACTGACACTTTAAAGGAGATAACTCAATTTAATTGTACTATTCCTGCCAATAAATTTCTGTAGCCCTGTTATCCTTTCATATTTTTTTCTATAAAAAATAACATTCAAGACTGTTAAGTAAATGTGGCTGTATGTTTGTCCTTGAGATACTCTACCTGTGCTTAAAATGTACAGAAACAAATTATTTAACAATTTAAAAAGTACATATGGAAAAATTATAAAAATACAGAATTACAAAGCATGTAGGAAATTTTTTTGCAATCTTATAGTGTGAAAACTTCCATATTCAAGATACGAGATAAAAATTTAAAAGCATATTAGAAGATCTTGATGGTTAAAAGAGAAGCAACATTATTTAAAATGGTAACAAATAGATACAAATGAAATATCTGTAATTACACATGAAATATTAGAGATTGTTACTGGGTTCATTTCTTTGTGGAAGTACAACTGTTAAATTTTATTTATATCCAGGTTTACTGGACCAAAAATAAGGTAAAAGCAAGTATAGCAAAGATGTTAACTTACGGAAGTAGTAAGATGATCACGTACTTACTGTTTTAGACGTCAAAGAAAACTTGGTAACTTTTTTTTTTTTTTTTTTTTACTGTCCTCAAAATTTGGATTCCCAAGTTATTTTACTCTCTTAACAGAGCTTATACTGGGAAAAGATCCGAAAAATAAATGTGTCTCTCCAAATGGGGAAACAGGTATGCAAACATCTAGCTGTTCTTTAAGTCTTCTCAAATTTCCAATAGCTTGAAGTTATAAAAGGAAGGACATAAATATCCCCTTCTCAGAAAGGTGAATGAGTTCACTTAATTCTATTAATATTTATATAATATCTCAATAAATCTATCCACTAATGAATAAATGACAAGCAGCTGTTTTGCATTGCTTTGAGGGAATATCAACTTCTAAGTGTCCTATGCTTTCTGTGGAAAATTCAGATCTGAACATAAAACAGATCCACATCCATCTAAAGAATACAGTGGTCCAAGAGAATGACTTCTACAGTTAAGAGATAAAAATTCCTTCCTTAAATGAGATTGGTGTCACATATACCAATTGTACAGAAATAAGTTCAAATGTTGACATGGCTCTATATTTAAATCTATTGACTTTAAAATGTACAGCATGAGTCAGAACAACTGGTGCTTTTTCCTCACAGCCTGTAAGCCAGAAGCCCATAAATTTGGCTGCTGACAGTAAAACAATTCTGTCCTGGGTAGTGTGTCAGCTTTTCCCCCCAGAGTTTTTAAGTACTTCTTAAAAACTCTCTTGGATAAATAGCGGACAAAGTTGGAAAGTCTTATCACAGTGGTATTTACAAAGCAAATTTTGTATAGAGTCATTTGTCAAGTCAGTATGTATTTATGTTGAAAACTTTTTGTTGTGCTGCTAGGTACCAAGAACAAGCAGCTGGGAGCTGAACAAGAGTTTTAGAATTTTTCTAAAATGTGTAGCAAAGTAAAGGGTGAAGAAAGGAAAGTCCTTTGACTGCCCAACTGTCCTCTTGGTCAACACACATTAAGAACAGTTCTTTTGGGGCGCCTGGGTGGCTCAGTGGGTTAAAGCCTTTGCCTTCGGCTCAGGCCATGATCCCAGGTTCCTGGGATGGAGCCCCACATTGGGCTCTCTGCTCAGCAGGGAGCCTGCTTCCTCCTCTCTCTCTGCCTGCCTCTCTGCCTACTTGTGATCTCTCTCTGTCAAATAAATAAGTAAAATCTTAAAAAAAAAAAAAAAAAACAGTTCTGTTAACACCTTTTATATCACAAAGATTTGGATAAAATGTGGGTCAGTAAATACTTATTTCAAAGTAATAGCTACATGCAGTGAAAAATATGGTTAAGGATCATTAATATTTTACATTTCCAAATCAGTGGTGAGGAAGGGGTTTGTTGTTTCGGTAAAATTTCCATTTTGAGGTCAAATTTAAACATTTTGAAATGCACAGTTCTTAAGTATATAATTTTGAGTTTTGACAAATCTATGTGCCCTTGTAACCAATCTGTCAATCAAGATAGAATATTGTTTCCCACCAGTGAATCCCTACCCCTCCTCTGGCAGCCATTGCTCTGATTTCTATTACAATATGTTTGTTTCACCTGTTCTTGAATGTCGCATAAATGAAATAACACAGTGGGGAGTCTTTTATCTGGTTTATTTCGCTCAACATAATTTTTTTCTCGTGTGTGGTTAATATGTTATTCTTTGGAGAATGGCTCTGAAACATCACACTAAGACTGAAAGGTAAAGTTCGAATAGTTGTATGAGAATATTTTAGAACATATGTAATGACTGTTAACTCGACAAAATTCTGATCACAGAGCTTATGGTAAATATAGCTGACAGTGGCATCCAGGTTTTCGTAAGTAGTTGTTATTTCTTTTCTTGGCTGCATAGACTTAATCTCTTGAGCTGCCTTCTGAGTGAAAACCACTGATGCTGTCGCATGTGTCTGTAGTTTATCTCTTTTGTTACTGAATGGTACTCCACTGTAGAAGTATGTGCAATTTGCTTATCCCTTTATGGGGAAGATAGTTGGGTAGTTTCTAGTTTTTAGCTATTAATGAAACTTATAAAAATGTACATGCAAATATTTTGGTTGCTTTTTCAATTTCTCTTGCATCTGCAGGAGTAGAATAGTTAGGTCATCAGGTCGTGTCTATTTAGCTTTATAAGAGTCTGCCAAACAGTTTTTCAAAGTGGTTGTACCATTTAAAAAATTCCACGAGCAACATTTTGCTTGCTCCACCATCTTGCCAAATTTTGGAATTTTCAGTTTGTAAAGTTTAGCCATTTTAGTGCGTGTAATGGTATTTCAATGTAATTTAAACCATATTCCTAATTACTGAAGATATTGAGTACTTTTCCATGTGCTTATTGGTCATTCATATACCCTCCTTTGTGAATTTACTGTACATAGTATTTTTTTTTTAATTTTTAATTACATATAATGCATTATTTGTTTCAGGGGTCCAGGTCTGTGATTCATCAGTCTTAAATAATTCACAGCACTCACCATAGCTGTACACATTTTTTTCCCCAGTTTTTAAAACTTACTTATTTATTTAATTATTTATTTTTTTCAGAGTAGTTTTAGGTTCGCTGTGAATTGAGAGGAAGGTAAAGAAATAGCCCATATACTTCCTGGTGCCATATATGAATAGCCTCCTCTTTTACTAACATCACTCACCAGAGTACATTTGTTACAGTTGATCACTGCATTGACACATCTAATCACCTAAACCCATGTCTTTAATCTTTTTGATATTAATAAAGCCATTTCAGCTTTCTTTTTTTTTTTTTTTAAAGATTTTATTTATTTATTGGACAGAGAGAGATCACAAGTAGGCAGAGAGGCAGGCAGAGAGAGAGAGGAGGAAGCAGGCTCCCCACCAAGGAAAGAGCCTGATGTGGGGCTCGATCCCAGGACCCTGGAATCATGACCTGAGCCGAAGGCAGAGGCTTTAACACTCTGAGCCACCCAGGCGCCCCATCATTTCAGCTTTCTTAAGCTTATGCTATCAGTGATATATTTTTTCCTTTCTTTACTTTGAACATGCTTCTTATCTGTATTTTAAGTCACATCTCTCATAAACTGCTTTTAATTATGCCATAAGTTTTAAAAATTCTTAAAATACCAATTTTAAAGAGTGTTTTGCAAATAAATATTAAATGTAATACTTAGGAATTGTGTCAGCCACTTTTCTGTTTCTTTTCTGTTCTTTGGTTCCTCATTTTTGCTTTCATTTAGGTAATCTAATAAGTTTCACAGTTTCATTTTAATTACTTGATTTGCTTTTAGCTATGTCTGTTTGTGTTTGTCTTTTTGTGGTTGCCGAGATACATAATATGCTTCCTTGATGTATTACAGTTTACAGTCTCTTAAATTTACCCATATATTTACCATTCCTACTGTTCTTAAATCTGAATTTTCAACTGAATTTCTCACCTTTTTTAATCTGAAAATATATTCACTGCACTCTCATTTTGAAAAGATATTTTCAGTGGTTACAGAGTTTTAGGATACCAATTTATTCATTCAACACTTTGGGAATGTCACTCCATTTTGTTTTAACCAACATTGTTTATCATAAGAAGTTAGCAATCATATATCATTGTTTTGGTCAATGCAAAGCCTTTTGTGTGTGTGTGATTTGACAGGTTTATACATTATGCTATGTTCACCACAAGTATAGATTCCATCTGTCCCATTACATCGCTATTATAATAACATTGACTGGAATTTTTTTCTTTGATTTCTTTAAAAAAGATTTCCCCCTTTGTCTTTAACTTGCAGAAGTTTGCTTTGATGTGACTAAGTGTGGTTTTCTTTGTATTCTGTTTTCCACCAAATTTGGGGGAAATGTTATCCATTATTTAAGTTCATTTTTTTCCTCCTTTGATGGTGTGTGTGCACTTGTTTGCCCCATTCTCTCCTTTCCTAGACCTCCAACACATATAATTTTGATCCCTTGATACTAAGTTAGTAAGGTTTTCTCACTCTCCCCCCTTTTTAAGTCTCTTCAGGTTAGATAGTATTTATTATTCTGTCCTCAAGTTTATGGACCCTTTCTTCTGCAGTCTTCAGTCTGGGGTTTATCACATCTAATAAATATCAGGTATTGTGTAGCGAGCATGGGTTTACCTGTTTCTTTTATCTCAAGAATGGTAATAGTATGCTGTTTGTTTACTGCCTGGAAATAATTTCCTTATACATTTTTTTAAATTATTGAAGTATAATTGATGTATTAGTTTCAGGTATACAGTATTGATATAACAATTCTGTACATTATTCAGTATGTGTAATCATTTGTCACTACCCAATATTATTAAAATATACCAATATTTTATTATTTTATTTATTATTGGGTATTAAAATACCCAATATAATTAAAATATTACTGACTATATTTCCTTATCCTCTCTATGACTTATGTATTTTATATCTAGAAGCCTCTGCTTATGAAATTATATCTTTCATCCACCTTCCCCCTGACAACCATCATCAATCAGTTGGTTCTCTGTATTGTCTGTGCGAAATCATATGGTATTTGACTGACTTAGTTCATTTAGTTAATATCATTTGAGTGCATCAATATCATCCCAAATGGAAAGATCTTATTTTTATTTGTGACTGAGTAATATTCCTGTGTGTGTGTGTGTGTGTGTGTGTGTGTACGGGGCACACTTGGATTCCTTTAATATCTTGGCTATTGTAGATACTGTTGGAGGAAATAAAGGGGGTGCATATATCTTTTCGAATTAGTGTTTTCATTTTCTTTGGGTAAATACCCAATAGTGGAAACATTGAATCATAGGATGTTTCTGGGTTTTTGTGGGGTTTCTGGTATTTGTTTTTAAATTTTTTGAGCAACCTCCATACTGTTCTCCATAGCATTGCACCAACTTACAAATCTACCAACAGCGTAGTGTTCTCTCTTCTCCTCATGCTTGCCAACAGTTGGTACTTTCTGTCTTTTTGCTACTAGCCAATTTCTCTTATATATTATGTCTGATATATGTGAAATAATTGGGGAGAAGTAAAAATAAATAATAAAAGAATTGTTAAGATGAACACAGTTATGAGGTTTAGAAAGGAAGTTATGTTTTACTGGAAAAATTTTTTTTTAAATTATGCAAGTTAGAATACAATGAATGTATAAAAGGCGACAAAGTAATATCTACTGAATATCTACCAAATTCGAAGACCAGGGGTACTGTAAATGCATTCAGCATGGTGCTAATTTCTAGTTTATAATAACAATCAAAACCCAAAACCATCCTGGCCTCATGGGACTTAAAGTCTCATATAGATGAACAAATACTAGTTCACACAAATAAAATCACAAATAAAATTCAAACTTGAAAATACGATAACCAATTTTAAGGAAGAGTATGTTTCTTAGAGCATATAATGGCATTTGAAATAGGAAGGAAGGCCCCTGAAGACCTCACCGAAAATGTGGTAATTGAGTTGATGTCTGAAGGATAAGGAAGAGTTATTGAGTAAAAGGAGGAAGAGAAAAACATTTCAGGCATAAGCTTTATGGCAGGAGGAATATGGGGAATGAAGAGCATTAAAGGAAGTTCCTGCGTGAATGGAGTTAAGAGGTGTTAGCTGGTGGTGAAGAGAGGGTGAATAAATAAGATGTGGGTTGGACCATGCAAGGCGCATTGAAGAGATTTTTGCATTCCTGTAAGACTACTTGGAGAACAAGGAACAGTTTTGAATAAAAGGATGAATAATCAGATTTGCATAACAACAAGAGCAGCCCCTCTTTCGGGCCAGCAGTACAGGTATATAGAGACAAAGAGACATTTGCTCTAATCCCATTAGGACTCCAGTCTGACGTTCGGTTTAAGTACAAATGGATGTGCATAGAATTCAGGAAACACTGAGCTACTGAATTGAGGTGAAGTCAGACAGGAGAGTGTTTTAGGAAGCATGAACACTGATGGAATCAGTGCATCTGCAATTAAAAAGAACCTCTGTTTAACGTTACAAGTTGCCAAGCTCTCTCTTTAGCTCTTGGTATGGATTAATTCATTTAATACTCACAGAAACCTTAAGAGATAAATACTGTGATGTCCTAAACTTGTACCTAAGGACTCTGAAGAACAGAGATGCGTAAGACTTCAGGGGAACAGAGCTAATAAATGGAGCATTAAGGATTTGAACTCAGGAGGT